>NC_034410.1:140068565-140372436 GCF_002078875.1 Numida meleagris
CGGACGCAGACCCTTAGACAATACCGTGACAAGTAGGCAATAGTCCTGTGCCAGCAGAGTCCTAATAACTTCAGTGGGAGCTCTCTCTGCTGGATAGGAAGCAGTCCTCAGGTATTATTCTCAGTGCTGTGTCTGACTTCTAAACACCCACCTGCACAGAGGATCGACTGAAGAGCCTGACATGTATTTTAATTTCAAGGAACTTAATCCAGAAGTGCACTGTGATTCACAAATATCAGCCCTTCCCACATGAAAGCCAACTCAGGTTTGCAAAACTATCCCACCCGTTTCGTATTCAGCCCTTCAGAGTAGAACATCTTTTGAAAGAGGCTGTGAACCAGCAGTGATCCTGTTAGCAAAATTTGTGCCCACAATCTTCGGTAGACTCCAGTCCTCCAAAGATGCCACTTATCACATTCCCCAAGCACAGCAAGAAGTTGTGCTGTATTAGGACAGCGTCTGGCTTCACAGGTGTAAAAGTCACAATCTATTTCCAACCTCTCTCTCCCTGCTCAGCAATCTCTATCATGACACAACTATGGCCAATTTCCCCTCTCATCAGAAGCCATCTCTGACAAGTACAGATATTCCCTTGGTCTCAAATGCATGGTTTATGTTATTCTGAAATGTTGCTTTTTCACTACATAATTTGCACCTTCTGAGTGCTTGTTTTTGGTAGGACAAACAGATTATCACTGACTGTAGAAAACTGTATTCTATTGCACTATTCAATTTATCAGCCTACACAGCACCAAAGTCAACAGCAGGCAAGAAACAACAGTGTGGCTACAGTCTTGTCACAGCTCCAGCTACATCACAGTGCTGCTTACTCAACTGGAAAGAGACATAAAGGGATTCTGCTCACTGAATGACTATTCCAGATTTCTGCAGAGGAAATGTCTGCACCCTAAATGTCACAAATGTGGGTCTGGGTGAGTTCAGGGTATCCTTCCAGTGACAATATGGACAAATTCCTTTAATCATATTATTGCTAAGTTTGATTTCAGAATGGAAGCTTTGATCAGATACGGTTTGTCTAGTAGATGCAGCAGGGAAGAGTAAGATCGTCTCTCCTAAGTTCAAGAGGAGGGTTGTTTTGATAATTACTGCATAGATGTAGTACTTAAAAGATCCTGGCTTCTCTATTTTCTATTACTTTTTTTTTCTCATGGAATCATAGAGTCATTAAGGTTGGAAAGACTACTAAGATCGTCTAGTCCAACCATCAGCCCATGCCTGTGACCACTCTAAACCATGTCCCTCAGTGCCACATCCTCTCTTCTTGAACACCTCCAGGGACGGTGATTCCACCACCTCCCTGGGTAGCCTGTTCCAATACCTCACCATTCTTTCCAAGAAGAAGTTTTTTCTGATATTGAAACTGAACCTCCTCTGACACAACTTAGCCACTCCCTCTCTTCCTATCACTAGTTACTCATGAAAAGAGGCTAACTCCCACCTCATCACAACCTCCTTTCAGGGAGCTGTAGAGAGTGATTAAGGTCTCCCCTTCTCCAGACTGAACAACTCCAGTTCCCTCAGTTGCTCCCTGTAAGACTTGTTCTCCAGACCCATCACAGCTTTGTTACCCTTCTCTGGACAAGCAGTTGCTGTGGTCAATACAACTCCATGTCCCACAAAGGAGCTGTTGTTTGTCTCAGTTCCTTAGGACTCAGTCCCATACTGCATTTTCTTCCCAGGCAGATGCACCAGGGCATTAGTGCTTTAAGACTACGATGTCTGGCTCTACACAGGGTCTAGCATGAGGTGCTGCAGGAACAGAAATGCCACACCATTAATAAGCAGGTGAACAAGGAGTTATATGGCAGTGAAGTTCTTAAGTATGTGTCTGGAGGCAGTGGCAGTGAAAGCACATCTGTTCATCTCATCTCCACCAGATGGTTCCTTTCAGTGCCTGAAGTTACTGTCATTTATTTCATCAGTAATTTTGTTTAGGAGCTGCTGAGGAGTGGACAAATCCTGGATACCAGAACACGGTCTGACATCTGAAAAGTTTGCTGGAAACATAAATCTGTGGAAATTCTTCCAGCAAGAAGTTAAAGACATTGTCAGAGTTTTCTTATTAGTATGAACAAATTAAAGAAGACAGATACATCTTTTTGATCAATATGTAATTTTTAAATTACTCTTTATTGTTATTTTATCACTCTATCTTGGAAATATGTTCTAGGAGAAGAAAGCAAATCACTTCACTAAATAGTTTGAAAGCTGATTGTTTCTCAATTTGGAAATAAATGAACAAACAACAAAAAAAAGATAGAGCTGGTAGGAGTTTGTTAAAATGAAGTCTGAGCAAACAATAACTCAAAGTTTAAGCATCTAAGCAGCTCCTGAAGCTCCGAGTTCCAGGGAGGTTTATAGCAGAGCATGGTTTTTTCCCTGGGGACATGGCCAGCCATGGCAGCAATGCTGAGCAGCAGAGAACAGGTAGGATGCTCCCAGTCGCTCAAATGTCTGCTCGCTGAACTCTGGACACTGTAAACAGGGAAGATTTGATGCATTTTTAGCTGAGGCTCAGTATTGCAATGCCACATATCTGCATGCATCCTTGAATCTTTAGACAGCCTGAAATCACACTCAATCTAACAAAGCTGCGTCTCTTAAAGAGGATGTCATAAACTCCCAGACTTCTAAGTTAAACATCAGTTTTATTCTCTGGCTTTCAGTTCAAAATATAATCTTCCTTTCTCACATGTTCATCTATCTGTCCCACTTCATTTTCACTGTAGCATACCTGGGTTTTGAATGTGTCTGGAGATTAGTCTGTAAGAAGGAGGCTGAAGCCAAACTGAGGAGCACTCAGATTTATTTCCAGCTAATTCTCTGTGATATGTAGAAGATCATTTATGACAGCCAGGCTCATTACAAACCCTCAGCCTGAAGTCTTTGATAGATGCTTCTAGAAAGTTATAAGAACAAAAGCATCATCAAATGAATAGATTGAGTCTCTTGAATTCATGATAGGGCTTCAAGCTAAGCTAAAAAGTACATTCTTCTTTTGGTCAAACTCAAAACATTAACAAGAATACAATAATATGGATAAAATTATGTGGAATTTTTGTTTTACCTATCTTCAAGAAGTTAAGAGAGAGTCATATGTTCTCATATTAATGTTTTAAAGCAAGTATGTTTTATCATTTCAAAGTTCTCTTTTGGAGGTTCAAGCAGAAGTAATAAAATTAGAAAGTCAGCCAAAACCAAAATGCAGCATTTTGAACAGACAGAAACAAATTTCTCTCACTCTTCTTTCCTATTTCCCTTTTATACCCTGAGATTGCTTGCTGTTGTGTGGAAGTTGCATGAGGTTCTTTAATGGAGTTGAACTTTCATGAGGCTCCTTATGGTGTCACTCTGCAACCAGCAGAGTAAAAACCATGTCCTCTGCTAGTAGCAAAATATGCAGGACAATGTAAGAGCTTGGGTAATCTGATGGCATCTCTTTTCTACCACTGTGTAGGGACATTTCCCTGGCGAGGGGGCTGAGCACCTCTCTGTAGGTTCAGATGAGCACCTCAAATCCAAATTTCTGACTACGTGGGAGTAGAGGAAGCAGATTAAAAAATGTCAGAGGAATGCAGAGGAATACGTTTCCAGGTTTCTTTGGAAAGGATCACTTTCTCTTAATGTCACAACATGAGGTTTTGGAAATTGCAGCCCCTTGCAGGGTAGAAGCCTTGGACAGCGTGAAGGCCAAAGCATCTCCCTAGACTTTGCTGTTTCTTGCAGAGGAGCACTCTGCACCATCCAGTTTGGCAGACTTTTATAGCCTCTGATTGTATCCCATCACTTAATGAGATTTAAAACTGTTTAAATGTCTTCTTGGGCATTCTCTTGTTCCTTTGAGTCCTGCTGGCACTTCTGAACATAGCAGAGCTGACATAGATGCCAGTTAGTGAATGGGAGCAGATTTACCATGTGAGAAAGAGATAAGGGGAAGAGATGCAGGTGAGGAGCTATTTTGCCAGATCACTACCTACTTTCAGGCCATATTAGAGCTGTTCTGCTTATACCTCAGCCCTATCATTCTGCCTGTAAAAAATTATCTATCAAACAAAGTCTAAATTTATCAACCCTAGATAAAGAGCTCCCAGCAATCTGTCATGGAGGTAAGTGACAGAGTAGTTTAAAGGTATTCTTAGTGCAGATCATTCGCCTGCAGCTGACCTTTCTGCTTGAAAAGAGACTTAACTCTTTTAGACTATCAGGACTTCATTCTTTAGAAGCATCACTCTTCTCTAAAAGGGAAAGTGCCCACACCGCAAGATATTTTTGTTCTTAGCAGGAAACTGCAAGAATATTAACTTAAATGCATTAGTGAGATGTTACATATTTGCGTGCAACAGAGAGAAGCTTGCATTCTTCCTCACTATCTCAGCCATGTTTTGGTGTTCTGTCTGCAGCTCCGCTGGAGCAGCAGTATAACTTGCTCCTGCTGAAGGCTGAAAGCTGGAAAGGAAGGAGACTTGGGAAGTTGGATCTGAAATCCCTAGGTCTCATCTCACCACCTCAGAGCACAGACAGGAGAAAGCCACTGGGGTCATGGTTTCCAGCATTTGCCCGTAAATCACCTAGGTATTAGAGGACAAACAATCCTTTCTAAGGGCAAGAATGACTTAGCCAAACCAAAAGGACTCAGTAAGGTGTTTTGAAGACCTCTGTAATTCCCTGACAGGTTTCCAGCATGATGGGAATGAGCTGAGCACTGCAATTAGTTGGACATTTTCAGTATGGATCTTAAGAGTCTAGACTGGGAGTTACTGTCTTTGAAAACTCCATGCTTACTGATCCATGCCATAATTTCCCTAACTTCTAATGGGAAAGATAGACTTGTGGCAATAATTAGTGTCTGTAAAGCACTTCAGAAGCTTGTACAGTGTATTCCCTAGAGCGACCTACCTACAATCAATGGGATATAATGGCCTCATACTATCACAATAATTAAATACTTCCAACTCTTCAGTTAACCAATGTTTACAGTACAACAATGAGATACAGGAAATCTTAACTTAATCTGGTTGACAGAGAACAAATGTAAAGGAAAAATAAGTAAAATATGCAGAACATTTCTATAACGTATAAAAAAACATCATGTTATTCTGAGCAATTGCATTCAAAACTGCTGTTAGACAGTTCAGAATGGTTTCTACAGCAGTCCCACTAGAAGTTCAGTGAAATGCATCCATGCACTGCAGGTCCAGTGCATGGATCCTGATAATCAAAATTATCCAGAATATGTCTAGAGAAGCTGTACTTCTGTGGATCTCTTCAAGAGATGATGTGAAGTATTGGAACAGGCTGCTCAGAGAGGTGGTGGAATCATTGTCCCTGGAGGTGTTCAAGAAAAGTGTAGATGTGGCGTTGAGGGTCATTGTTTAGTGAGATGGTGGTGATGTGCTGATTGTTGGACTTGATGATCCTGGTGGTCTTTCCAGCCTTCATCATTCTACGATTCTAAAACGTTCACTATCTGTTTCTAAATAGAGACCTTCAATAGCATATTTTTGGGAGGGAAGGAGAAATATTCTCTGAAGTATCTGTCTTAATAGTCAAAGCATTTTGCAAGGTGGAGCATCATATGTCTCTTAACAAGCAATTTTTAATCTACACAACAGTTTTGAGATTATTTTTGCCTTTATCACATTTACATTGCATTGAATGTAGAAGTCTATACTTGCAGGATTAAGGACAGAAAATACAGGAATTCTGTAAGCAAAGTACCTAGGAATGCATGAAAAAAAAAAATCCCACAAATTCTAGCATTCTGCATCTGAATATCTGCATTAACTTCTGCCTCCCCTTTCCTTCTTCCTTCAACCTGGAAGAGAAAAGATAAGTCTGGAGATGGTGACCTTGTAGTGTACCTATATATACTTACATTTATTTTACTGTAAACAAATAAACACACAAGCTCGAACCACAACCACAAAGGCTGTCTCACCAAAATCTGAACTTTTGTTGACCTGCCCTGTATTTTGTGTACTTGAAAGAAAACAGAGGCTAAAAAGATGGATTTGAACAAGACAGCGTGTTCTGTGCATAGCATGGTGCAAAGTGCATCCGCAATGTGATTACCAGGAACCAAATGGGACTGTGCTATTTCAAAGGGATTCTGAGTCATATAATGTATCCTCTGGAGAATTTACTGCAACACAACAACAGACAGACCATCTTGTGTTTGGAAAACATACTTCATTTGATGCATCTTCAGAGTAATGCTGAATAATAGAAGATATTTTGTATCATCTTAATTTTTTATGATGCATACAGCACCACAGCACAGGTCAGATAGAAACATTCATTCTCAAAACACCATGGACAACTTCAGGAAGTCAGTGGGGAACTTTGAGTTCTGCGCACGTTGACAGATCACGCTGCTTACATCCTCAGTATTTGCTCAAAATCCTTCAAACATGGCATCGGGTCCAGTTCTTAACCTTGAGATGAAGGAAGCAGACTTTTCTGCCAGTTTCTGAATGAAAAATGCAAGGAATTTCTGTTGTCCATTTATCTTCACTTCCTCTTATTGCACCTATATACTACACTGCTCATAAGTACTCAGAGAAATTGCAGTTCAATTTCAAGTAACTAGAAAGATCTTTACATTAGGCCTGATCCAAAGTCCACCTAATAATTCAACTATTCCTAGTGGACTTTTCTATCAGATGCCTGACATGAGTTTCACTGAAACCCACAGCAAGCTCAGTGCTGTTGCAATTGGAGCAAATTTGAGAAGTGGTAAGGACTCCTGCACTTCTGACAGATGCCCTTTTCCCAACATTTTGCCCCTCAGAGATGTGCAAATCCAATACTCCCACTGCTCATCAAATTCCTACTTTTGATTCAGGTGGTTAAACCATTTTATATCAGTGCCATTAAGCATTAGAATGATAGAATCATTGAATATCCTGAGTTCCTAGAGACCTTTAAGGATCATCGAGTCCTCTCCTAGCCAAAATCTGCTTTGCATGAACAAACAACAGCAGAGAAATTATTGTTGGCTTTTACAGATACTAAGAGTAAGGGGAAAAATATAAAGAACTCCACTTTAACAACATCTATGTCTGTGCAATACATGTGATTTGAGAAGCATTAGCATTTTGTTTTGTTTCAGTCTTGTAATTAGGAGGATTGTGCTTCATTATCCTACTGTAGCTCCTGCTGTGACATGGTCCTGGTTTTCTGAAATTTCTGAATTTTCTGAAAGAAATATTTCATAAACAGTATCCAGTTCTGTTGGTTGAATACAAAAGCTTTGACATTTTCATTTCAAGACAGAAAGGAAAAGAAAAAAACAACAACCATTTATTCTTATGGAATTATTATAGTCTTGGTTTAATAATAGGGAAGCATTTCAGACAAGACAGTTCTTATTCACAGAACTGAATACTTGGAATACTCAGGGAAAATATGTCCTCAGGTGGCTTGGTTTTAGCATTCCTTCTTGCAAGGTTGCTCTTAATAGAATGGGGACAAGAAAGAAAAAAAAAGTCCATGTTAAATATGTGACATAAATATGATAGGAGAGGGCTCATAGTCCTTTTTCCCCTACAAAAGTTCTTGATTACATTGTTCCCCATACAAGGACTATTCTGAAAGCAGTACCTCCTACTTTATTATGTTGGCACACAAAATCACAGGTGGATGTTAGTGACATGAAAGTAGAGGCTGAATCTTCCAACCAATATTCCATTACATTTGGTTGCTTTGTGACAGATGGCAGCAGAGGGGCAGTCTGGCAGAATGGTGTCTGACATGGAAGTGCTTATGAAGCAAAGGCATGGCACTGAATTCCTTCACGAAGAAAAGATGGCATCTACTGACATTCATCGATGCTTGCTGAATGTTTATGGAGATCAAACAGTGGATGAGAGCACAGTGAGGCAGTGGGTGGTCCATTTTAGCAGTGGTGACAATGATGTGAAAGACAAACCACATTCTGGATAGTCATGAAGATATTTACGAATGCAGCATGCAAGCTCTTGTTAATAGCTGGTGAAAATGCACAGCTAATGGTGGTGACTGTTGAAAGATAATGTTTTGTAGCTGAGAATTTGCTCTATCAAATAGTGTTATTGTGCTCTTTGTATCTCCTGTAGTTCTGTGGAAATAAATAGGAGGCATTACTTGCAGGGTGACCTACATTTTTTATAAAAACAGGCAGTTTTCAATCTCAAAAGCATCCCTGGTTGCCCCTGTGAACTATATCCGAAAATTTCTGTCTTCTGGTTCTTCCTCCTCACCTTTCTCCTCATATGGCCCTTCCTTTAAGAAAGTTATGCCTCACATCAACCATATGTTAGTAGCTAATAAGATGATGTTGCCAGTGATACACATAATCTTATGTTCCTGTGTGCATATGGTAACTACAGTATTCATTTTGAATATTCTTATATTCAGAAGGGAAAAGGTCTTTCCTATATTTATGCTGATTTGCATAACATACTCTACCCAGCATTCATCATATTCTGCTAAGCTCTGCCAAGGAAAATGTATTAATAGCTGAACTGCTGCAACCCTTTATTAATATCGACATTGCAAGCTCAGTACCAGTTTTAAGACACACCAAGAAGACAGGATTTTTGTCCTTATTCCTTAAATCTTTATGACTAAGTAATCAGAGACAATGAAAAAATGCTCACGGTGAAACAGTTTGGGTGTAAAGGCAAGCAATGTTTAACTCTGCATTGGATTTTTCTGTCTTGAAGCTGTTGGATCAATGGCATGACTCTGTGGAATCATTTTTTTGAGTTTCTGGAGATAAGCTGATACATCCATAATTAGTACATACTTCTAATTATTATCATTGTTTCAAAAAAGAATGTTCACCAAGTTGCATAGGGAAAATGTGAAACTATGTGAATAAAGATCATAGAATCATAGAATGGCTCTGGTTGGAAGGGACTCAAAGCCCACACGGTTCCTACCCCTGCTATGGGCTGGTTGCCCCTCACCAGCTCAGGCTGCCCAGGGCCCCAGCCAACCTGGCCTTGGATGTCTCCAGGGATGGGGCATCCACAGCTTCTCTGAGCAGCCGGTGTCAGTGCCTCACTGCCCTCTGAGTAAAGACAAAGTAGAAAGGACCAAAAACAGATGTATGGCTATAAAGACGAAAGACAAACAACACGAAAAACTGCAAAACATCACAGCATGTGAACTACTTTCCATTGTCTCAGTAATGGCAAAATAAATAATTGTGGCAAGTCTTGCAGATGAGCACCACAGCAAGGGCACAAACTCATCTAGGCAGAAGTTTTGCCACTTGGCTACACTGACCAAAAACAGGAAAAAAATATCATGTTTTTTACGAGCAAGTCCCATTCTGAAGCAGCTGTCTCGGCAAGACAAAAATGCTAAAACTTCTGGTGAGCACCACAGCAGATGAACACTCTTGATTCCCAAGCTCTACCATGAGGATTGTCTACTGAGATGCCAACAACCTTCCTCTGTCTTTGTTTTCTACTGCACTTTTCATTTTGACTTGAAAGGACATTTGAGATCACACTGGGTTTAATGAGGTCTGAGTTTCATTAGAGTGCAGTGTTTCCCACTCTGTTAATGTTTTATTGGAGAATATTGGTTTTCTAAGGTGATGCCTCTCCATCTTTCCCATGCAGTTCTATTTCATCAATATAGATCTTGTTTTTAGGTGATTTATTTTGTTTAAGATTATTCATTAAGCATTGTTATGAACAGGGAGGTAGGCATATGAAGGCTTCTAACCTTGATCGCTTTACTTTAATGCAATAAAAATACTTCATTTGAATTAGAAAACTTATCAAACAATATCATTTGGCTCACAGAACCATGATGGAAAAGCTCAGGTGACTGAAGTGCTGCAGTGGATGGAGAGGCCCTTCAGGAAGGACAGAAGGAAGTTGTTCTGTTTGTGGGAGCAGCAGAAAGGTATGGAGCTCTGCCTGGGAATGGATGGTGGGCTTACAGGTCAGGATTAGTGGTTGAGTTCACTGACTCTGGTCCTTACGAGAGACTTCAATAACTCTGGTATCATCTGGAGGAGAAACACAGCAGGTCATAAGCAATCCACTGCCAGACTCAAAGATTTGCTATCGGTGGCACAAAGTCTGGCCAGAGGCCAGTCACTTCTGGTGTACCTCTGGGGTTGATACTGGGGCAAATATTGTTTAACATTTGCTTTACTGACCTAGATGATAGGAGAGCACAGCCTCGGAAGGTTCTCAAGTGGTACTAAATTGAAAGAAGTGGTGGGTACACCATACAGTTGTGCTGCCATTCAGAGGGACATCAACCCCAGGAAACAGAACAAATGGAAATGCAAAGTCTTGCACCTAGCAAGGGAAAAACACCAAGCACCAGCATATGCTAGATGCCAAGACAGCTGGAAAGCAGCTTTGCAGAGAAGGACTTGGTGGACATCAAGATGAACATATGTTATGGTTTTCATGGTTTTTCACCAGTGTTCTGCATCATAACATCATGCTGTGCACTGGGAGTTATAGAGTTAATGCTGCAGTCCCATTGATTGTCAGTATTTCCGGTCTCTTGGTCTCAGAAGAGAAGAATGAACTACAGCTCCTGGAAGACTTCATTTTTCTGTTTCCATTTTCCATTCAGAGGGAAAGATAAAATGGACTGGGGAGTCATGAGACTTCCCTCTTTGCTCCCTGGCCATTTCACCTACAGAATTAGACTAAGGACCTCAGCTTCAGAAACTCTCTCTCTTTCACATTTTATTTGATTTATTAGCTTCAATTTCAACCATATTGTATTATATTGTATTATCTCACATTCTGTACTGAATTTAGTAAACTAAGTTTTTTTCCCTTTAGCTCATTGCCAACTGTTCTTTGTTGTCCAGGTCCATCTCCCTACCTTTTCCCTCTCCTTCCCGGTGCATGGATCTGTGGGTCCCTTCACCCCCTTGTCACGGGAACCAGGCTGAATCTTGACACCATGATGCAGGATTGCAAAGCAGACTTAACATTCAAGTTAAAGGAGATGATCCTTCCCCTATCTTCAGTGCTGCTGAATCACATCCACTTGCTGTGTACAGTGCTGGGCTTCCTGGTACAAGAGAAACAAGGACATACTGGAGCAAACCCAACAAACGGCCACAAAGATAATGAAGAGACTGGAGCATCAGTCTTATGAAGAGACACAGAGAGTGTGCAATATTCAGCCTGGAGCAGAAAAGACTCAGAGGAATCTTTTCCATTTGTGTGAATATCTCATGGAGGTAGGAAAGACTCAGATTCTTCTCAGTGGTGCGCAGTGAAAGAACAAGAGGCAATAGGCACAAATTGAAATACAGAAAATTCCACTTAAATTTATAATAAATAAGTAGATAAATAAACTTTTGTACTGTGAACTTATATGAAACTTGTTATGAAACTTGATATGAAACTTGTTTCTCAGAGAGGCTGTAGAGCCTCCATCCTTGGAGTTATTCAAAACCCTACTGGACACTGCCAGGGGCAGCTTGACCCAGGTGACTCTGTTTTGAGCAGTGGGTTGGACTTGGTGAGTCCTAGAGGTGCCTTCCAACCTCAACTACTACATGATTCTGTGAAACAAAGACAGCCCAACCCACCCAGGGACTGGATGCCAAAAGATATTCACATATTCTTTGGTTGAAAGCCAGTGACTGTATAACTCACATTTTGAAGATATACATATAAAAGAAAGGGTGTCAGAAGGGTCTTGTTTGGTGCTTCAGTAAAACAAACAGAACATATTCTTTTAAGCCACACTTCAAGGTCACTGCCTCCAATCCAAACAGTACCTGAGGATTTGTACTGCAGATCAGATATGCACAAATCTTTAGCACACTTAATAGTGTTACATAATTCTTAAACATGAAGCTTTTCATTATTTTACTTAGATAAAGGGCAAGATAAGAGAGACAGTGTGTCAATACCCGACTTAGAAATTAAAGCCAGCATTCAAGTCTGCCTTCAGAACTCCGCCTATGAGATGCAACCACTATATATGACACTGGGATAAATTTGTGCTGTTCGTCTGTTGCCCACTGATTGAAAGGAAAGCTCCATAACTCAGACATCTCCAAGTGCCATTGTTTAGACACAAGGAAGATTTGTTCTCTTGCAGAACAGTAGTCCCACTGGCTGTTCAGAGTTTACAGTTTTAATTAGCCAAAGATAAATTAGTGGAGGAAAGCAGACACTATTCGTTTGCTGTCTCAACACAGTAACTCTGTATGTGTCAGTACAGAAGACACATAGATCAAAATAAAATGGAAAATATACCCACAAACATTTCCATGCTTCTGTTTCTTCTTCAATCCAAAGTTCTTGGGGGCGGAGAATCTCTCTGGTATCCATGGCCCTCCTTTTGCATGAATCTCCATATTTTTCTGCATGCTTATGATACAGTTTAGGAAGAATAGTATCCTCTAGGATTTAATTTTATTCTACTTCAGCCTAATGATTTCCTGATCAACCCCAGCAGGGATTCAAGCTTCCTAAGAATTTATATATAGTATCAAGAAACCAAGAAGTGAATCTTTAAATCCATTTTGATTAATGTAGTGGTGCTTACCCATGTCTTTTGGTACTGTATAGGACTTCCTAGAGAGGGTAAAGGAGAAGGATTATGAAGCAAAAAGCAAGGTGCTGAGAGCCCTGTGGCTAAGCAAAGGCATAGCTCTTTGCAGTCAGCATGACTAATGATAGATGAAAATGACTTTGAGCATCTTGAGCAGCTGGAAATGGGTTTGTGCATGGCCTTGCCCATGTGAGAACCATAACTACAGAGTGTGGGAGAGAGATGCTGGAGGTTGCCCAAAGTTCCAAGTCATCTTGTTGTAAATTAAACTGGGACAGCATGTCTCCTGGCAAGCCATGAAATATGTAGCAGGTCCCTGAAGTCTTGGCATCATTCTCTGCATTGGCAGGGAATGGATCTGGAACCACACAAAAGCCCTTCCTTCAGGAACTGGGGAGAAGGCTGAGTCCATTAGGAGAATTATGATCATTAAGTAGGGAGGCTTGGTTCAAATGACGTAGGAGTTGATCCCTGGGCAGAAAACCTTGCCCAGTGTTCAGTGGAAAACCTACAGGTTATCTGTAACAAAAGAGACAAAGGCCAAAACAGAAGAATCATATACAGTAATTAATTAATGAGGAAGGAAGCAGAGAAATTGCTGTATTGTGAGATCCAGCTACTAATTACAAAGAGGAAGATATAAAGCATTGCTTTTGTGCCCACTAGCTCAGCCCTATGACTCACCAGGTCAAATCCCTCCCTAGTTTAACACAGCTGATGTCAATACAGGCAATAGCAGAGAGAAATTAAGCCCTTCACTTCTCTAGAAGCAAGGAGGGACCTCTAGGTTCAAATACCTACTTTATATCAGAGAGAAACTGCAGAACAGAGAGGCTGAGTGGTGCATTACTAAAGCAGATGAGCTAATTAAAGCTCACTAGTTTACAACAAGGATTGTGTTTAGCTCCTAACAGCTGTTATATCTGAGTATTCCTTAAGGGTCAAACATCCTTTTTCTTTTCCAACATACAAGTACTTTCCAGCTGGGTTTGTGGAGCAAAGATGACACTTAGTGGCTGGTTGGATTACCACAAGTACATGTTTCCAGCAGTGTTCTGAAGTGACTGCTCTCAGATGCTGTTGGCAGAGGCTGTTCACAGCAGCCTGATTTGTCACACTGGGTATGAGACATGGTGTTTCCAGGTGAAAGACAGCACTCCTGCCCTGCAGTCACATGCACACTAAACAGTGATTTATTTTTCTAGTATGTTTCTGATACACACATTTTTAGCAGAGCTTCTCATGGTTCTTAGGAGTTGGAAGGAAGAAGATTTGAGGAATTTCTCCATAGACTTTTCTTCTTTATATTCTCTGTAGAAGATAGGCTCAGCTCATTTTTTGTATTCAAGGCTATTGCTTTCCCTGTGTGATTAGGAAGACTCCTTATAAGAATTCTCCGTTTAGTGCCTTTGAAAGCACTGTAGACTTCGGCTTTCCCTGAATGTAGCTGAGATGGAGACATTAGGATCACAGTGATGGACACAGGCAAAAGTAAGGCTAACCAGGTGAAAACAAAAGGATCCAAGTGAGGATTTATCAAGTATGGAGGAGAAGCCGAATTCAGAGAGTCGCAGAATCATAGAATAGAATCGTTATGGAATTGTATGAGTTAGGAGAGACCTTTAAAGGCCCTCTAGTCCAACTCCACTGCAGTGAACAGGGCCACCTATGGCTAGATGAGGGTTCTCAGAACCTGGTCCAGCCTGACCTTGAATGTCATCAAGGTTCAAACTGTTACCCTGTGCTTTACCGCTACCATGTTTGATGGAACACTGTTGTGGGGTTGGAACTCGTCTCACCTGGTCACTTTGTCAGTAAAAGACAAGAGGCCATTAGCTGCATGGTATATACTATATACACTGAATATATGCTGGTTAGCTCTATAGTGCATGCTCCTCTACCTCAACACATTCTAGTCATGCCTGACTCCCTTTCCAGATAGGAAAGCTATGTTCAGGATCTTGCATTAATTCCTGTTGTCGCTGTTCTCCCCTCCCTCCTAACAAATCACCCAGAGAAAGGGTGCAAGCAACCTGAGGTTCAATCACATATGTGATCGTCTTCACTGATGAGCTACCCAGATGAAATGAGCTGTGCTCCTAATCTTGTTTCTCAAAAATAGGTTTCTGTGTCCCAGAAGAAATGTGTTCATGAGCCTGTTTCATTTGGAATATAAATATAGGGAAGGCAGAATTCAATTCCTTCTGCTTCCTGCAAGCTTCTGGCATTGGAGAGTAAGGTATATTAGCAGAAGGGCAGAGACTGTCTGCACCACAGCTGCCCATGGTCTTTCTGGGTTAAAAGAGAAGAGCTGAAGTCTTCAGGGCTGATTTGGAAACATTTGCTGTCATTAGACTGGTGTACCAATAAGGGGGAAAAGGTGGATGGACAAAAGTATTACGCCTTCCATACAGAGTGCTGCTGGTTTGGATAGTGACTGACACCAGGAGTTGATTGGTAAAGTCCTCTTTGGTGATGGTCCTCAACCTGAAAAAGACAGCAAGGGGATCTCTCATCGATGTCAAACAAAAATTTGCACAGAGACCATAGGCACAATACATCATTTTTGTAGTGGGCAAACTTGGGAAATACATTCATGATTTCTAGCATACTTCTCTTGCTACTATGGAGAATACCTTCCATAGTACATCATCCTACTTTTTCCTTCCTTGCAATCTGACTTAGATTCCCTTGACTTTCCCTTCTCTTACCCTACTTCTCAGCCAGCCTACCTGCCTGCCTCAGCTGGCAATGCAGTAGGGAGCACAACACTCATTAATATTATCTTCTAGATTTAAAATCAGGCTTTACAATTATTGATCAGCTCCAGGCCTCAGATAGGAAGCACGTGTTTATAATTCCTCAAATACTCATTTGATGCTTTCTAGGGAAGTTCTCACCCTCCTGCTCTGCAGTCTGCAAGGCACACTGAATGGCAGTAGGTCAGTATACTGCTCTAATGGAAAAATATTTCTGAAACTATTAACAAGAAAAATCGTAACTTATCAGCAGAGTCAACTTTCAGAGTAGATGTTTAGTGCTGCCTGCAGAAGAATTAGATAATGCTGCAGTAGTGTTTGGATTTGGGAAGCTATGTTGGCAGATATGTTGGTATTTGCTTATATAAATATATATATATATATACAGAGTAATTGTCAAATGTAAAGACAGTATGAACACTTCAGTCTGGACAAATCCTGTTTCTCAGCTTAATATTTTATTTATCATATCATTATTGTTACTGTTATTTACCACCCAGCCTTGGATCAAAATACATGACTGTATCGGAACTGCTGAGTCACAGCCTGAACCACTGATTGAGCACCTGGAGGAAAGACCCAGTCAGCCCTGGGAGCACAGCTGAAGGCAATTCACCTGTGCGACCAGAAGGGGGGGAGCGAGGCTCCACCCCTCTTAGGCCTCATTTAAGGGCTGACTGCCCCCGAGGAAGGTTCTCTTCCTGGAGATCCATCTTTGGTGGGAGCCTTTCCCCGTGAGCCCAAAATCTTCCAATCTGGGTGAGTGCTCTATTTTCCTTCCACCTTTTTTTTGTAATGATATTTCCATTGTGTTAATCCTTCTGATTGCTACGATGACACGTTATTCCTATCCCTTCAGAACAGAACACAATGATAAGGAGATGCTTCTGGACTGTAGCCTCTTGTATCATTCTGGGACAGAACTCCTCAAGCTAAAGCCGTATAGCAAGGAATCATTTCCAAATCAGCTAATGTAGAACTAAATGCTGTCATGTTTTCTTAAATTTATTTTTCCTTCGAAAGCAGTTTAGGTGTCTGACAGTATTGAAATCAAAGTGAACTAGGTCCCTAAGTGTTTCCAAGTGTCTATTGTTAAATCAGCTGCCTGGGAGATCACTGGTAAATTCCAATTTAAGGACTGACAAGATTCAATATTTTTTTTTATCGTCAGCTTCAATCTCTTCCCCCCTGTGACTGCTTTCTCCTCCAAAACTTACTTCCCTCTGCCAAAATCTTTCTAGCGCTGTTATTACTCTTTTTCCAACTTGCCTAAAAGTTTTTAAGCTTACCTGGATGCAGCCCAATTTGTAATGTAAAGCAATGCAAGTGTATAACCAATGAACAAGAGAAATAAATGTTATCCTCTACGTGTTGCCTGCTGCAGAGCTCAAACTAAATCAAGCGTAGTCCATGATTGCACATATTCCTTTTGTAAATCTTCGTGAACTCCATTAGGGCTAGCACCAAAGACAATAAACTGTCAGAACCTACTTTGAAAATGATTTGTGAACATCAAAGTCTTTCACATTTCTGTTGAGGTTTCTAGACATGAAGTATATGAGCTTATTCATATAATTGTTTGAGTTGGAAGGAACCTTTAAAGGTCATCTAGTTCAGCTCCCCTGTAATGAATGGGACCATCTCCAGCTTGACCAGGTTGCTCAGAGCCCCATCCAGCCTGGCATTGAACGTCTCCAGGGACAGGGCATCCATCAGCTGAGAATTAGGTTTGCATGTGAGTAGAAAATTCAAAAAAGTATTTGTACATGAATAATTTGAATAAAAATGCCTAAATAAACCTGAAACTAAAGTGAAATCAATGCACTGCTGGCTTTGAATGGAGGAATGCAAACTAAAATGTGATTATGTAAATAGGGTAATGAACCCAGAAAAGGATAAATGGCAGAAGGACCACAGAGAGCGAAGTATGCAAACGTTAAACATCAGTAGCTGCTGTTCAGTGGCTACAGTCTGGAGTAGGACAAACCTGGGTATCCAGTGCAAAATAATACTGGCTTCTTTTAAAAAGTGTAGCTTCTGTACAGCTTTGCAAGCTCATATCTAGTTCACTGCTTGCAATTCCCTTATGTCTCTTTCATCATTACTTCTTTCTCTGTGTCTTTCTCCTATTGAGTGTTTCAGCTGATTACTCTCTCCCCAGATATAGACACTTACATTATACTTGAGTCTCATTTTGTTATTTTCTGCTCTTACATTTAACCTCTAAGAGGACTTTAACCAATAAAGGTTCTGTCTTTAGTTCCTATTGTACAACTATCAGCTGTCATTATTGGGATCAACAAGGCCCTACGTGCCTCCAGGCTCTCCAGCTTTCTCTATAATCTCATCGGTACTTGCAATTGTGGTCAGTGCATTTCCTGAACCTGGATTTAATGGAAGTAGAGCATAGTAATTGAAACTCTTCCAAGTACATGGAAGGAATACAAGAGAAAATCATTTCCAAAGTAGGACAGCTCTTTTCAGTCTAGATCTGTATCCTTGGTAAAATTGGCTTTTAAAATATCATTGCCTTCACTTGCTGCCCTTTACTCTGTACTGGCTGTCAAGTCATTAGGATGTCTACAAAGTCCTCCTTACTCCTGTGTTTTTTTCCCCTCATAGTTACTGAATACTAGCAATTATAGTAAATGACCTGACTTATTGGTTTCATCTTCTTTAATAGAACGAACCCTTACTTGTCTTCCTGGTACCATTTGAAATGAAGACCTAGTTCTGGACAGAAGAAAATCATGTGTGCACATTTGACTGCTGAGTTGAGCTTATCTCCCACAAACATTTGCATAGCCCTTAGGAAAAAATAATGTTTCAAATTCAAATATCATTTAATTCCAACACCAGCTTTTGGAAAGAGAAAGAGTAGCTAGATCAAAATGTCCAAAGAGAAGAGTGCTTTTGAGACAGCATCAGATGGGAAGCAGTGGGAGAGGGTGGCTGGGCCTCTTAGGAACTGTAGAATGCAGGTGAGGTTGCTGTGGAAGGACAAAGCAGCATTATCTGATCGCTGATGGCAGAACAATTGGTGATGCTTTAACCTACAGTAGAAAACAAGGTGGCAATAAATACTTTCTTGGGCAAGGATCTGAGAAACATTTGGTCTATGCCCTGACCTTGGGGAACCCAGATTATCTCCATCATGCTCTTAATGCTCTCATTCCCAAGGGCTGGGGGGGACCCTCCAGCACTGCTAGGGCCCGGGAGCTGGGCTGGTTCGACAGTGAGTGGGAGGGCATGGAAAGCACATGACAGGAGGGCCACACTGGGATGCAGAGTGCAAGACACATCAGCAACTGAGACAGAGGATGAAGGGCTGTATAAGACTTGGTGGCTGCTTCCATCTTGTCCTCTGTGGAGCAGCTGCTCTACAATGGACAAGCTAATGGACCCTTAGAGCCAGCTGCAGCCTTACCAAGGTTTATTTTGCTGGCATAGTCTCTCAGAGTCATCAACATGCCAGTTTATTTGCACTTGCATATTTTGCCATTTCCAAATGCCATGCCCAACAACAATTTCACTCTTGAGATGAGTTGCCTTTCAGCTTTACTGTGAGTTTTAACTCACAAGTGACATGTACCCTGGCCACTGCTCTTGTTACTTTTACACACTCCTATAGATTAAATAATCCCCTGGTCAAAAGACTTGGATATCAGAGAATCGCAGTGTGAGTGATCTGACCTCCACTCACACTCTGAATTCTCCCTGTTTTAAAAAGAAGCGATTTCTTCCCCAGCTCAGGAAGGGACTCCCACAGCAGACTGCAGGAGAGCAGTGGGGTTTGTCTGAACCATCATCAGTGAAGTTTGTGATGGACTTCAAGAGGAACCATTAGTAAGAAAATAGGATAGTAGAAGAAAGAGTGGAACTCAAATTATAGAGAATCTTAAATCATCCCCCTGGAAGGGGTCAATAGTAATGTAGTTCATGTCATAACACGAGACAACACATGCCATAACTTAACAGAGAGTTGGCCTGTAATTTTTAGAGCAGAAGGCATTCAGACATTGTATAAAGACATGAAAAGATGGAGAAATTTTCTAATTCATCATGAAGATAGGATGGCTAGTTACCCTCTTGGTTAAATGTCAGCTTAATTTTTCCATTCCTGGCAGTGTAGTTTCAGCTTATAATCTTGAGGTTTCAACATATTTATACCCTCTCGATTAGAGGGCCAGAGGTTATTTTTCAGCTCTTCAAGTAGGTATTTGCAAGCTGCCAGCAAGAGCTTCAGCAATGCCTGTGGGCTCCTGCATGGAGGCTAGGGCTCCCACTGCAGTGTGTGATTTTTCAGAAATCAAGCCGCTTTGCTAGCTCTTACTGCAGCATTGCTAGCAGCCCCTCTCTTCTCTGAATGGCCATATGCTGCTCTCATTGAAAAACAATTCATTCACTTATTTGTGAATCCATTTCAAGTGTTTCATTCTCTGACTTCGATGGGTGCTTTATTATCTACTACTTGTAAACCAGGGAGAAACCTCCAGGTATGAAACATTTGCAGAGCTTGTCACTTTTATTCATTGTGTTAGAGCAAATATTTTTTTTATTAAGTTTTACCCTTTATTCCCTTCTATTACAGTTTAGTTCTGGAATAACATAAATGCTTAATAACAGCCAATTGCTTTCTAGTTCTATTAATAGACCAAAGTTCTCCTGTTGTTGAGGAAGATTAGTACAACCTTGTTTGCAGAATGAAAAGCAAAATAAAAAGAAAACATTTGCAGAAATTAACCTGATTAGGTTATTTGTTACAAGTGTTATTGGCAATACAAGGTGAAGTTGTAGAAATACTATGTTCTTGATAAAATTAAATTTGATTTTTTTTTTCCTAGTCAAAACAGGGGTCTAGTTTCATAGTATTTTCTTCAGGACAGCGTTACAAGATATTGTAGCATCTTCATTATTGCAGGAGCTGTTAAGCTAAATAAGGTACACACCTCCTTTATTTTAAGCATGGCAGATATGACTGTCTCTCCATTTCAGGCCAAACAAATCCAGTGCAATAGATCAAAACCTACACTAGCAAAGGTAGAAAGTATTAGCAGGGGCTCATCTAATCTCTAAGCACACAGTCAATATTAGTTTCCTTAATGTATATTGTGTTTAGATTCAAAATGGGTAACCAACTTGTATGTTACTTGTATGCTATAAAGTTTCATTATTTATCATCGTTATTAATCGGGTTGCCCAGAGAGGCGGTGGATGCCCCATCCCTAAAGACACTCAAGGTTAGGCTGGACAGGGCTCTGAGCACCTGCTCTAGCTGTAGGTGTCCTTGTTCACTGCAGAGGAGTTGGACTAGATGGCCTTTAAGGGTCCCTTCCAAGTCAAACATTTCCTTTATTCTGTGATCATGAATATCATTTAAAGGTGCTTGAATATCTTTCCTGGACGAATATCTTTCCCAGATGACTCCTGATGACAGGTCACATAGGTAGAAAATCTTAACGTGTAAGCTGATTGAAACTCTCAAATGTCCCTGGTGATCTGAATTGATTTTTTTAATTTCAGTGGCACTGAGATTACAATTTCTTGGATGATTCTGAAGATACCTTCCAGAAAGTTGCTGTTTGGATGTTCAAAGTATTCTCCCTATCTTTTACATAGAACATCTACTCAGATTCTAGAAAAATCATAGTCTTCAAATCTAATTTGTGGCTGGAATGACTGAAGCTGACTCTCTCCGTTGCCTGAGGTACACTAATGTTTCTCTATTCAATCTCAAGTGAACTTCACAAATGCTTGCCTAAAGTCACAACTGTTTCTTCTATATGGATCATGGAATAAGAATACTTAAAACTAAAAGGCACAAAGTGTATGAAGTTTGAGAAATATTCAGGGATGTGCTGTCACCATGGGACAGCAAGAGTGCATCCATTTGGCTTAAACTCTGATATCTTCTATATGAATGTCTGAATACTAATTACACTGCTGATGTGTAACAGCTAGAGGTATTAAAATAAACACTGGGAGCTGTCAGACAACCATGCACTGACCACACCATCGAGTGCTCATTTGTTCTAAGTCATGCAGACCAGCAGCTGCATAGCAGTTCCAAACACTGAACTTGTTTTCTAGGCTTCCTATATGCATGGCTACTCTCAGATGCAAAAAATGGCATTCATGGAAGAGGGTAGATTTAGACTAGATATTAAGAAGAAATTCTTACCTGTGAGGGTGGTGAGACACTGGAACAGGTTGCCCAGTGAGGTTGTGGATGTCCTCTCCCTAGACGCATTCAAGGCCAGGCTGGATTGGGCTTTGAGCAACCTGGTCTAGTGGGAGGTGTCCCTGCCTATAGCAGGGGGTTTGGAACTAGAACATCTTAAAAGTCCCTTCCAACCCAAACCATACTATGATTCTATGTGGCTGAATGCAGCCATATGCAGAGCTGACCTTTAAATCAAAGCAGGTCTCTAAGGTTATATCTACATGCGTGCTATCTGCTATGAAGCAGAACTTCCCACATCTGTGTGAACAGATTTCCCCCATGAAATAAAACAGCTGCATCCATACTGCTCATGGGGAAAGTCTCCCGCTTGCATTTTGTACTACTTGGGAAAATTAGTGGAATTCAAAAAATGAACCAAGAATAGCTTCCACAACCTCAGTGTGGAGACCCAACACCGTTAACTTAGCACAGAGGTAGCCTGACAATTCCCTTTAGTTATCCCGAAGAGTTAGGCACCATGTCAGAAACACTGAGATAGGTAACTTACATCTTTAAGGTGCTTGTTTCTCTCCATGACTAAAAAAGGCATGAAGAGTGACTGGGAGAGAAAAATCTATAAGGTATATCTCTAACAGTAGATGAGATTATGAGATCAGTCTCCCTGAAGTGTCCAACAGTTACATTTCCAATTTAATGTCCCAAATTCAAGCAAATGTGACTTGACTAATGGTGTTTTAAGCATACACTTCAAATGTCCTTACCAATGGATGATTTCTAAATTAAGGCCAATTCTTTTAATACTGGTTCTACTGAAGGTGATGACAAACTCTCCTTTTTGTCATTGGAACTTGGATTTCCTTGTAAGGATTCAAATCTCCAAATAAGAGATGTTTGTTTTAATTGGATTACTTGCCAGGCACTCTGGTGATAGGCAGCAGAGACTGAAAAAAAAAAAAACAATTATAATTCTGATATTCTGGACAGCTCTGATACTCCAGTTCTCCCCCAGCATCTGAAGAATTGGCAGTTCTTATAAGGAAGTCCAGACTAAATTAAGAAAC
The DNA here is from genome assembly GCF_002078875.1 of Numida meleagris. Taxonomy (NCBI): domain Eukaryota; kingdom Metazoa; phylum Chordata; class Aves; order Galliformes; family Numididae; genus Numida; species Numida meleagris. The sequence goes on from NC_034410.1 coordinate 140,091,134, forward strand.
ATTCCTCTCCGCTCTATATTAACAGCTTGCAAGCAGCAGGAGACCAAGGAGATTTGCTCTATGAATTATTTTTTAAATGGAGAGAATTAGTTTTTTATTGTCCTCTATTTTTATTGCAATGCTTTTGCCAGGACTCCATATGCCAAGATGTAATTAGTTTTCAGAGAAAACGTTTGGGGCTCTGGCAAAGACCATGGATAGTTTTAACAGCTTCTTTTCTCTTTCTTCTGAATATTAAGCAAGAGTATATAATTGTCTGCTACTTCTTTTGGAGTCTCTGGAGTTTAAAGCATTTTTCAGAATTAAATTAAAAATAAAAATAAGATTAACACAAGTTTTAGTTCAAAGAAATATTTTTAGGCATGAAAAAGTCAGGAATTTCTACAGTTGCAATGGCTCAGTGCAAACTCACTCCTGTCTTTTAATGATACGCATATTCATTCTGTCTATATGAAGACAAGAAAGACTCAATAAAGATTGCCAGGTGAGTGCAGTAGAGGAGAGGCAATTTTCTGAAAAGAAGCATGTCTTCTGCTATTCCTTGACTCTAGAACACTTGATATTTCAGGCTAAATGTTCCATTCATTTCTCTTTAGATCTTTGTTTTCACACAGCATCTTGGAGCTAACCAGACATCTGGAACTAGCACAATATCTGCAGTGAGTTGGAGGATCACTGGAGTAATTGAAAATTTGTACTGATGCCCCCTCTGCCTGTTACGTTACCCCAGACCTATGCCTGCACTACATGGCATCAGCCACAACCACATTGTTCCTGAGCTCTTGTTTGGCTCCTTTACTTCCCACAATCTTGTGAACTTGATCCAAAGGAAGAAAAACCATGGTCATCATGGTGATGTTCCGCTGCACTTTGCACTAGAATAAGCATGTGGACAGGAGTGAAGGAAATCAAACTGAGGATAAATTAATGGTCTCCAAGTGCATGTGCAGAACAACAGATGGAAGATACTTAGTGACTCTGATCCTTTCATAACACTGTCAGTCATGGTAATGAAGTCCAGCCTTAAAAGATACTAAGACATCAGGATACAGTATGGACAGACTGGTGAAGTGACCTTGCATAGGTCATGAGTAATCCTGACATGAGATGAGATTGCACTGGGCATGACAGTTCTGCAGGAGAGCTTATTGGATAGTGCTGAAGACTATGCAAAATGCTGATTGTTCAGAGTGCATCTCATGCAAGTACAGTTTAGAGGAGACACTTGAAAAATACAGATCTTCAAATAAAATGGAATAATTGCATTTATCCAATATAAAGACTGCATAGGATTCCTCAAGGCCAGGTTGGATGGGCACTGGGCAGCCCGATCTAGTGCCTGATTTAGTGGTTGGCAACCCTACCCACAGGAGGAGATTGGAACTAGCTGACCTTTGAGGATCCTTCCAACCCAAACCATTCTATGTTTCTATGATTCTACAATTTTAAACTAACAATGCTGAATAGGGATGAATGTGCAGAAGATGTAATGAAGTTCAAATTCTTCCACAAAATGCCTATGTGAAATGCTTTGCTGCTAGCCTACAACTTGGCACTGCACCCAGGGGCAAAGGAAATTGGAGGTTCAGTTTGCTCAGCAAATAAATATGCAGAGCTATCAAGCAAAAATTGTGCCACTGTTCACTGAGCTGATAACATGGGTTAAATCCTGATAAGGATAGAAGAAATGTGTCTTGGGTCTTACATAATCTTGACAGTTCAGTTCCAGAGGACATTGCAGTAAGAGGCTTGTAACCCACCATGAATGTTTGATCAAAGCCATATACTGCTAATAAACTACAGCATGGGCTATGTGGATGATGCTCACACACCCAGCTACCCATAAGTCCCCTTCCTCCTCCTTATCTTCCACTTTCCTTTACATTTTCATCTTCTCCATCTCTAAAAGGGGCTCCCTAGGACTGTTCCAGTTGTCCTTCAGGCTGTCAGGATCACCTTCAGCAAAATCCTGCATACTTCCTTCATCTGGTACTCTCTACTGTTGTAAAAAAATGCCAGTTTTCTCTACAAAAAATCATAGAATCATAGAATGGCCTGGGTTGAAAAGGACCTCAAAGATCATCAAGTCTCAACCCCCCTGCTAAGTGCAGGGCCGCCAACCACTAGACCAGGCTGCCCAGAGCCACGTCCAGTCTGGCCTTGAATGCCTCCAGGGATGGGGCATCCACAACCTCCCTGGGCAACCTGTTCCAGTGCGTCACCACGCTCTGTGTGAAAAACTTCCTCCTAATATCTAACCTAAATCTTCCCTGTCTCAACTTAAAACCATTCCCCCTTGTCCTATCGCTATCTACCCTCACAAACAATCGATCCCCCTCCTGTTTATACGCTCCCTATAATGGCCACATCCCTAAAAATGACCAAATGTAGTCCTTCCAGTGGGGTGCAGTCTTTTCTTCAAACACACAAACACTAAAACAAAGCTAATGGAGGTCCTTCTCTTTATGTTTCAGTTCCATAAACCACCTGGCTATGTCTCAAAAGGCATAGCTTTCATAGTAATAGCCTGGAAATGTATTTTCAAATGTTTTGATCTAATAGCAGAGACTGGATGTGAAGAAATACCATTGTATTGATTATAAAATGTTTCTTTTCTGGACCAATAAACACTAAATGAATGTTTTCTAGGTCATTTTCCAGTATTGGCTCATCTTTTATCTTGTTGCAAGGTTGCAAGATTGGAGATGGGAAAGAAATCAGCATTTTCCCACATTAGAACTTGTCTTGCTAAACATGAAAATGTCAAAAGAGGATGCAGAAAACTGATGACTTTCAGTTAATTTTGGAGTTATAACAAGATCTTCAATTTACTTTTTTATCTTCAGAATTCTCTTATCCTCGGCTACAGGATGCACCGTGGACATCTCTAGACGCTTTCATAGCAAACTTTATATGATGAGAAAAATGGTGTGAAGGTATAAAAAAAAAAATCAATTACACAATATTCAGGTATAAGTAGTTAGATGTATATTCACTTTAAAGTGCTAGGAGCATGTTCAGCCTACAGAAAAACTTTCTGGAGCTTCTTTCCATTGATAATGACATTAGACTTATCACTTAAATTTAGATGAAGTAAGCCACGTATTTCTTGTCTAAAAAAAGCCATTCTTTTATTCCAAAGCCAGACACAGGGCAAGAATTAAAGCTGGCCCTCTTGAGAAAGTAACATTCTGACCTTATTTTACTTTCACATCTGATTTTCTTTACCTTGCCTATCAAAAAGTTTTCTTCACAGGAAATTTACTTCCCTATAACATATGCAGTGAGTTCTGTACATACTCTGTGCTGACTACTGAGTAATGTGTCTCAGACATTGCCTGCATCAAACTCCCTAAACTACATTTTCCTTGAGTAAACACGATGACATACATTCACAGATTATGTCCAGATGTTTTTCACAAGTAACCAAGTCTTCAAATTGCAGGATCTCCAGGGTAGGAGCCAGCATTTCCTGGACCATTACTTTTATATGCTTTTGCACTCCACTGACACATTTGGTGCTAGATTTTATTTTCTCTTTTATGTACCACATACAACACCCTGTCTCAATACCAGACTCACCACTATCTATAGAGAGCATGAGATTCATTCTAGAAAAAAAACTGTACAATAAATGTTTGTCTGCCAATGAAACATAATGTCCAAAAAAGTAGAGCAAGCTCATACTCACAAAAAACCTGCATATATACTAGAAACAAAACCTGCTTTTCATGAACTCACGCTACCTGGGCATGATCCCCTTGTCATCCTGTGCATGCTGTCTGATCTCTCTCAAGATGATCTGCTCTGTAATCTTTCCTGGCACTGAGGTCAGGCTGATAGGTCTGTAGCTCCCTGGATCCTTATTACAACCTTTCTTGTAGATGGGAGTCATATTGGCAAGCCTCCAGTCCTCTGGGACCTCTCCCATTGACCAGGAACAGTGATAGATGATGGAAAGCAGCTTGGCAATCACCTCTGCCAGCTCCCTCATCACCCTCAGGTGGATCTCATCTGGTCACATGGACTTGTGGTAGTCCAGGTGGAGTAGTAGGTCTCTAACTGTTTCCACCTGAATCGTGGGGGGGTTTATTCTACTTCCCATCTGAGACTTCCAGGTCAGGGGGTAGAGTAACCTGAGGATAACTGGTCTGGCTTTTAAAGACATAAGTAAAGAAGGCATTGAGAACCTCAGCCTTTTCCTTATCCTCAGTGGTCATGATCCCCACTGCATCCAGTAGAGGATGAAAATTCTCCTTAGCCTTCCTCTTACTGTTAATATATTTGAAAAATTTTTTTTGTTCTCTTTTACCTCAACGGCCAAGTTAAGTTCAAGCTGAGCTTTTGCCTTCCTAATTTTCTCCCTGCATATCCTAACAACTTCTTTGTACTCTCCCTGAGTTGCCCATTCCTACTTCCACGGAAGGTAGATTCTCATTTTCTCTTGCAGCCTCAGGCAAAGCTCCCTGTTCATCCATGCTGGTCTTCTTAACTGCCAGCTCATTTAAAGGCACAGGGGGATAGCCAGCTGCTCGTAGGACACCCCATCTGTCTTTTCATCCTGGTTAGGTAGTCTGTAACAGACCCCCACCAGGATGTCCGCCTGGTTGGCCCTACTTCTGATCCTTACCCGTAGAGATTCAACCTTATCATTCCCAGGCCTGAGCTCAACATCAAAAGATTCTCTAACATAGAGAGCCACACCACCACCCCTTCTCCCTTGCCTATCCCTTCAGAAGAGTTATACCCATCCATTGCAGCTCTCCAGTCATGGAAGTCAGTTCTGAAGTGACAAAGAAAAGTCCATATTTGGCACTTGGCATAACCCAGCTTTGCTAGCTATGCTGTGGCAAGGGCTGTAAATGAGAACTGGGCTGCAGGAATTCAGATTTCCTGGCAGCAGGGTGGTTAATCCTGAGCTACACAGGTCCACAACATCACCAGCTTTCCTGCACAGTCTTTTGATCTTGTGCAGACCCTGCCCACTTTTGACATGAAATTCACGATTTTCAGAAATTGAAATCTCTAGAAAAGACTAGAAAAGTTTAAGAGCAAAACCCATACAATTAGAGGTCTACTCTGACCCATGGACAGGGCCAAAGGCTGTGCTACAGGAGCAAAGAGTAGATTAAAGATGTTACAAAATTGGTCAGCTCTGCATGGGTGTGTAGACAAGGCAAGACAAAGAGAGAATGTCCTGCAGTAGGAAGAAAAGTCAAGAGTCCTTTCCTTTCTAGGCCATATTAGGGGGGAAATTAATTACTTGATGGGCAATGTGAGGAATAAGTCAATAATTCTGACACAGCAAATAGTGACAGAAATATTTGTCATTAGGGTGTTGCCTGTCTCGAGTATGATGGAGAAAAATGCATTTGTCACCAAGTCATGGATAGGAAGAACTGCATCTGCAGGCTGAAATAGGAACGAAAGCTGGCATTGACTTGTGCAATTTTTGAGATATGACAGCAAACAGAGGTCAAGACAGCAGTGCCACATATATCTCACAGACAGATTGAATTAACTTCCGCAGGCTGGATTCTATTTCTCCAATCTGGCACAAAGTAACTGCTGTCCTCAGTTAAACTCTAAGTAAATCTGTGAAAAGGAATGAAAGACGACTTCTTTTCAGATGAGCAAGACTGCTTTGTTCTTTCCTCATCCACTGCTGCTACAGCTTCACCTCCCATTGCAGCTGGGCCTCTTGTTTTCCTCAGGCTGGTGTGGATGGGTGAGCTCTCAACCAAGATTTCATCCCAAGATCCCAGGGCTGGCTGCAGCAATGTGAGTGAAGAATGTGGCGTTGAAATATGTACAGGTGAATTTCCTACCTTAGTGTTGCAAAGGGAGAGAGGAGAGAGAGATTTATATTTCCCTGTACTACAAGTTCTAATCTCAATACTATTTCCACCATTCTATATCACCAATCGAGAAATTCTGCTTTGTGACATGAGACAGGATTAAAGACCAATGGCCCGTTTATGATGGGTTTGATACATACACACTTAACACTAGTTTAGCAGTGCACAAGTGGATTTACATACATAGATGTTGCAAAAATTTATATTGTATCTTATTTCCAAGGATGCAAAACATCTGCATGGTGATGCAGATGAATTTTTGACTGCATAGCCTTTATTATCCTGAAAGTAATGGAAGAGGAAATAAATGAAAACTGCCCAAATTCACAGTGGAAAAGGACTAGCACATGTTTGCAAATCCTGTATTCAGACCGCAACCCTTTCTCCTGACTGATGTTCTCAGGTTCACTGATGTATGTGCTACTGCCACTTGAAAGATTATGTTCAGACTCCAGAGATCCATTTAACTCCAAAATTATTTACAATGAAATTCACAGTGTGCTTCTTGACTAAAGTTTAAAAAACTCTTGCATTTTTATGGTCTGCCATATTTCTATATCAGACTATCAGTATATCCAAGAGTAAACGGTCAAATTCTGCACATTCAACAGAGTGCAGTGATAAATTTAGTATAGTTACTGTAATTGCTTCTCCCCAAAATGCCAAAGAAAATGATGAATGCAGTAAAGCTCCTCACTAACATCTCACTGTTTGCAAGAAAACTACATCATATGTGGATATTCATTTGTTAATTTTCATGTAGTCAAGTGCATGCAAATGATGTACAACGTGGCTCTACTGAAGACTACTGACATGCAAATGATGTGTTCTATCAAGTTTAAAAGGATCAAGAGAACATTTGGTTCTTTCCAGCTCCATGTAGAATAAGATTTCATTGACTTTGGAAAAAAAAAAAATGGATTTGAGAATGGGTTCCCAAAGGTAAAATTAAAAATTTGTGCTACCAGCTGTTGGAGAACTTTTCTTCTGGAATGACTTTCCACTTGAAAGGATATTTTTGAGAAATATATTGCTGCTGGTTCTTGTTGGAAGTGAAAATGGCAGTTATCTGGCACCTATCAGAGAATATCCACAGAATTTAGAACTGTAGAATAGAATAATTGAATCGTTAAGGTTAGAAAGACCACTAAGATCATCTAGTCCAACCATCAACCCATCATCACCATACCACTAAGCCATGTCCTTCAGTGCCACATCTCCACTTTTCTTGAACACCTCTAGGGATGGTGACTCCACCACCTCCCTCAGTGGATCCAATGCATTAATACTCTTTCTGACAAGACATTTTTCCCAATATCCAACTTGAGCACAGGTTGGATATTTACTGTCAGACAGTGACGTGGATAAAAGTGCCCAAAGGTTTTTTGCACTTTGGTGCCTTTGGGAATCTCAGCATGTTTTGCCTCATCTCTACTCCAGAAGAGTGAGTGCTCTAGCTCTTGCCTCTGCTTTCTCTGGAACTGGTAGCATCTTTGTTCATCCAATCTGCCAGCATTAAAAAAACGAAAAACAACCTCTTGCGTAATAAATTTTGGTAAACTGACAAAAGTCAGATGAAAAGAAAAAGGTCAATTTCTAGAGGACACCTTTTTTAAAATTCCTTACAGCTTTATTTCATGACCGACCAGCTTCTGTCTTTAGCATAACAAGAAATGTTACTATATTCTCGTTAGTTTATGTATTCCCACATTGCTAAACAAAATTTTTAAGCAGGAACCAATCATCCTATATGTTATATACTCCTCCAAGGGGATGACGAAAGGCAGAGTCTCAGCACTTTTTCAAAAAAGTGAAAAAATACTGCCCTCGTAAGGCAGCTCTGATTAGACACTAAAAATGGAAACAACTGACATCACCACTCACTTGAAAATCTTCGTGTTAATATTTCAATTCAAAAAGAAATATTTTTAGTGAGTATGTGGAAAAGGATGTTCTAGTTGATATAATGCACTCATCATTTTCCAAAAATCTTTTGACAAGATTGAATGATTATGAAGGGAACTATGCTGTCATGGGATAAGAAGGAAGGTCACCTCAAGCTTTAGGAATTGCTCAGAGACAGAGAACAGCATAGAATAAATGGCCAGTTCTCACAATGGAAGAGGATTATCTGTGGATCCTCAGAGAGACCTCTACTCAAAGTTGGGCAGTTCAACATCTTCCCAAACAGTACAGAAAAAGAGATAAATAGTGAGATGATAGCGTTTGCTGAGATAAATTTTGAGCTTATAAAATGAGAGCCACAACTCAGCTGTCTGAGAAAAGTAAAAAATTCTGAAAATCACAAGTGGATGGGTGATATAATGAAACAATAGTTTGTTGCCTCTAAATGCAAAGGGGAAAATAATTTTGCCTAAAACAGCTTGACCCATCAGTACATTGAGTACAAGATCGCAGAATCATAGAATGGCTTGGTTTGGAAGAGACCTTAAAGATCATTGAGCTCCAGCCTCTCTGGCCATGGACAGAGTTGCCAACTACCAGATCAGGTTGCTTAGGGCCCCATCCAACCTGGCCTTGAACACCTCCAGGGCTGGGGCATCCTGTAAGACAAGGATAAAGATCTTTTACCATCTTTTATTCTTGGTTTGCCAATAACTTCAATGCCAGTGAAGCTTCTCAGGAATACTGTAGAGACTAAATAAAATAGTCAAGCTCAGATATTTCTGGGAATCTGTCAGGTCTGAATTACAGGGACCTGGAGCAAAGGATCTGTGGTTCTGAGTGCTGAGGATTTTTTATTTTAAAGGCATTTTACCTTAAGTGACTCTGATCTTGTCTTTAAGCCATAATGCCTTGCTGAATTAGAGAGTTACTTTGCTCATCAAGATGTTTACTCAAATTCCTTTTGCAAAAGCAAATGGCAAGTTCCCAGGAACATAAAACAAGAACTCTAAAATCAGCATGAAAGACACAAAATATCACCACATAGACAAGCAGCAGTGGAAATGGACTGGCGAAGTCTGCTTACATCAGAGTTTTAGTCCAAAACTAGATGGCACTTTCGAAGTGGGTCTCCTGCCTGTGTCTATTTGCATTGCCAGCGACCTTGGTGTGTGCAAACGGATTTCTTTTGGATAAAAGCAATCTGGCAGACATGGTGGAGGAGTGTGGAGTGGATCTAATGCCATTTACTGCTAGTTGGTATACAAGGATTGAACCAGTAACCAGGCTATCACATCATCTCACACTGTACACATGCTGAAATGAGATGCAGGTCATTAATGGCTCTGCATGAAAGAGAAACCAAACGATGAAAGAGAAGCAGCTAGGGGTGGCTGCAGGTCTAACTGAGCCCAGATCAATCTTGAGGAATATGGCGAAAATGGCTACAGACTGTCATCTCTAAAAAAGCAAGACAGACAAACAGTATGCTAGCAGTTACTCTTATCTTAACTGTATTTTTTTTATGTGCTCAAAGCTTAAGCTGTATTTAGCTCAGCATGAACCACTTCCTTTCAAGTGAAGTTAGAGCCATCATCGGGAATTTCTCTCTCTCTCTCTTTCACAGTAAAGTATAGGCAAGCTTTTTTCTGTATTTGAATGAAACAGATTCCTAGGACCACATGAAAAGACTATTGTCATGTTCCAGTATGCAATAGGAAGTACAAAGGTGGTGAGAGCACAAGCAGCAGGGAAAACATTTATACTTGCATTCATAAACAGGTTCTTAGTCACTGGACAGACTGAATGAATTTTTTGATCCTCTCTTCTAGCCTGAAAGAGGCTTCGTATCAAAAATTGCTACACAAAGTTTTTACAGCCAAGGAGGGAAACCTGGAATCTCAGACTGATCAAATGGATCCATTTATTTCTTGATTCAAGGGTCATGTGACAAACTGAAGTTCTGATATCTCAGGAGTGAGCAGGTGCTGAAACTAATTCAGTGCCTTATATAAAAGCCAGATGATTTGCTTTAATATTGTGATTCAGATATCATAGCTGGCTTATTCTCAACAATGATGTCTCTTCCACTTCAATCCAAAGTTGATTCAAAACGTCATTTCTGCCAGTTGACCTTGAATCCTATACACTGAATCCTGAACTGATGCAATGGGAAAGAAGAGCATTTTTATCTAACAAGAGAATGTGAACTAGACCTTAGATTTCAGCTCGGAGTTGGGAAGGCCCAAGGAAAAATCACTTGACCAAATAAGTTCAACTTCCATGCCAAATGCTTCTCTGCTACTTAGAAGCAAATATTAAACTAAGTAATCCCTCCGGAACAAGCTTTAAAAAGCTTTCATTAGTCATTAAACCCTTTCACTGCCTCATTAAATCTAGTAGTGTAATCTGGTTTTGATTAGCAACATTGTTAAACATCCACTGTCAAACACTGATAAGGAGGGAGAAAGTGCTTTACAGATCACAGACATGTAATTATGAGTCTCATCACAGCTGATAAAGAGCAAAAAATTAGCTTCAGCTCCACAGAAATCACCCCAACACAGTTAGCACGAAGTAATCTGACTAGACATTTGTATCTGAAAGGTACAGATTAATACACCTCAGGGGCCTTTGATACTTTACTACCACTCTGAGAACGTTCAAACCAAATCTCAAGATTTGTGGGAAGGAAATTCAGGCAGTTAATTGATTTCCCTAAAATACTATAAACTTGTACTGGAGACAGATTTGAAAAAATTTTAATAATGCTTGAAAGCGACGTAGTTTCATTGGTGAATTGCCAGATTGAGCTGAACTGTAAGCATATAGTGAAACAGATGTATATGTATTTTTTTTGAATAATTTTAGTGAGATCAATGCATCTTTTCCTATAGACACAAGGGAGGGTATTTAACATCTAAAGATGCAACTAGATGCTGATGATAAGCACATAGGAAGTTCAGAGAATTTTGTGGGATATCTGCATGTTTAAATGTTCATGAGAGAGAGAAGGAAAAAAAAAAGAAAAAGAAAAGCCCCCTCGATTCTCTTTGAAGATTTCCACTCCAGAACAGAGTTCTGTGCAGGAGAACTAGTAAGTCTGGATTTCTTTCATAGATGATGGTATGTTTCATTTCAGCAGTGCTTCACAAGTAATGGAAAATTCTCTGTGGATATTTTCCTCTTGAATTTTTTTTGTATTGCTGATGCACTTTCATTTAAATCTGGAAGCATATTGAAATATTATTATCAATCTCAGTGAAATCTTTAATTAAAAAAATCAGATGTCTGCCTGCCTGGTTGCAACACCAAAGGAGCCAACACAAATTTATGTACACTGTAAAACAGGCATAATTATGCTGCCAGTAGAGTTGCAGATGGTTAGCACTGAGAGCACAAAAGCAGGGGTCATAGCATAGCCACAGCTCACATCTTTCTAACCAAATGTTCACCAGACTTCTCTTTTATGCACATATTTTCTGTGAAGTTTCTGAGGGAAAAAAATGTTTACGGTTTAGAGCCATGGAGCTTTTCAGCGTTTCTGCTTTATGACACATGCTGTAACTTCTGAGGTTTTTTTTCCCCAGTTGCTAAGGCTGTGCTACTCTGAAAACTGTATTCCTGGTGACAACAATAAATGTCCCAATGTGGATTTTGTTACTATTATATTCCTATCATAAGGATGCTAGAAGAAGCATCGTGCTCAAGGCTCTCATCCTCATGGGGGATTTCAACCACCTGGAAGTCTGCTGGAAAAGCAACATGGTGAGCTGCAAGCAATCCAGGAGACTCCTGCAGTCTGTTGAGGATATCCTGACTCTCCAGTCCAGGTACTGGACAGACCAACCAAAGCTGAAACATTACTGGTTTCCTTGGACATGAAGAAGGCTGAGGTACTCAACAAGTTATTTGCTTCAGCCTTCACTGCCCATCAGGCTTCCCACACCTTTCACATCCCTGAAACTCTTTGCAGGGGTTGGGGCACCAAAATCCTTCCCGCTATAAGAGAAGAGCAAGTTTGAGACCATCTGATGAGATTTAAGAGGATAATAATAATTAAAAAAAAAAAAAAAAAAAAAAAAGGAGGTTTATATTAGACACTGGGGGAAAGTTTTCACTCAGAGGGTGGTACAGGTTGCCCTGAGAAGCTGTGGATGCCCCATTTCTGAAGGCATTCAAGGCGAGGATGGATGGGTCCCTGGGCAGAGAAAGGGACTGTAAGGCAGAAAAGCAGAAGTGACTATGTCCAATCTGTCTGACTTCATGTTAAAAGAAAGAAGGAGCAGAAGTAAAATGTGCAACAGTTGCATCAGCAGGGGATATTATTTCCCTTTCTTCTCTGCTCCTTCTAATATTAGTAAGTGTTAAAAGCAGCTGAAGATTCTGAAGATGGTACAGAAAACAGTTTTGTGGCCTTATGCACTATGTGCCTCTAATAAGGCTTTGACTATAAGATGTTTGGTGCAAGAACAGTTCTTACAAAACCTACATCAGAGAGATCCCAGTTGGATAGTTCCCAATAATCCCAAATACTGGATGACTTCAATGCATGATTGTGCAACTAATAGTAGCTCTACCCCTATTGATAGTCTATTTGGACATTTCTGCTTGTTAAAACATAAAACATACTGTCACTCTCAGAGTAGGCTCTGTTTTCTAAAATGATGTCTTGCCTTTCATCCATAATAATTTATAAGGTGCTTTCCTGGCTTTCTTCTTTGCTAAGATTTTTCTTATACACTTCATGAGTGCATCAGAAGTGGAAGGAGACAGCTATACACCAAGTCAGTAACACGGCGTGAATGAGAACAATAAACTTCAACTTATTCCTAATGATTCTACATCAGAAGAAATACAACAACCTCCACACCCTCCAAAGGGAGTACATAAAATTAGATTGGTGGATAGATGTCAGCTCCTATGATTAGGTTTGATAGGAAATGTGATACCAAATCTTTGCGTGAAAAGCTGCTTTTCAACAAGCTCCATGCAGTACATGGATATTATGTCTGTGTTAGCCCTGCAAATACTTGTGATCTCTATTGCAAAACTGTTCCTATGGTCACTGCTTTCTCTGTTTCCTTCTAAAAGCTTCTAAAGGAAGCAGACTAATGTCCTGCGCATCAGTAAAACTCTCTTCTGACTTAGTAAATCCAAAACTTGCACCCCATTGCATAGTTTTGAAGAAGATTCTTGTATTTTCTCAAGGTTGCATTATCTTAGTGATCAGCAGCTGATACTTTGTGATGTGTGTTTATTGTGTGCTGCGTGACAGGCCTCATCTTGTGCTTGTACACTTTCCTCTACTGTCATCTGCTGCCTGCGTTCTCCATGGCCCATACTCACACTGAGACTTTCACCGAGGCTGATTCTCAGAAACCATCCCATTTTCAGACTGGATCCCAAAATTATGGCAACCTGTGTAAGAACTCTTTCTTCAGTAGTTCTAGTTATGTTTGGCACCTGCTATTACCTTCCCCAGAAGATGTAACTGGAGTTGAACATAATTTTTTTCCCCCTGAAACAGTATTATTTATCCACTAGAAACCAGACGAAAGAGAACTGTGTTTGAATGGGAAAAAATCTAATTCTGTTATCCTTTGGTTTGACAGCAAAGGTCATATTTTCCTTAGGAAAAATGAAATAATCTTATATGACGAGGCTGTACGGATGCTTGCTTTCCATGACTCCTAAAGCTTAGCAGGCTCATCCATTGGCTGAAAAGTCTGCAATGTGAATTGTCCCTACAAGATTTTCAGAGATAAGCATCTCATAGGAACATCATAAAATCCCCACAGCAATCAATAAAGCTACAAGAAAGACATTTTTGGATCTGCTGCCAAAATCAACTGTTTTCTGCCCTCAAAGTGATTGTGGAGCTTCTCTTCCTCACCCATCCCAAAGTCAGCAAAATTCACATCTTCACACACAAAAAAGTAGACTTGAAAGAAATCAAAAGGTAAATTGCCTATCAGGCTTGTTTGTTCTTCTACTATGGGTATATATTTGCATATGATATCACCAGGATTTAGGCCTCCAGTTACCAGGGTACAGCTAATTTAAGTAAATTTCAGGGCTGAGAGGCTTATATCTTGAACGAATTTTCTCAGGAATTGGAAAAATCACGTCAGTGTACAAGATGGGAAAAGAACAATCCAAGATGATACTATAATAGATCAGGTATGTCCAAATCCAACTTTGGTGAATATCTTTGTGATATATGCATTTTCTTTTCATCTCTCTGTGTATGCAGCATTAGTATGAAACTCAACTTTTTTAACCTTCTCAGGTTGCAACTGAAGAAAATGCATCAGTTCAACCCATCAGCCTGAGCTGATGGATATATTCTATTTCTCTCCAGTACACTTTAAAAAAAGACTGTTTGTCTTACATCAAACATCTATGGAGAACCATAAAACACTTTGGAGAGGCTAAAAAAGGCAGAATTCAATAGAAATGTTTTCTTTCTAACCACTGCATTTTTTGCATTATGTTTTTCAAAGTAAAAGAGACACAAATTTCAAAGAATATATCATGAAATTTACTATGCATTGACCAACATTATGGGCACTACATGAACCTAGATCACTCCTTAAACAACACACTTTAAGTGGCATTTTAGTGGTTCGGTTACAAATACGTCTTATTAATTTTCAATCCTGAAGACAAAAATAAAATCTAGCCACAAAATACTCTTCGATACTTTCTGAGTTTAATTTGGTTGCTGCATCCCATTTGGCTAGAAGTAAAAGCTGGTTTGAATCAGAAGCATTTCCTTTCTGCAGGGCCAAAGAAGTCTTTCTCTACAGAGAAACAGTTTCAAATTAATTAGCAAGGTAATGTAAATCACTTAATTTGTTTTTTAGTTGGAATCTCTCTTCGTCTATTTTTTTTTTGGTTGGTTTTGCTTTTTTTTTTAATTTCTCTTTTTTTAAACAAAGTTGTTCTTAAAAAAAAAAAGAAAGGTATTGATTTTAATGTAGAATTAAATGCTAATTCCCCTACTAAAAAGTCAAAAGAGGCATTCAGGCATATACATCCTGAAATCAATTGTTTTGTAGACAGCTGATGAGGCTTGGTTTTCTTTGATTTGATGTCATATGTCCACCATGTATTTCTCACATTTCAACAACAGCCCAACCTGGAAATACTTGCTGTGACCCTCCTTCTGCAAAATTCCTTTTTCTTCTCAATATCCACCATCTCTTTCCATAGCAACTCAAGGTCTAAGCATATTTTGAAAATATGTCCTACACACCTGTCAGCTTCCCCCCAGGTTCTCAGAGCCCCATCATCATGATTCCTACTTTATCTAACTACTGCCTAAGCAAGAATGTTAACATGCCCAAAGAGCTACTGACATACTGATTAGCTGAGTGGCTACTAACAGAATAAGTAATGCCTAAGTTCTCTCTTCCCAGTGTCTGAAGCATCAGGAATATCCCCTTTTTACTACCTAGTGGCCATTTTCACTAATTTCAGAGGAGCTGACTATTTCTGGGACTCTTCTGTCAAAAAGGGTAAAAATAACCAAAATTACTTTTGAAAACAGAACTGAGATAAGAATGACATGAACCTTGTTTTCTTGGGAAACCGGAGAGGGAAGAAGGAAATTTGGTCTTATTTAACTGCAATAATTTTCAATTATGAAATGGTAATTCAGAATACATTTGTTCTTTGATGCCACTTGTTTCCCTTCCAGTGCAATTCAGAAGCTGAGGGGAAAATACGATAGCAGAGTCTCTGGTTGCTAAAAACGGGCTAAAAATTAGGGAAGTAGCAACTCATCCCATTCCCACTTCACAGTCTTATTTCATTTCAATGCTAACAACAGCTAAAAATTATCCTTGATATTTTAAAGGGTGCCTGCCTGAAAAATCTGGAACAGTTCAGAGCAGCTGTATGTAGAGGGACAAGAAATCTTGCTGTTTTTTCCCATATCCCCCATGGCACCACATTTCTTAGATACCTTGTCCAGAGTTATCTCTTCCAACGTTTTCAAGGAACGGCATTAGTATACCAACTCCAGAATACAGGCGCTCTGTATTATGCTGGGAAATTTACTCACGTCTGGCAGCGTAAAGCTATGTCTCTCACTCCCAGAATACATGACAGTCTTTTAGTGTTGTCCTTCATGAAAATGAAAGCGCTGGAAGAATACATACATTTTTCTGCTACCTTTAGTTCAGTCAGGATAAACACAATTCTTGTCACATATGTATTTTTTTCCTTCCTTCTCTTTTCTTTTTCAATAATAAGCCAACTTTTAAGCTAAACAGTAATTATTTGGAAAAAAAAAAAAAAAAAGACAATATGTGACTCAAATGGCCCCCACTCTCATTTGGGCTTTACAGAGTAAACAATTTAGAAAAGAAAAAAATTATGTAAGCAATATACTTACTGAAAATACTCCAGAATACAGAGGCATAACAAAGTTTACAGTAAGAACTGTAATGATATTTCTAACTTCAGCTAGATTATACTTACTCTACACATAGGATCATGAAAACAACTGACATATACGGTCTACAAACAGAGGGACTATTTAAGAACATTTCAAATTAAGGGAGGCACTTCTTCATTATTTTCAAAATCAACAGAACTTTTCATTGTCTCTGTAATCTTCTCTGGTTGTAGTTTAATAGGTCCCTGTCCAGTTCGTTCTTTTTCTGGAATTATCTTTGTCACGTCTGGGAATGAATATTTACTAGGATCCACTTCTAATTTCTCAACTTGTTTGCTCCTGAAACAAGAGAGAAACAAATGGAAAAAACTTTATTTCAGTGTCAAATATAACAGCACTGCTTTGGATACCTGTTTATAAACTCACTGACTTCAGAGTGAGAGTTGCTACTGAGTCCAATTAAATGAGGATTAAGTGTTCTTATTACTTAAAAATTGTTCGTTACAAAAACTCAGTGTAAATAATGAGTACTACAAAAGTACAACAAAATCTTTACAGTTTTTTGCAACAGAAAATCTATATTTCAAAAAATAAACACTGATGGGGTTTTTTTGGCATCTGTAATTTGCCTGAAATCAGAACATGAAGATTGTTGGTGTCATATTATAAATGATTGTCTTCTGATGTAAGACAGGATTTTACAAGCATAATTGTCCTGTCATCTTTCTGTTCATTCTTATCACACTAGGGGATTATTAATTACAAGATGACAGATTCATCTTTGGGAAGCAGAAATACTCCTTTATTTAGACAGAAAATGTAATTGTATTAATTTGAGTGCTTCTATCAGCTAATTCTTAGGTTTTGTTAGCATAAATACTAACAATGTTTGTATTAAGAAATAAAGAGATAGTATAAGAAAGGCTAGAAGTATAAAAGAATCTCCAGATTCAACCACTATTAAGGAAATTCTTTCAGATCACACTTAGAGATGTGTACAGTCCATTCATTAAGGCAACCAAGCAACACCACATGATGATCAAAGATTTGTCTTGCAGCATTTAAAGCAACTCTTTTATATTGTTGTTTTGTTTGTTTATTTTCTAATAGAGGAGCTAAAATGTTTAAACAGGAAAAATCTAGCCTGTTTTCTAGTAATTTGCAACCGTTTACAGCCAAAAAAAAAAAAAGGAAAATGGAAATTTTATTGTACATTGACCTAATTTCTAAAAATTCCAACATGGTTTGCTTATCTTTGTACTAATTTTATTATTATACTAAGAAGTACTTTGGGTCAAAGTTCCAAGCTAAACATTACAAAAGACAGTACATTATTCTACAAGATGCGAGAAAATTCCTTGTTCACCCAGGAGATCAGAAAGGCTTATTAGGACTAGAACAAAGAACAATGTAGTTAAGTTACTGGATGAAAGACTGCATTGCTTTGAAGACAAAGTAAGTAATGAAAATATGTAAAGTATATCAAAAGATTTTTAATTCAACATACACCATATTTAGTTGTTAAGAAGTGAGAGTTTTGTCAAGAAGTTTCCAAAGTCTGCTAGTGCTTCTTCATTAGGTTTCCAGCTCATGCCTGTATGTCCAATCCCTGCCCAAGTTATGGAGAAATGAAAAGGTAGGTTTCGTCACCTATGCTAGCACCAAGGAAAACATGACTAACAGAAGAGTAGTCAGCCTAGCCACCTCTTTCAACCTTATGCCACTAGAATTTTCTTGGGAATGATTTGCTCATTTTCTTGACCAGGAAATGTCCAGAGAAGCCTATGCCTTAATAATCAGAATAACCTTTTCCCACAAGTGATGAAATCAAAAGATACTGAGAAAATGTGATATGAAGAAAGATACAAGAAAACTGTTATTTCTTTACTCTGAATGTTCTTCCATTTATAAGGCTAGATTTTTAATTATACTACACAATTTAATGACACGAAAGTGGATTCATTGTGTGGCAACATTCCAGAAAATGTTCATCCCTTAGAGTCAAGAAACATCTCTGTTTCCTCTGTGATTTGTGAAAAGTGCTGTCACCTTGAAGGATTTTATAAGTAGCCACTGGGGGATTCCAAAAGGAACACATCCTGTCTGAAATATTAATATAATCACTAATGACTAGTCACTAATTTTAAGCTTCTCAGAAAAATCTAAAAAAGCATAGATGGTAAAATTAATCAGCCTTGGTATGTGCTTCAGTCACATGGTAGAAAAGATTTTCCTTCATTTGATGTATTGTAATTCGTAGTGGTAATTTACATCTGTTCTAAACTTGCACAAATTGCTAGTCATGAAAATACAATCAACACTATGGATTTTGAATAATTCATTGCTTAGTAGCAGAATAAAATTCAATATACCAAAAACTAATTAACTGTATCATAAGTAGCAGTCCACACCAACAAGCTAGTCACCAGTCATTCTCAAAATTTAATCAGCAAATGTTATCTAAAATTATCTTTTAGCAAGGACAATAGGAAAGACTGAGAATCAAGCACAGGTCAGATATTCTGTTCTTGTTTAGTATGCCTCGTGGTACTCTCAGCTACCATGATAGAAATGTTTGGATGATGACAAGGCTTAATTATGCTGAAGTCAGTGCCTCTATGACGCATACACAGGTCACTCGGGAATTATTGTCTCCTGTTTATTTCCATGGAAACTACAACAGATACAAAGAGCACAATAAAAGTATTTGACAGAGCAAACTCTCAACTACCAAATACTATTTTTCTACATAGTCACCACCATTAGCTATGCATTTTCATCAGCTATGAACAAGAGCCTCCATGCCACATTCGTAAATATCTTCATGGCCATCCTGAACATGTTTTCTCTCTCACGACATGGATGCCACTGTTGAAACGCACCACCTACTGCCTCACTGTAATCACATCCGCTGTTTGGTCTCCATAAACATTCAGCAAATGCCAATAAATATCAGTAGATGGCTTTCTTTCTACTTAAAGGAATTCAATTCCACACCTTTGTTTCATATGCACTTCCATGTCAGATGCTATTTTGTCAGACTGCCCCTCTGCTGCCATCTGTCACATGGCAACAACATGCAGCAGAATATTGGTGGGAAGATTCAGCCTCTACTGCCATACCACCAACGTCTGCCTCTGATGTCGTGGGCCAACATAGTAAAATAGGAGGCATTACTTTCAGAACAGCCACTGCAATTCTCTTGGAAATATACTCTTCACATCACATATCTATGCAAAAATAATGTGAGTACTGACGATGACATGACTAATTATCTGAAAAATTTTGGAAAAAAAAATGAGTTTTAGATCATCTAAAGATTTTTTTTCCTTATAGTTCTACCTAGGAGAGTAAAAAATATTCTTGTTAATTCTCTTCCATAAGCAGTGGTAAAATAGTGACAAAGACAATAACATTTCTTGCAGGACCAACTACAGCATATCTGGAATCCTCAATCTTCACAAATGATTTCAATTTCAGGCACTGCTATCTGCTGTCCTGCGGTCTCTACTCAAGGGAGAAGGATGATCTAAAGATTACATCATCATACAAAATAAATAATATTGAATTAAGTGCTTTATTTTTTTTCTGGCATTTCTTTCCCCTAGAAAGGTTATTTCTATCTCTACATAGTTGAAAGATGCTTTAAAAAAGAAAAAGAATTCACAATAAAGAAATGACAGTCGGTCCTTCAATTTTGCATAACTCTAGCAGCCTGCTGATCAATCTGGTGTGTGACAGATCACAAGTCTGATAATTTGATAGTTTTTTTTTTTTATAATTTACACTTTTGTTCACACCATTCTTAATTCCAATATTTGATATTTTAATGATTTGACAGTTACATTTTCTGGTTTCAACTTCTGAATTTCAATAAAAGTTTGGATTGCCAAAGATTTTACATACTTGTGATCCAGAAAATACACTCTGTCATTTGATTGAAAGTTTCCTTTCTTGCATCAGCATTTCCAATGATATTTACAAGATATGACCAATGCTTTTGGAGAGCCAATACTAGCATCCAAATTTCAGCTTCACACTTCTCTCCCTTACCTTTGGTTTCACAATCACTTCAAGATATCAAATATCAAACTGACCTAGTCTGTTAGTAAGAAACTTGCTCCAATATGTTCAATATACAAATCCATCTCAAATCATATTTTTACTCCTTAATTGTCCCAGAAAAAAAAATATAAAGCATTGCTAAATTTGTTAGTCAAAGCTGAGTCCTGTTTAAACATCAGGGAAGCTTACGCTGAAAACAGTTTATTCTAACAAACTGTTAAGACCTCGTTTACAAAGTTCTGAAATGTTATAAAAGCACTTTAAAGTATGCCTATGCTGTCAGTCTTTTATCCTTGTCACATATGGACATCTTGAGATGATTTTAGATTTTAGAGATCAAGAGCTATCTGAATAGTATTTCTGAGAATTTTCTGAAGCATCCTCATCCTTATACAGTTATGGAGTTTTAGACGTTTGTGTGAGCAAATTAATTTTCAAATCACTTCTTAGGCACCCCACCTTTTTTTCCTCTGTGTTAGTCAAATGATACAGGTGCATACTCCATATTTCTATTAGCTCCGGGCCTCCATGAACGTGCAATTCAATCTACACTTTAAGCTTAACAGTGAAAAAAAAAGCCTTTTTAAAATGTTGCTTAGTTGGACCTGATCTATGTTCTGTTTAAAAAGTCAGTTGAACTACTACTTCTATGTTTTCTCCTATTTCAGACAATGTAACTTGCTTTGAGAGCAAGAATTCTCAGTATTTTCATAAAAGATATCAAATTATGTAGCCTGAAAAGATTATTTCTGCAAATCTATTCAACTGTCTAGATCTGTGATCTACTCCTAGGTCTCTGTAGAAGGCACTTATGACATCTCAGCTGAGCTGATAACTGATTTGCCGTTTGTGATCTTTCCACACATTTATTCATCTTCTGTGTAGGCCATGTTTCAGTTGCACTCACTTGCCTGTTAGTTAAAATGTTCGTTCTTGGTTTAGGAACAGAGATGAAAGTGAATTTGGGTTTTGAAAAACTATAAATCCGCTTGCAGTTCCTTCAGGTTACTTTGTCTACAGCTTCATGCAACTTCTGGCCTCATCTTACTTCACCTTTCCAGGTTGGAAATTACTCATTTTATTCTATGGTATTCCTCTCTGCAATATTAAATTCTCTCCTTTCCAACTTGTCATACCTCTTTCTGTAAACTGCAGAAGTGTGCCGGGAGAGATCCTCAGCCATTAAACTTGTGGAAAGGGGTGGAGTAGTCCCACACTTAGCAAAGATTCTTTCAAGGATTCAAATTTGAATGCAGTTTTTGTTTCCATTTTCTGTTTCTGTCTCAGTAAGTAGCTTTTATCTCAACCCATGAGTTCTATTTTGTTTCCAATTCTCTCCCTCTTGGGAGTGAGTGAATGGTTGAGTGGTGCTGAGCTGCCTGCCAGGTCAAACTGCAACAGTGTAAATTAACATTTAGAGACATTTTCCATTTTCTTTTTTTTCTTTTCTTTTCCAGTATGATATAGGAGGAACAGTCTAAAGCTGAGTGTATGGGAAAAGAGTCATTAAGTTTATGAAACTGTTACTCTACAATTTCAAGTATAACTTTAGAAAAGTCAGTTCCTACCTATGTATAAATTTCACCCATGTAATGATGGCAAACTCAGCTTCTGTTCCTCATAAATGAATTCTGAGGCCAGTAACAGTTAAGCCTGACGTATGCAGCTGCTACATGTTCTATTAGTACAATAAATCAAGAAACCAAATTCCTGCTAAGGTAACTTATCTCTTTGAAGGTTTGAAGTACAGTTTTGTATAAAGTCACAGAATGTGGCAGAAGTAATGAGCATCATCATATAATACAGCTAACGAGTTAAGAAATTTAAAGTGCTATATTATAGTTTAGCAGATTATGTCTGACAGAATTTAGCTAAGACATCTGTAGCTGTCAAGTGTAATTACTGTAATGAATATTCTTTTGTAATCAAAGAGACAACTATTCAGCAAGTTTTTAACATCTGTCAGCGATTTTTCAAATTAAGAGGTCAAAACTTAGCATTTTCAGTAAGAGCTGTAATTCAAAATGCCTCTTTCCTACTTCTCCCTTTGTGATTTGTATTTCTGAAATATTTCAACAGTAAAATTTGTGTTTTTTCCTTCAAAATCTGCAGTAAGCATTTTAATAATGCTTTATTACAGTAATAAAACTGTATTGAAATTGAACAACTCCTTGCACTTTGCCATGGGGTACCTTTAATTCACCACTTGGCTGGAAAGGGGGCCTGTTTCATTATTACTCTTTAATCACTTCCTTTGTAGCCAAAGCTAAAGGTACACAAAGAGTTCTAAGGAAATATATATTACCAACCCACGAGTTGCCAGATCTTTTGCTGTTTGGAAGAATCCATTTAGAAGAGAGATCATATACCCAAAGAAGGAAAATCTAATTTTCTCCTAGAGAAAAGTTAATACATTTCTTTTAACTGATTTCTTTTAATGTTCAAAGGTTGTAGCTTCTGCTTCTGCTGGAAAGAACATTGCTTTTGCATACTAAATACCCACCATTTGGCTTGGATCTTTTAAAAAATAATTGAAATACTCAGTAATTAAGAAGGTAAACTATTGTAATCACTGGTACCTAAGGAAAGGGTACAGTGGTTGTGTCTCATTAGGAATGTCAACAAATTCTTGCAGTCATCCTATTGTCTTCTCACTTTGGTAGGCCAGTTAAGATGACACAAATAATCCTTATTAAAATTAAGATATAAAAAGCAGAAAAAATGTCATGAGAGACTCTTG
Source organism: Numida meleagris (assembly GCF_002078875.1). Lineage (NCBI taxonomy): Eukaryota > Metazoa > Chordata > Aves > Galliformes > Numididae > Numida > Numida meleagris. The sequence continues at coordinate 140,114,109 of NC_034410.1, forward strand.
CAGTGCCATTTGGCCAGCATCCTAAGTACTGAGGCCAAGAACAGTCATGATCCACAATGCTAATCTTTACTGACTGCTTAGCCTTTCTATCAACATGTACCACAATGAAATCAAACAAGGAAATATAACACTTGCAGTACAAATAAGCTGCTTAACGAACTTTGCAGTTACCATATCTCATAATGGTATGAATATTGTCGCCTACATTAATTTATTAACTTATTGTTGCCTATTAATATATATCAAAGTATCTGTATTTAGTAAGGCCACGTGGCCATCAACCCATGTCTGTCTGTACTAATGGCTATTAACACGTGGTAAGAGAAAAAATCATAGTGTTTCCCTGATATTTGCTTGCTTCTGTCAGTCATTATCTATTACATGAAGGAGTTTAAGAGCTGGAGTTTATGGCACATGTAATAGGAGGGACCTATGTTGCATAATCACAGAATCACAGGGGTTGGAAGGGACCTCTGGAGATCATCTAGTCCAGGCATATCCAACCCGTGCCCCATGGGCCACATGTGGCCTGGCCCAGCTGGTACTGTGGCTCTGCCCCACTGAGCAGCCTGGACCAATCCCAGGAGCACACGCATCGCTCAGCAACAGCCAAATGTCGGTGCGCTATTAACGCTGTCTGAGCTGCAGCGAGGGCACAGGGAGGGTGCAGTGCAGTGCCAGCTCAAGTTATGGCAAAAAATCGTATGCATTTTGATTCATTGGCTAAACATAGTCCTGTGAACAGAAAAAAGTATGCAGCTGTGCTTTCCATTTTGATAAAGGAATTTGAGAAGAGGTTTCAAGATTGCCAAAAAAAATCATCATTTCTTTTTGGTACATTTGCAACTCCATTTTCAGTTGACATAAATACATTACCTGCAAATTTTCAAATGGAGTGTATAGAATTGCAATCAGACATTCAACTCAAACATCTGACCGTGTCTCTCTTCTTTTATAAGCCCTATCTTACCAGAGAGAAACGTTCCTCACTTCACAGTCACACCTTATTCATATCATCACTTTCTGGCAGTACACACATTTGTGAACAACTGTTTTCAAGAATGAAGTACAGGAGGAGGAAAACTTCATCAAAAATCTCTGATGAACACTTTGAGACCTCGCTAAGAATTGCAGCCACTGCCACTGAACCAGACTGATGCATTAGTTTCATGAAAACCGGGTCACATATCCCACTAGTTCTGTTTCTGATGCTCTCCACAGGACTCTCTCTACAAAATCTCCCGTTCTTCAACTGAGGAGCCCAGAACTGGACAGAGTGCTCCAGATGTGGCCTCATCGGGGCAGAGGAGAGGGGGAGGAGAAGCTCTTTTAATCTGCTGGGAATGCTTTTTTCAATGCACCCCAGGAAAACAAAAGCCTTGCAGAATTGCTTTTTGAAACTACTTAATGCAGTAGCTCAACATGTATACTCTATCAGTGAGCAAATACCTTCATGAGAAAGATTCAAAACCATTTTTTTCTAAATGGTTTTGAGAGGCTACACAGCAAGGAGTTCTGCAGAGACAGCTCTCAGTAGGTGGTATAGTTTTAGTGTGCGCTTTTTCAATAATTCGACTGAGCTGATGGAATAAAACTGATCTGCAGAAATAAGTGTTTTTTTGGCTCTGCTATTGGAGCAGATCATTTTATAAACAGCACCGGACAGGCCATTAGTCTAAGGATTTTATACACAGTTGTAACCTATACAAATCAATATTTTCGTACTTTCAACAATAAGATACTCAATAAGAAGCAAATACTCTGGCAATTGAATAACTAATGTACAAAAACTAAAACTAACGTGAAAGAAAAAAAAAGGAATTACCTTGTACTTTTTTGCATTGTGTTGCTGTCAGAAGGTTTGACTGAAGTTGATAATTTCTGCTTAGCCAGGATTGTGTCTTTAACCTAAAATAAAAATAGATAGAAAAATAAGTCCCATAAAAGTTCATATTTATGCTCAAAAGCATTTATATTATCTGTCAAAAATTGAAACATGAAGAGGATGTGAATAAATTTTCTCTTGTGACATTTTGTCTTTCTGTTAGATTTTAAAACTCTTCACTCAGGATGAAACATGCATAAGGCCATTTAACTAAATGATCTAAATGGAATCATATTCAAATACATATATGAGTATATACATACTTAAATGTTTAAATATATTTATATGTATATTAAGTATATGTTGTCTTGTTTAGTACTGTGTTAATAATGCACATTGATTATCTCTGTAGCTAATGAGCTTTTTCTTGATGTGTCTTGCTTGATCTGCTTGTATTTGAGTCTTAACGTCTATGTTAGCTCAGACATTTTTATTAAAGAATCTACTGCATTCTGGACTTCTTCTCACTATTTAGAAAAAGGAGGAGTGACTACTCTCTTTCAGCAACTTTACTAAAATGGAATTTCAAGATTGAAGCCTAAGTGAATTTCCTTTCTCGAAGAAAACATGTCCATCACCATTTTTTGGAAAGAGCATATTTCATTTCTCATGGTGAAAACATATCTCTTTCCTTTCTTAACAACATCATGGGAAAGGGATCCCTTAAGCACTTGAAAGGAAGGAGGAGAACAGGAACTATAACGGAACTATAACAGAACTAAAACAGATAGTTCATTTTATCTAGTATTTTCTAGTAAAATTGACTTGGAAAGTATTCTGTTCCAGAGCTCTTAAAGTCTTAGCTCCAAATTGTGTAAGAAATAAAACAGATCTATAATTCTATAGCTTCTACAATTCATTTCTGAAATGCACTGTCAAGAGGCTGATCCCTTCTGATTCTCTATATACTGTGGTGAAGGAAAGTCTTTTTCTTTGAACCTTCCCTCTCCTCACAGGGGTCCCTACAGTACATTCCTTTGATCACCCTGACACTAATGTCCTTTACTTCACCCTCTGAACACATTTTCAAGGAAAATCGCTGGTCCTGCAATCAACAGAAAGGGCTTCTTTGACAGGATAAAATTTTGTCAAGGGTTTGTCATCTAAGAGAAGGTTTAGCATTTGTGTACCAGACCATCAACTTGTTATTCAACATTTTTTTTACTCAAAAGCACTCTTGCTCAAAAGATGTCCTTCTCTTTAAGAAAAAAAATTAGGTGATGCTGTCTAATTTTTTTTGTTGTTTTGAAACACATGAGGTTCTCCAAGACAGTGATCTCATGTTGATCTCTCAGAGAAGTCAAGAAAGTGAGCCTAACTAATAAGGAAAACAGAACTGACAGAGTTAAACTTCGGCTAAATATAAGACTATGGGCTCAGGAGAAAGTTAAATGACTGAAATTTGAAGTCTGTGAAGAAAGTCCAAGTGAATATAGTGAAGCTTTCTGGAAGTAATTCCATGAAACTGTTGTTAATATTTAGATTGCTCTGAAATCAGAAAAGAGAGGTCTTTTAAGAACATTAGCAGAGAACTCTAAAAATGGATGTGTTAAACAGAATCTGGCATATCATTTGAAAAAAGGGAAGGAATTTGTGAAAACAATATTTTTAAGCTGAATCATCTTTTCAGCCTACAATTTTTTCCTACGGTGGCTTTCTTCTCCTGCAATGTGAATTTCATTGAGTAATAGAGTTTATCTGAAACACATTTATTCTGAAGGAAGAAATGATTTGTAGGGTTCCACAGCCATATGTCTCCATATGTACTGGATGACAATGAAATATTACTGCATTTTCCACACCTAGCTGAATGAGAATTTTATAAAATTTCAGCAGATAATCCTTACAGTGCCATGTGTAATATATATCCTTCTGTTTTCACATTAAGGTAACTAACTCTCAGTGATCTTTACGTTTCTGAATGCTTTTGAATGCCGATGCTACAAAAAGCTGTCAGAATTCATTTGTTATTGCTTATCCAATTAAAGCTTAATAAAAAAATCAATTTTTTCCCTTTGATTTACTAAAATAAGGAAAGCTAATTTTTAAAACATGAAACATGATACAGAATGTGTCAGAACTCAAAACAAAACAAAAAAAGTTTGCTAGTAATACTGATTTTTGTTGCTGTTTCTCAAAGAGTTATTAACATGCTACTGGTATAATCCACTGATGGCATTTTATAAAATAAAAAATAAAATATAGCCAATTTTGGTCAAAGGTAATCAAGAAACTATTACTTTTTAACTTTCCTGCATTATTTGCAATGATGACATTGAATTTTATTAAATTGGTGATTTAATACATCTTCACGTCACAAATATTTTTCCCAGAAAATGAAGCATGTACAATGTACTTGCTATCAACTCCTCGCTCACACAAAATCTGTACTGTGACTTTAGATTATTACAGGATAAACATCACACTTGAAAAGCGCCACTATAACAATTCATTGAATGTTGTGTCCTTCACCTTTGTTTCGATGGCCATCCAAAAACTGTTTGTAGACAGTGCCTTAGAAATTTCTGACACCCATTCTGCAATGATTTGCTGTGCAATAAATAGTACATTTAAGAAAAGTGTTTCCAGAAAATAAAGTGAAATGATTTACTTTCTTCTGCTTTATGTGGAATTTACTATCTATAACATCTATGGTATGGCAAGGCCATCAGAGAGGCAAGTAGAGAGGTTGTATTTTTCATTTTAAAGGCTAGGGAATACAAAGAGGTTGGAAGATGTATGGTGAAATGTTTAGCAACCTGAACTGAAACACAGAAAAGCAAGTAAAAAACACTGAATTCAGTTAGCTTTCTGTTCCGCACAGTATTGCAAGAAGCCTTCTGTGGAAGACTACTTTTTAGTTTAATAGTATTTTTTAAATTTCAGTTACGTATGCAATGTGCTAGGTCTTTTATCTAGTTACAAATAATTTCATTTTGAGAACAATTATTTATCAGGAACAGAAATGTTAAACATAGTGCAATAAAATCATTAGGTTTTTCTTACCACTGATACAAACAGAAAAGAAGTTGCATGAACTGTCCTTCCTCTCATCTTGAAATAAAGAATTCTTATCAAGTTCATGATATAAAATTAGCGCTATCAAATATTGTTGATAACTTCAGCCATAATGTTCTGGAAGAAAACCTTTTATTGGCCTTACAGTTACTCCCAACCTTTATTCACTATATTACTTTCCTAGAATACATTCTCTTCATATTTATATGATTTGTATGGATAGAGAGCATCTGAAAAGGATTTTTATCCCAAAATTGTAATTTTTCCACATATGTGGGCCACACAAATTTTGAAAAATTCATCTGTTTTTATTATCTCACACAGACAGAAAAGCTCCTTATTTTCAGTTCTTTTAAAAATACATCTTCATACAAGGCTGCAGAACATGACAGATTTTGTAGAGGATATTTTCATATATAAAAAGCCACATCTATTGAAAATACAGGAAAGAGTTTTATTAAAACTGATTTCCTTACAGGTTCTTTAAAGGAATTCTAAATCATACTTTTTGGCTCTATGATTAAATTGTCATTCTGGAATGTTCCTTGTTTCGGAAATATATCCTGAAAAACTTTAGCTAGCTAGTTGTTACCTGTAACTCAGAAACACTCCCAGTGGATTCACAACATTTTAAATACCTTTCTATGATGCCTCCTCACACTATTTTACATACCTTTGGCATACTGACAACTAAATGACCAGTTGTTTGTGATCTTTTAGCAGAGCTGCTATCTGGCTTGACTTCCTCGGGGAGCACAAGCTGGAATGTCTGTGAGAAAACATGGAGTTGAAGTATATCATGCTAAAACATCTCATTTTATTTTTATTTTTATTTTTATTTTTATTTTTATTTTTATTTTTATTTTTATTTTTATTTTTATTTTTATTTTTATTTTTATTTTTATTTTTATTTCTTTTTACCTGGATAGGACATACACAGAAACATAACTATCACATCCTTTGATTTTTACAGCGGTTTATGTCTAAATCCTCTCACTTTTAAACATAGTATTACTATTCCTAATAAACGATTAACATGCTAAACATCTTTTACTAACAAGAATAGTTATATGTATACTCCAGAATTGCTGTCATTTCTGAAGTGACATTTCTAAAAATTGTTATAAAATGATGTGTGAATTATATTAGCAATTAAATATGAAAGCTTATCCAGTCTATTTCAGATATAGTTTAATTCTGAAATTTCATTTATGCAGTTGGTAAAGTCATAAATACAGACTTTACTGTTTAAATATTTCAAATCTTTCAAAAAATTGATGATAAAATACAACCACTGAGAAGGGAGAAAAGTAAAATGATGTTTTAACACTCTTTCAAAGGAGTACACATCCATTTGTTTCTGTCAGCTATAAATCCCAGAATGTGAAATTGCTAAATAGCCTAGGGCAACTAATAAGCTCCCTTAAGTGATTTATGGTACACTATAATGGGAATAAAAAGAGAGAAGGAGAGAAAGAGAGGATGGAATTTCAGGCTTTGCACCTCTTCCATTAAGGATTTCCACAGTTTATGTGTGGATAAAAATAATGCAAGTATGAAAGAATGTTTTTTCTGCAAAGGTGCACACAAGTTCATAATTAGTGTAAGTCAACTCCAAAGTACACTGAGTAACCATGGCAAACACTAAGCATTGATTTGACATGAATTCAATAAGAAAAAACTAACCTTTCCTTTTACCAGTACACGTATGTAAGTTGGCTGGACATCAATATCAAGCAGAGAAGTGTCCAGATGTCTTCAAAATGAAATATATATAAATTAATAAATTTTACAATACAATCCAGTATTAGTTATTAGGTTAAATGAAATATTACTTAGGATTTAATGCCTTTGGAAGAAAAACACGATCTTCCCATGTGTTCACAGAACATCAAATAAAATGTGCCTAAATTCTGCCAAGCCCACAACATCAGTCTTTCAGTTCAGCTATTGTATAATTCCAGTGTTTCAAAATCTGTGTGGAAAGTAAGAAGTTTTTTATGTGTGTGTGTGTTTTTCTACTAGTTCACTGCTTTACATTAGTATGAAAATTTGCTTACTTGCTATCTAAAATTGTGAAAGTATTTTACTACTATTGTTAGCTGGTAAATTTTCAAGGAACCCTTTTTACACCGACTGAAAATAAATAGCTTATATTCCTCTAGCAACAGTATTTTTACATTTCAGTACTGCCAAACAAAGACTGTGACCTGTACAAGCTCCTCTCTAACATCTGTTCTTCATCATGTGAAGTATACCCTTGTTCTTGTGGCCAGCTAGTGAAAGTACGAGAACATATTTCCTATTTCCCTTCATTTATAATGTTACTTCTAAGGTGAAATTTTCAAAGTTTGCATTTCTTACAGAAGAGCACAGGCTATTACACAATATCCAACATTTCATTGTACCTGGACAGAATTGTTAAGGTTCCAAAAAACCTAATTCTTATAATTCAGAAAAAAATTGAATGGTGTTGTTCTAAAGGAAATTAATAAGTTTAAATGGAAGAACACTTGTTGTGAATTCTAATTCCAACTCTAACAAGTTCCTATTAGGGGTAAATAATCTTGTGGCCTTCTAACCCCTTTCTGACCCATAAGTAAAGCCGCTCTAGTGCTTAGGAGTATATACTATAAAAGAGTTATAAAGTTTCCTTCTCATATTTTGGTCTGTTTCAGCCAAATTTCTCCCAGAGAATGCTCTGTCATAGTTTAGGAAACAGCATAAACCATGGACTCTTTCCAATAATCACTATGGACAAGGCTATCCTACCTCGTTTCAAGAAAAATTTATATAGAAGGATCTGAACTGTAATGGAGCCCTTCTAGGGCCAGACAACAGACATAAAATCCCATTCCCTACAATTCTAATCTGACAATGAATGAATGGAAAGGATTTTACATAAGTATAAAGGGACAGGTGTGGAGGAAACCCATCTGTAGACTGCAGAAGACATCAATTCAAAAGAAGACTATTAAGATGCAGTGCTCATTCAATCATTCTGAAGGGTCTTTGAGATATACAGTTCCATTTCTTTGACAGAGGCTTCAAGATTTATTCTACTACTCCCTGTATTATTTGTTTTCCTGTTGAAATTCCCATTACAAAAAAGAGTATGTTTAGAATTTTGTGTATTAGAACTTATGAATGGCAAGAATTAAGTGGAAAAATAAATAAGTCTGACCTGTAAACAGCAAGATCCAAAATGAATTGATTGTTTTCTTCATCATCTTTCAAAGAGAAATGAAGCCTAATAGTAATGATAAGACACACCACCAGAATCAATACAACTGAGGTGAATAAGCAAACATTATGATCCACTTCAAATTCAACTACTAGCAATTTTAGGTTAATAAAAATACCCTAGAATGATCATGATCATGTGACATGATTACTTTAGACATGATTTCAAATTTTTCTCATAAGCAGTAAAAACTACTGACATACTGACATTTGAGCTAGAGTCACTATTATATTCACTTTCTATTCTCTCTACCTGATCCCCAAGAAACAAATAAAAATCGTGCTGAAGGTTAGTTAAATATGAGTCTGTCAGTGCAGAAAGAGAGACATCTGCTGGCAAAATGTCTTTTTTATAGATGTTTTCATAGAAAAACCATTCATGAAAAGTATGAACAGCCTGAAACCCAGTAATTCTAACTTCATAATTTGTTTAAAAAAATAATAATTGCATGGTTTTTCATGTCAGTTAAGTTACCTGTAGCATAAACATCTGCATGTGCATTTGTAAAGAAAAAAAATTATTTGCATAATATCCTTGATTCCACAGGCTTTGTCATATTTGTTAAAAAATAAGACTGTAGATTCCATTAGCTATGTGTTTTTGATCTGCTGACTAACTTCTAAAATTTATGAACAAACCTTACCAGTTATAAATTTAAAACAACTCTTTTACTTCTGCTATAAGAAGATACAGTCTACAGTTACAAGTTCTGATCCAACACTGAAACTGACATTAAAATCCTTAGATAGTTTGGATTCATCTAATAGGAAAAAGCTAAATTGTTAACAGTTTGCGTGTATTCCCTCAGCAATAAAAATATTTGCCAGATATACTTTTAAACTCTTTTCTCTCCTCTATTGTGACACAGACTAATTGGAAGAAAGCTTATGGAGCTTTTAGTTTATGCATTTTTTTGAACAGAAAACTGCAAACAGTACAAACAGCTCTGTTTTCCATTCATGTTTCTTTCTCTTACTACACCCAAAATGTTGAGGATGTATTAAAACACAAAGGTTAAATAAATAGAGAATTGTTAAATTTTCTAGGTGAAAACTTAAGTAGAAATGAAGAAGATAAATAGTCTTATTTTCTGAGAAGCACACAGCCATTCCTCTTGATAACCTTCCAGCATCAGATAAGTCTGGATATTGTTTTGGACATTATACTTATGCAATAAAACAAAAACTTTGGAGAGCACCGTCTGTCTATTCTTTATTTATGTCTCTCCAATACACTGCCAGATTGCACTGAAAAGCTGCGATATTCCTGTTGAAGCCATAATGGCAAAGAATGCTCAGTGATCTGGCTGTACCCGGGCACATCCACACCGAGTAAAGTTTAATCCAGTAAACTCAGGTGATATGAACAGGACTGCTACTAACAGTTAACTCTAGATGACTGTTTTTCTTAAAATCAGATAGCTTGAGATTTATTATAAATGCGTTCTATTAACACAAGATTTAAACTATTTAAGGCTTGTCATCTTTGAGCTAGGAAATCATTCTTTTGGTTTTCTGTCAACACATTTTTACAGAAAGGTACATCAAAACAGTGACAAGATTATTCCAGTGAAGACAGAATAAACACAAGCATTTCTCCTATTACCTTTAATTTTACCTATGTCATTGAAAATTATGCATTGACCCTATAATGTAAGTTTCCAAATCCCTTAAATTTGCATGGGTTTATAAATTTCCAAAATTCAGAAAGCATTCTTCATGCTAATGAAAAGTACTTTCTTAGCTTTATTTTTTTGTTTGTTTGTTTGGTTGTGGGTTTTTTTTTTTTTTTTTTTTTTGCAGTTAAACCAGTCTTAATTTGGAAAAATTTGTTCAGAGAACAGCAGACAGGTAAGTTTCCCTTCAAAGGCCATTTACTGTTCATAGGCTCCTGTAATAGACAGTTTGGGAAGCTGTTTATAAGGAAGCAAGGTTTGCATTCTCTGTCTTCTGTTTTCGATTAGTATAATGGAATAATAGAAATAATTGTGCCGGGAGAGATTCAGGTTGGATGTTAGGAAATACTGCTTCTCTGAAAGAGTGGTCAGGCACTGGAATGGGCTGCCCAGGGAGGTGGTGGAGTCACCGACCCTGGTGGTGTTCAAGAAACATTTAGACGTTGTGTGGAGGGACATGGTCTAGTGAGAACTACTGGAGATAGGTGGACAGTTGGACAGGAGGTCCAACTTGTAGGTCTTTTCTAACCTTGCTGATTCTATTATAAGAAGGCTTCATTCCAGTGAAATCAATGGTAACATATGGCTGATATTCCAGGAAATTCATTTCAAAACAGAACCTGAATATCCATGTGCCTTTGAAGGCAAAACTTCTATTGCTAGAGAGCTCATTTAGTGTCAAAAGAGAAGATATCTTGCATAGAAGTGAATTACATATCCTGTCCAATTCTGCCAGGTTTATATCTGTCATTTGAGAGACTTATTTTGTTCAAAAATAGTACTTGCACATATTTTTCCTCATTTAAAGTGGCTACTTATATACATATATATTCAACAATCAAATTTTGGTTAAACTTTTTCCACTATTAGCAAGATGCTGTAGGAGAGAAAGCCTTACCATAGAAGGGAAAAAGAGTAAGGAGTTTTACATTTTTTACAGAAAAACATATTCTTCAATTTTCAAATATCAAGATATTAAATTAGCAACCTTCAACACTTTACTCACTGAAAACTAATTGTTTTTCCAGCATCAGAGTATAATTTTAGGAGTAATTTTCATCACTTGAAATACAATGCTACATATCAGAATTTGTCATTTATTTTTGTATTGTCACATATCTCAAAATAGTGGTTTAAATCAACTGTAAAGATAGCCTGTTTAAATTCTTCACAGCATTGCTTCCTTACATACTTAGGCATATTGACATTCAGAACTTTTCCTTCTGCAGTGACCAGTGTTGGAAGAGGCTTCTCTCTCTTTTTTGACCCTCTAAACAAAATAGAAAGAAAAACAGTTTATAATTCCACATTTTCATTTTTTATGTAGAATAGCAAAGCAGAAAGGAGAAGATGTCAGGAAGGTAAGGATTATCTGGTACTGGATTTTAAGGACACAACTTATTTCAGGAACTAAACAGGTTATGCTAGGTGTTCAACTGAACATTAAAAGCATCATCTAAAGCTGAGCAAATGCTTTGCGGTATCATTTATTTACATAGATAATAACTTCTTAGGCGTGTCACTCACTATTCATTGTCAAACACGATATCAAATATGAGTTAGCTGGCAGAACAAAGGAAATTCTGAAATCCAAACAATAGAGCTGGAAAGATAAATTATATTCAAAAACTCTATTTGAGGGAAAACAAAATAAAGGGTAAAATAAAAAATAATAAAAAAAATAAGCAGCTGGAATATTTTATTCACATTTTTAAAGCAAATATGCACAGGTAATGGCAATATTCAGTGTGAGGCAGTCAACAACCTACTCTCTGTGCCTTCAAAAAGTTGTTCTTCTTCAGTTCCCAGAATATATTAAAACAAAAAAATATACCTTATATTGTCTTTAGCTTTCCTTTTTTCTTCAATATATCTGTGAGTTTCTAATCTAGATTCTGGAGTATATGGTGTTGGCTCTTCCCAGAATCTTCTGTCTTCTTCATCATCTTGAACAGTTCTCCACGTTTGTTCTTCTCTTTTTCCTTCTGTCTGATGATTTTCTTTGTATTGTAGAGAGTCTGGGCTACACAAAACCACATGGAATATTGTTTGATAAAAGAAGAGTAATAGCACTGAAAATGAATTCTTGGAATAATACATTTTTTTATCCCAATATGAATATTAATTCCCACCAAGAACAATATTTTAAGTATTTGGATAACTTATTCTGCTCTACTTCTTGCAGCAATCAAAAAAAAAAAAAAAAAAAACTTCAACAAAACACTTTTCACTGACTTAACTAAGAAATGATACTATGGTTTTGCCAAGCCATCTGAAAATCCTGAAAGATAGCTCAAAAGAGTTAATTTCAGCAGTAAAATAATCAGATGCCCTTATAACCTTCAGGTGAAAGAAAATCTTCAGTCCCTGTTATGTTTAAGTATTTCCTATATCAGGCAGTAGTAGATAAGGAATGTATAAGATAGCAACTTCTTACATACACATTTCAAGTGCCATTTTTGAACCTAAGTCACTTTTCCCCCTAGCACTAAGCTATCTATATAGAGTGAGAGCTAAATTTATGATACAGCTGTGATCTGTGAGAACAAAGTTCCATAACCAGTGGAAACAAGGATGTGTCACTTGGGAAGAATATAGAGATGGTGTCTGGACATGCAGAGATGGGATTAAGAAAGCCAAGGCAAAGATGGAACTGAACTTGTCAAAGGATGTTAAAAAAAAAAAAAAAAAAAAAGAGGTTCTATAGGTACATGGGTCAGAAGGGGCAGGTGAAAGAGAGCATACCTCCTCTGATAAATGAGAAAGGAGAACTGGCTACAACATATATGGAGAAGCCTACGGTACTCATTGAGTTCTTTGTCTCAGTCTTCACTGGCAGCCAGGATTCTCATATTTCTCACAAACCTGAACCTCATATTCCTGAACCTCTTGGTGGGAATTGGGGGAGAAAACTCCTCCACACTGTAAGGGCAGAGCAAATCTGAGACCGTCTCATGAGATTGAATTTGTACAAGTCTATGGGGCTGGATGGACATGCATCCCAGGGTCCTAAGGGAGCTGGCTGATGTTGTTGCCAGGCTGTTCTCCATCATATCTTAAAAGTCGTGGCTGTCAGGCAAAGTCTCCAGTGACTGGAAAATGGGAAACATCACTCCCATTTAAAAGAAAGGGAAGAAGGAGGATCCAGGAAACTGCAGGTGAGTGAGGCTCATCTCTATGCCTGGGAAGATCATGGAGCAGATCCTGCCGGAAGACACGTTAAGGCACACGGGGGATGAGCAGGTGATCTGAGACAGAAGGCCTGGCTTCACCAAGGGAAGGTTGTGCCTGACCAATCTAGTGGTCTTCCATGACGGAGTCACAGCATCAGTGGACAAAGGGAAGGCAACTGATGTCATCCATCTGGACTTCTGCAAGGCCTTTGACATGGTCCTGCACCACATCTTTATCTCTAAATTAGAGAGACATGGATTTGAAGGGTGGACTATTCAGTAGATAAAGAATTGGCTGGAAGGCCACAGCCAAACTCCTGTGGTCAATGTTTTTATGTCCAGGTGGAGGCTGGTGACAAGAAATGTCCCCCAGGGTTCTGTCTTCGGACCAGTACTCTTTAACATCTTTATCAGTGACATAGATGATGGGATTGAGATTTAACAAAGCAAAATGCAGGGTTTTGCACTTGGGTCGGAGTAATCTCAGATGTGTATACAGACTGGGAGAAGAAATCCATGACAGTAGCCCTGTTGAGAAGGACTTAGGGGTTCTGGTAGATGAGAAATGTAACATGAGCCAGCAGTATGCACTTGCAGCCCGGATGGCCAGCAGTATCCTGGGCTGCATTAGAAGAGAGGTGGCCAGCAGGGAAAGAGATGACTGTCCCCCTCTACTCTGCCCTCGTGAGGCCCCATCTCAAGAATTGTTCCTGTGCCCAGGCCCCCAACACAGGAAAGATGTTGAACTTTTGGAGAGGGGCCAGAGGAGGGCCACAAAGACGATGCAAGGGCTGGAGTACCTCTCCTATGATGACAGGCTGAAGAAATTGGGCTTGCTCAAACTGGAAAAGAGAAGGCTGCAGGGACACCTCATTATGGCCTTCCAGTATCTAAAGGGAGATTATAAACAGGAGGGAAATCAACTTTTTACATGGCTAGATAGTGACAGGACAAGGGAGAATGGTTTTAACCTAAAGGAGAAAAGATTTAGATTAGATGTCAGGAGGAAGTTTTTCCCTGAGAGGGTGGTGAAGGTGCTGGAACGCATTGGCCTGAGGTTGTGGATGGGCCATCCCTGGAGGTGTTCAAGGCCAGGTTAGGTGGTGTCCCAGGCAATCTGATCTAGCGCTTGATCTAGCAGTTGGCAAATCTGCCTGTGGCAAAGGGAATGGAGCTTGATGATGCTTGAGGTCCCTTCCAACTCAAGCCATTCTATGATTCTTCGATTCTAAGAACCATGGAAATTAGACTCTATTGGACTGCAAATAAGATGAAGGTCAAGTACAGTGAAAGATAAAGCGAGAGAAAAATCCTTCTGCTGTCTTAATCTTAGTAACACAAGGTTGAAGAAGTGTAGGGGTAAACATTCCATAGCCTTTAACATCTCAAAAGATCTTCAAATTCTGTTTCATTCTTAATATCTATTAAGTCTGAAGCAAAAGAGATTATAGATGAAGAACTGCTTTCTCTAAAACAATTGTATTACCTTAGATAACAATTTCCAGTTGTCCTCCTGAAAGAAGCCATCAATTACACCATTTTGGCACCCAGACAATTTAGCTTGGAGATACAGGACAAAAAATTCTTCTGTACTGTCTACAGGTCAGTAATTAATGATGTTTATAATTAATTATATTTTTCAGTAGGGATAAAATGCTTGAGGAGAAATGCTAGAATCCTACTAGAATCAGTGATGAAGACAAACATGAGACTTTAAGTAGCATTATATAACCAGCATTTCAGGAGGTAAAGCAAAATTATTAATGAAGAAAGAGAAGAATGATGATTAGATGATTACTTAGAAACCATTGCTGCTTACTGTTACCTGTCAAGTCCATACTTAGCTTCCATTTGTTTTTCTTTCCTGTTCTTTCTTTCATGCATCCTTCTTTGAGCCTCTTCTTTTTCTTTGGCTCTTTTGAGAAGGTAAGCTTGTTCCTGTTCTCTGATTTTTTGCTTCACTTCTGGATAGTACTGAAGTGCTTGAATCCTCTCTGAACGTTCTATTTCTTTACTATCCAAATACTTCCCAAAGGGAAAAAAAAACTATGAATATATGAAAAATTTTAAATGTACTCATGCAAATAAATCCATTAAACTGCAGGTTAATTTAATATTCATTTCAAACCTCCAAAGCATTATTTAAGAAACAGTATATTAAAAAGAATTAACAGTAAACCTCTATTTGGATCTGAAAACGTGTTTGTGCCTGGCAGTTAGCTTTTGCATCTTCTCAGAATTTTGCCTGGTCTTATTACAATGGAGTAGGAAGAGTCCATTCAGCCATTTCTAGTATTTTTTTCTGACTTTGATTCAGCTCATGGAACTATTACAAATATATCTCTTTAAATGTCTTTATTTACTGCTGACAAAGTGAGTTGAATCTACTCACTTTAAGTTAAATAAGTGTCTGTGCTTCTCCAAGGGAAAGTGTGAGTGTGTATTTGAGGACACCGTCAATGGCAGGAAATCATTAGATCAGTCCCTGCACAGAACCTTAATCTCAATGTATCTATTTTCAGCAGATGCAACATAGCGTATTTTCATGTCAACTTCTACCTTTCTATTGCCTTACACTGTTGGTATGGTATATAATGTCAGTACATTACCAACAACCCAGTAACTTTATAAAATCACGTTAATAATTTAAAAAGATATTGTCTGTATATAAACAAATGAGTAAAAAGCCAGAACTGTACTGTGTATTTATCCTTTTGGAACTTTGTTAAAGCATCTCCAATGAGAATGACAGATGACTTTAACAAATGCCTGTGGTTCAGTCAAAATTCTTGAGAACAGACTTCACTTTCCTGAAGGCAGTAAGAAAAAGAGTCCTATTTTTTCCTACCAAAAGCATTTATTTTGTTTTGGATTAGTATGCTGAGCCAAGAAAGCTGGTTATTCATTTGTTCATACAATTAAAAATAAAAATCTTACTTTTAATTGATGAAGTGTTGCCACCACGAATTGTCTATAACCTTCAAATTCAGTGCATGGGTTACCCACTAGAAACAGTTCTTTCAAATGTATATTATATTTTAGGGTTTCAACACTGGACAGTTCACCAATGAAATTTGCTGTCAGGTCAAGCTTCTTCAGTTCTTCACAGCCTATTTGAATAAAAAAAAATCATTCAGTTTGTTCATAACATAAATGTGCATGACACATACACACAAACATACAGACACATAGGTGCACTTGGGTACTAAAACTGGTGCCTGCATTTGCCTTTTGTAGAATAACTTCATCCTGTCAGGATACATCTTTTACAAGACACAAGTGGGAGAGTGACTCACACCTAAACTTTAGGAGATTAGAATATTTATAGAAAGAAAAAAAAATCTCGATAAAAAAGAAAATATAAAAAAAATTACTCTTGGTTTCATGACTATCAGAACTTTGTGGTCAGAACTTGTATACTAGATGAGCTATTAAATGCTTCATTTCCAGATAAGATAAACTTCAGCTTTAAGAGTCTGATCATCCTGGTGACCTCCTCAGCTAAGTCTTCTCCTGGCTAAAGAGTGCCTAATTGCTTCAGAAAGGCAGGATCACTTATGGGTTTCATTTCTGTGTAATGTTAATCTTAATTAACATTACTGAAGTGTTGAGATAATGTTTTCTAAAAATCCACTCCAAGCTGAGATGAAGTGTTCCACTATTGTTATGAATATTTTATCACTGATTAAATTGCAAAAATTGGTGAGAAAATGGTGTGTTAACCAGAAAAATTCAATATAATTAGTTACACTAAATTTGCTAACAAATTTGTCTGGGAAATCTGGATCCAGAATTTATCAGCTACTCCTTTTATCATAATCTGTCCATGAGTCATAACCCTGGCCTAAGAGTAAAGAAGTTCAGCTAAGAGTAATTTCAACTTCTGTGCTCATCATTTTAATCACCTCTTTTCCTTTGCATGTCTACTTGGCAAGCATTCTGTGCATAATGGAACTGAAAGAGCATAAACAATGCAAAATGATTTATTAGGGGATTAAAACAACCTCAATTTTTTCAAGGCTCACTCCCAAAGTTTCTGGCATCTAAGTAAATGACAAATCACAGTAATAAATAATGCAGCCTGATAGAGGAACTTAAAATTTGCTGGCATGAAAACAGATGTAAATTTCTCAACAAATTGCCAAATAAGTAATGTAGTACATATTTCTGTAACTATTTGTTTATTTCTCCACTTGATTTAAACCATTCTCTTGAATCAGCTTGCATAAGATTTAAAACAACATAAAACATTGGTTTTTTTTTGTCCCCATGCTAAGGTGCACATTTTATACACTCAGCAACTTGACTAACCAGAATCAAGAAAGAAAAAAGAAATAAGTCAAAAGTCAGAAATTATTCAAATAATACAGAATGTGTTTATGGATGGCTCTAAGTCTTAGGATTTACTCATGGAAAATGGTAAATCTTTGGACAAGCAATTATAGTGACAGGCTAAATGATTAAATAGAGATAATACAGATAAGATTTTATTTAAAAAGAAAAAGGATGATCTGAAAAACTATATGAAAATACTCCAGACAATGCAACTTGTGTACAATGCAGAACTTCCTTCTATGAGACTTTTGACTGCTGAAGTGAAGATGACTGTAGAACCATAACAAGAGATACTTTTTACAGCCTGCATAGCATTAAAAAAAAAAATTGCTTTGCTGTAGACAAGCTGCATAGCAGATCATCTTATCTTTACAGTGGGGCAATACCAATCCTGCATGGGTTCATTAAATTTTAATTCCTATTTTGTAAAGTATTAAAGAATAGAGCTGTCATAGCTGACAACACTGATAAAAGAGTATGCAGAGAGGAAGTTAAAATGCATTTAAGAAACAACAAAGACAAAACTTCAGTTTTAAGAACCACTGACTACAAAGAAATACTGAAACTGCACACAAACTGGCTCCTTCTGACTATCAACCAAGTACATTTATTGATGGGCATAATTAGTAGCTTCCACTTTTCCTTACATGAAGTCTCTATTCAAGTATTTCAATAAGAAAAAGCAAAATAGTTCATTAAAACATCTTACCTTCCAGATTTTCAATTCTTTCAATATTGTTCAAAGCAACATTTAAATATTCCAGCTTCTTTAACTTGCCCACATTTTCTGTAACAAAACACAGATCCATTACCTCAGTTTCCTTCATTGGAAAGGCATTATAATTTTACTTGCTCACTTAACTTCTAAAAAACAATAAAGCAGAAAAATGGGAAGGACAAACCTGAATTTGTATTAGACTATCAGGCATTAATATTTTAACACTTGAAAAGATGAAAACTGGATTTCTATGAGAAGTATAAATTAAAATTATACAAGAGAAATAAGGAAGGCTACAAATATATTTTTTGTCAAAAAAATCTATAATACAAGTATATAATGCAAGAGGACTGGCCAAAATACATGATGAAACATTCCATTCATCATGAAACTTGGGAATGACTGGACTATACTTTGTCAAGTTTTATAAAACTGGAGTTTTACTCTCATTTATATAGAGAAGATTGGTTTCCTTAATATATATTCATTTTTAAAGGCCTTTTATCTACAGGGCTAATACAAGTAACTTAAATAATCAATAAATCCATGTTATATTATAGTTGGCAGAATTTATTCTGTTTTGAACTAAAGCCTAGAGCTACTATCTTACATAACACAAAGTTACTTAACTTGCAATTTTTGTGTTGTCTATAAAATAGTATGAGTTAATTCTGGTAAGAATGTGGTCTACACAGCTTCCTTTTCTGCTGGAATTTTTGTGGCAACTTAAGTTTTTAGGAATACCCGTACTAAAGACATGTTTTAATTCCCAGTATTAGAAAGTAATGGAGGGATTAAGAAATTAGGTAATGTCATTTTCTGCTAGGATTTTCAGATATGTGTGATCAGTTGGGGTAGCAATAGTGCGTTGGCCCACAGTCATGGGTTAGCCACTATCTTTTCCATTTTCAATAGTGTGAAATGCCATTTTGATGGAAGTAATGGTAAATGCAATAATAACCAAATTCAAACTCAGATGCCTTTCTGCCTCAAGCCTCAAAAACAACCTGGAGGCATGCATTAGTATTTTGGGAAATCAAACCTTATCTAATAATTCCCTTCCTCAGAGCTCAAGTTTCTGCGCTAGTATGTTTGCTAGTCCTGCGTTTGTGTTACACTGTCCTTCACTGTTGCACATCCACCTACAATATATTTTTAAAGCTGCATGCCCATGTACTGAGTGAAACTGTCTTAGCATGCAACGTTAGTTCACGTACTACAAAGAGGCACAACAAACAGAGGTAAGGCTGAATAATGAAAGAGTTGTAGAATCATTTAGATAGCTAGCAGCTTGGGATCTGGAAGGTTAAGCCATTTGCAGACGAATGAAACTAAGATCTGCGATGCAGAAGAGTTGAGATCCTAAATGCTTGCCTGCTTCTTCAAAGAGGCTCAGCTCCCTCAACTAAATGGAACTGGAAAACCAAGAGGAACCTAGGATTACAGCACCTTGTTGTCCCTGAGACAATCACACGCTGTGTCAAAAGCATTCTGTGTTTGACACGGCACAAGATTTCATTGGCATACGGGAGAATTCCTTCTCTGGATTCAAAATAAATATTAGGCATGAATTGATTTACACTAGCTTTCTATAGACTTTACAGCAAAGCATTATGTAAACCCTAAGGATCACCTGCATTATCTAATGTATGTTTCTTCAGAGTGGAAAGCACTGAAGGAGTATAGTACTGCTTGATGTTTGTTCTAAGAGGATAAAAGGATTAGAAAGTTGATTTAATCATAGAAAATGTGCAGTAGTATAAGGGTACAAGAGGAGGTACTACATCACTTTGTTTCAAGCCAAGAATAAATATAGTAGATGATATATCCAGGAATGTTCCCTAATAGATTAAGACAATTTGACAGAAATAAATGAGTGAAGCTTCTGGTGTCACCAGCTTCCTTGTGGACAACAGGTAGGCCATGAGCCACCATTGTGCCCTGGTGGCCAAGAAGGCAATGGCATCCTGGGGTGCATTAAAAAGACCGTGGCCAGCAGGAGAAGGGAGGTGATCCTCCCCCTCTACTCTGCCCTCGTCAGGCCTCACCTGGAGTATTGTGTCCAGTTCTGGGCTCCCTGGTACAAAAAAGACAGGGATCTCCTGGAGAGAGTCCAGCAGAGGGCCACAAAGATGATAAAGGGCCTGGAGCACTTCTCTTATGAGGAAAGGCTGAGAAACCTGGGGCTGTTCAGCCTTGAGAAAAGAAGACTGAGAGGGGATCTGATCAATGTCTATAAATACCTAAGGTGCAGGAGTAAAGGGATGAGGTCGGACTCTTTTCAGCGGTGCATGGCGACAGGACAAGGGGAAATGGCCACAAACAGAAGCATAGGAAGTTCCACACAAATGTGCGTAAGAACTTCTTCACAGTGAGGGTGACAGAGCACTGGAACAGGCTGCCCAGGGAGGTTGTGGAGTCTCCTTCTCTGGAGACGTTCAAGACCTGCCTGGATGCCAAGCTGCGCAGCCTGCCTACAGGAGCCTACTTTGCAGGGGGGTTGGACTCAATGGTGTCTAGAGGTCCCTTCCAGCCCCTACAATTCTGTGATTTTGTGATTCTCTTTATTAAATACAGTGATCCAAATTTATCCATAATGTCACTGTAATATAACTGGAATACGTACACTGACTTATTTAAAGCTGCAGGACTTCTCTTTCTACAGGCCAAACATAAGATAACAGGCAACTCTCAGCCGAGGATGGGAGCGTTCTATGATCTATGATCTAAAATGTGTTATTTTCATCACAAACTACTGAAATGAGCAGGACCACAGTGTTTGCTTTCTTGTTTCTGCCAGGATGGCTAGCATTTTCTCCTTTGCATACACAAAGGAGGTAGGGGAACAGGGGAACAGTAAACTTTACCAGTGCCAAAATAACTGGGAAATGTAAATGCCATTTGAGATGTGACACACAGGCCTGAGACACACCTCTGATACAAGGTATATGCTCTAACTCATGATGCAGCTCACTAATCTTCCCCAGACACCAGGTTTTTTGAAGATGTGACTGGAAAACCTATCCAATGAAGTCAGAAAGTTTACTTCACACTCTAATTCGCAAGCTGTGCTGACTAACTGCTGTACATACTGGCCCTGCAGAGACAAACAAGGAAATTCAAGCAGAGGAGGATTCATCTAACACATACAGATCATGTCAACAGCTGAGCTACTTCTCTAGGCTCCTCTGTAATCGATACAGAGAAATAGGTTATTCAAGGTGCAATTTGTCTTGTCTTAAATTGGCTGTCTAAAACCAGTGAACTAAATCAGGCTCAAAAATACATCTTCTTCCTAAGAGAGGCTACAGTAACTGGCTAAGACAAGATGGCTAGAAGTTTGGTGGCAAGAATTCCACCAGTTAGCTTACTAAGACCTTGGAGAGGTGTTTTGATAATTCACAGATGATGAAACTAATTTCTCGGCAAGGATTCATGCCGCTTATTTTGCTGTATATTTTTCTGGTGGTATTTCTATAATAGCAATATCTGTATGCACGATATGAGTGAGGCAGTGTAGAACACAATGTTATCTTGTGTTTTCTTCCCGTTTATAGAAAAGAAAAGAACCAGGACTCATTCATACAGCTTGGCAGTTTTACCTTCTATGCATATGGATGCCTTGCAGCTTGCTATCAGATCAGTAGGCTAGTCTGATCTTTAGGCTGGTGTAAGGGTTTCCTTTAAGAGAAGAGACACATCCTGACAGAGGCAATATAAAACATATGGCTATGATATTTTGATATACTGAAGTGTGCTTGGAACTAATGTCTACCTGTTGTGTGTTCTGCATGGACACACTGCTGTCTACTTTGCAGTGGATTACTTCTTGAATTCAGTACTGCTACTATGAGATATGAGCATTGACAAAAGAATAAGTTTTTGTGCCTTAAGCACAAAGTAACAGAGAGAAAAACAACTTTTTTTAGTCCAGTTTTGATGGGATAGAGCAGCATAAAGCAGTTTAAAAAAATCTTTCTCTCTTTGGGAGAAGATTACTCCACTCTAAGAAATGCAGATGTTATCAATACAGATACTCCCTAGGAATTTCCTGACAAGCCCCTTCAGGGCAGCTTGGAGTTGAAAAGATTTAAAGCCTTTGCCTCCAAATCATAAGCACAGAATTTCATCCTAAAACTCTAGATTGTCTTTTCTGACTTTTAAGGAACTTCAAAGAAATATGCTAATATCATTCCTGAGCACTTCTGACTTTCCATTCTTCATAATGCCCTTAATAATATGTTTTAACTTTTACTTAGCTCCAGAGAGGTCAGGCAGTTGTACTTTGAAGGTCCCTTCCAAGTGAACCACTCTATTTTATCTATACAGTATTGGTACAATCCAGGCTTTTCCAGACCAAGGTCCCATGTCATATCGTTCTGTGCGCCTAGCAAACTTAAAGCTGCATCACAACAGCACAAAACATAGATCAAATGGAACTGCATCTTGTGCCGAAGGAAGATCATTCAGGCTTCTCTGTATGCTGTCTTTATGCACAAAAGCAATTATTGTATCTGAATGAAGATTATTTCTCTTTTAACAAAAACCATTATTTATATAAAAACTGACTTGAAAAATGAGCATGAGGAGAGCTATTTCTCAGGTATTGCAGTTCATGGTATGCACTGAACTGTCTCACTGTTACAAGAAAAGGATCTTTGAGTTACACCTTCATGTACGAGATTTTAACCAATTAAGGTGTTCTACACTCGCATTCCAGTGAAATCCATCTTGGTACTAACTTTTTCATTTGCATTTCTTCTGTAAATTTCTAAACTTCTTAGAAATCTGCAAATGTGAAAGGGAAATAAAAGCTTGTGGGAGCAGAGTCAGAAAGAACTTTTCTGTTAGTTACTGACTCCACATTTCCATGAAGAATAACACAAAAGATATATATGTATTTCTTACTATGCATGCAATTCCATTTAATAAGAAACATATCCAGAAAATGCTTACCAATTTTTGGAATTAGGTTGTTCTGAAGATAGAGAATTTTCAAATCTCGACACCATTTGTCAAGGTATTCTAATTTTTCTATTTCCTGCTGATGTAAAGAGATTTCTTCCAGTGAAAAAATTTCACAGTTATTATGTTCTGCACGTCTTCTAACAAGATCTTCAGTGACTGAAAAAATAGTTGAGGTCATTGGAAAATATCTTCACCACATGAGTTATGAACAATTTTTAAGATCATTAAAATATTTTCCTCCATCATACTAAATAGATGCTTGGGGCAAATGTCAACAAAAAGAAATTCTGCTATAAAAGACAAGTGCCAAGCAACTTCAGCTTGCCCTGCTACAGTGAAAATAATTTGTAAAGCGCGATTAAGCCACCTGTAACATTTAGAAAAATCCATATGAAAACCGCTGAACCTTCCACAAAAGTGTAATGCAAACCTTGCTTGAGGCAAAACTATAACTAATTTATGCTTATAAATGTTTGTGCTGGGATGACATGTAATACTGGCTATTTTGTAGGCACCAGCAGTTCATTAGCAGCAAGCAAAAGTGTTTCAGTGGCTGAAAGATGCAAGAATCCAGGCTTCAGAATTTTCATGTAGTAATATTTAGCGCCAGGCAATCTTTCAAAAGGCTGTGTATAATGAAGATAAAGAAATTCAATAAGAACTGGTGCTGGCTCTTGAGGTAGGTGTTATTACTTTGTTTCCAGTCCACTGCACCAAAAAAAGCACTAGCATTTTAATCTCCTTGGTAAACAGTGAACTACAGTGAAGTACTGATTAAAAAGCAGGATTTTTATCGAATGAGCATAGATACTTGCTCACATTTTAAAAACCTAAAGAAGCCTAGCAAGCCTTTAAAAAAGACTCTGAAGAAAAATAATAATATATATATATATAAATACAGAGATCAGTGAAAACCAATTGGTCCTGGCATGCTTTTATTAAAGATATTCTTTCATTGCTTTTTTACCTCAGGGAGGTTTTGACAAATCATCTGTCTTTATTACTGGTCTTGGAACAGCTGCACGCATTCACATGGACTGGGCTACTAAAAGCTGGGTGATCTGTGCACCAGTGTGGCCCAGACTTGTGTGTGTGAGTGCAGCTCCTCTATCCACAGCCTTTAGGAAAACAGCAAAATAGGTTTTGCACATATGTCACATTATTTGCAAATGAGCAGGGTTACATTTCTCTTCTTTCACTCAAATTTCATCTGATTTAGATTTATGTCACATCTACAGATACACAGAATTATTTAACAGTGATGCTGGTACTGATGCAAGAGGGGATCCTGTCTGCAGAGGAAGCATGTTGGGAAAGCTGTCCCTTCTTGAATCATTGTGGGTAGGCTTGCTGCATCTGAATAACCATCTTCCGTTCAACAGCAGATGAACAGTTGATTAAAATTGATTAAATTATTAAATAGAAATATGACAATAATCATGACTAAATACTTTAGTATTTACAGAAAAAATATGAAAAACACCAGCATTTCTAATAACTTACTTTGCAAGTATGCTGGAAATTACAGAAAAGAATGGCCTTCTTACCAGTGTATCTAGTGCCAGGTCTTGTAGTGACAGTATTTCCAGTGCAAACAGCTATTTTTGAGCAAGAAAACAATATTCCACAATCTGCACACTTACACCTTGGAGACATCTTTATGCTCTATAGCCTTTACAGAAAAAAAGAAGGGACACAAACTAATCTGGGCAGTTTTATTACAGTCAGATTTGCATTTGCTGATGGAAAGTGATTGTTGCAGGGATTATGCAAAAATGCCCATTTTCAATACAAGCAAGGTTTGCAAGGCAGAGACAACCACTCCCAACAGAATCTATGGTGGGGCTTTAGAGACCTGTTTTGGGGACCTGCCGTAGGGAACGCAGTGAACATTTGACATGCTGTATGCTACCTATGAATTTAGGGGGAATAAGGGAAACAAACTTGCAGGAGAAAACAATAAATATTGAGGTAAAGGGGTAAGGAATGGGGAGCAAGTGTAGGGAGAAGGAATATGGTAGCTGGGGAGTGGGGAAAGAAGGGACGGGGTCCGGGTGCGGGGAGGGAAGGCTCTGCGTGACACTCACTCCGCACCATGGCTGCCCGCAGCTTCCTGACGCCGCCATTACACGACGCCGCCGCGCTGCCGTGGCAACGGGGCCGGGCGTTGCAGGGCTGCCGGCCGTCACCCGCTCCCCTCAGCGCGGCCTCAGCTCTGCCCTTGTTTGCTAAACCTGGAAGTGCCTCCACAAATGGGCGCCTGCCAGCCACAGCCTGAGGAACCACAGATCAGCACGTGGGGATCTCACAGCTGCGGTCCTCTTCCCAAAGCCTGGCTTTCGTTTGAGGATGAAATCGTGTTGAATTCATGTCTGAGCTTTCAGACAACCTTTTGTGCTTTTTCTGATTTGATAACTGTGCGCTTGTTCCAGAGCAGCCTGAAGCATGTGTATGCCTCCCCAGGAAGGAAAATGTTTTTGGTTTTTTTTGTGTACTTGACAGTTTCTATGAGTCTGTCAGTCCTGACCCCTTCCTTTGGCGTTCAGATATGAAATATCTTCCTCAGGCTGTGTCTTCTGTCTATCCATTGCATCATGTCCTTGATCTCTCCTGCTTATTTTTCACCTCATTTGCCCACCACACTGCCTTGCAGCGGACACTGCTGTCCTTCACCTTTTAGTTGAGATTCTCCCAGCGGGTCATGGTCTCAAAATAACTCTTACCACTCTATCTAAGGCATGAATCTGCTCAGATAGCTGTGTGAAATGTGCCACACTGTGTACATAGTTATTACAGCCTCCTGCTGTGGTCTGTGGACTCTCACTTGTCATTACCATACTTTAACTTCATGCTTAATACTTACCTTGCAACGTAATGAATCAGAGCCATGGCTGGAGGTCTCAGCACCATAAATTCTCATGTCTGGGATTTCCTCTTTTACAGTTAACATAATAACATAGTGTTGCTTCATGTACTTTATTAAACAAGATCCCAGCCAGCAAAGTTACGGGAACCTAAATCTCAAAGGAAGTGGAGGGGACAGCACACTTCAAAACATTCGCTTTACAGAGTCCTTCACCAAGTCCTGATATGATGACCACCAGACAAATTCAGCCGTGAAGGAATTATTCAGAGTTCATTTGACCACTGGGTAATAAAGCTTTTTTTTTTTTTTTTTTTTTTTTTTTTTTTTTTTTTTTGTATGTAGATTGAAGCTCCTATTTTTTTTTTTTTTGTAAGTTTATGTATCCTGTTCATTGCCACATCATTCCTTGTTCACAACCTTGTAAAAGCCATAATCGATGACTCCAAAACTTCAGGTACAGAACATGAACTGGCAGAACTGTAACCAAATCAGGGTGTAAACACCAGGAAAGTCAGCATGCATCACAAAACACTCAGTTGAACACAACATAAGGGTTCAATCTAGCCTAAAGCTCATCTATTATCAAAAAAATCACGTATATTGCAAATGTTTAAGAAAGGGTTTATTTACTTATTTATTTTGAAATCTTCATTTACTTAGTCACTTAGCTGGGATGTAATTCATGAAAATACAAATCACAATGTAACTTTCTAATTTTGTTGCTATTTAGGGGCTAATAGGAGAAAGGAGGTGTCACTGAGTTAAGGCTACCAAATTTTGTGGAGATAATGAGACACAAAGAGCAAACTGAAGTTTACGTGCTTCAGTTTGTAACTCCCTGGCGTTTGTCCCTGTCTGACTGGAAGTAACCAACCCACACTGAGGACAAAGATTCTGACAGAGCTGGTTGGACGGCACCATCTTGTGGCTACAAAGCCACAGAGATGAAGGCAAGGCCTTTTGCTGTCTACTCATTTATTTCATATCAGACTGCAGGCTCCTTCAAATAATAGCTTTTACAGCTGTGCCTTTTACTAGAACTACTAAGCCAGGAAGAGCCAGTGGGTGTATGACGGGGTGATGATGAGATTTGGAAAAACAGAGGAGACTGGATTTTTTTTTGTCATTTTTTCTTAATACCTGAATGAATTTTGTAAAATCATAGAATTGTTTGAGTTGGAAGGGACCTTTAAAGGTCATGTAGTCAAACTCTCCTGCAATGAACAGGAACACCTACACCTAGATTAGGTTGCTCAGAGCCCCATCCAGTCTGACTTCAAATGTCTCCAGGGACAGGGCTTCCACCACCTCTCAGGACATCCTGTTTCAGTGCCTCACTACCATTACTGTAAAAAGGTTTTCCTTATATCCAATTTAATTTTCCTTCTTTTAGTCTGAAACCATTTCCTCTTGTCCTGTCACAGCAGACCCTGCTAAAGAGTCTGTTGCTTTCTTTCTTACAGCCCCCCTTTAGATACTGACAGGCCACTCTCAGGTCTCCCCAGAGCCTTTTCTTCTCCAGGCTGAACAGCCCCAGCTCTCTCATCTTGTCATTTTAGGAGAGGTGCTCCATCCCTTGGATTATTTCTGCGGCCCTTCTCTGGATGTGCTTTAACAGGTCCATGTCTCTCTGAGAGACTGACTCCAGAAATGTCAATTTGCAATAATGGAATTTTCCCTAGTTTGAGTCTTTCTTGCCTGTGACAGTAAGTGGTAAGTTATCCCCCTGTCCCTCCTTCGACCCATGTGCTTTCTCATCCTATATTCTCCTCCTGTTCTGTTGCAGAGGAGGAGTGAGAGTGGTTGGGTGGGAGTCTGGGTGCTAGCCAAAGCTAACATGGCACAGCGAGAAACAGAAATGGGTGACTGCATGGAGATGTTCTTGTAGGAGCTTTGTGGGAGGGCTGAAGCAGATTTTTTGAGGATATTTCAGATCATAAAGTAAATAAATTACTAGTAATATATTCTGACATGTGTCCAGAAAGGCCACTTTATGGAAGTTATGGTAGATACTTTCCTTTATCTATACAATGTTGTTTTTCACTTTAGTTTTCTCTTATTGTCTCATTAATGCAGTTATCCTGTTGAGATTTGTTTGGCAGCTGCCAGACCTGGCAGCTTTACAGAGGCAATAGTACAGGGATGCTGCAGCTCCATGTCCCTAGTTCCAACCAGCAGTGAGGCTGAGCATGTATTCCCAGCAGGCACATAGAGAAACATGTGCCCAGCTCTTGGGCCATCTGAGCTACTTGCTTTGTGGAGACTCCTGCTGATGCTGGAGCACCCTCACTTACTCCAGTTGTCCTGGTCCCACTCCAGTTGCTGCACTCAGACTTCCATACACACACATGCATGCCAAACAGAGAGGCTTTTACCTAGGAAGAGTTAGAAATGGGGTTTAATAAGGAGATAGGACAGATTGCTCTGATGAGGCACAGGATGCATATACCAGACAAGTGTACCAAACCACAACCACCCTTGCAGGTCCCTTTATTCTCTCACCCTCTGCTTTCCTATGCCTGCTCCTCCCCAAACCATGTTAATCCTCCTTTTCTCCCCTAAAGATCCCACAAAATGTCTTGTGCAATCCCAAAATGCTACATGTATCCCATACCCCAGGCAATGCTTCCCGCCTCGGTCAAAGTGTAATGTGGAGGTGAAATGTTGTGTAACTTCTGAAGTGAATTTTACATGCATTTATTTTCAAATACAAGTCTAAATTTTATGTCTACATTCATTGATCTTATTGTGTTCACTATTTTCATGCAGTTATTTGTACTAATTTTGTACTAAGAGCTTCAAGTACCATACCTCTGCATGAGACAATGTCCATGACAAAGGTAGTGTAACAAACCACATTAGGAACAGGAAAATAGGGTTGATGAAGAAGAAAAAGTGTCCCATCTGGAATTCATTCCCTGAATAAATTCACTTCACTGCTTTAATACATTACAAGTTTATTCGTTACATGTATAAAGCAATGCAATATAAAATAACAGACCCACATCGTAACAAAATTAGCTTTATAGCATTATCATCACAGTGCATCAGAAGTATTCTGAATATGTGCAGAATATACTCATGTAAAGTGCTATAACCCTAGCAAATTGATTTCCATGAACAAAACTATTAAAATGCTGCAGATCAGAGGCTGAGATGGAAATCAGCTGACTGATACCCACTCAGAATCTGGAACTATGTCTTTTTCTTTCTTTCCTATTTAATTATTATTATTGTGGTTTTTGTTACCATTACTGTAATTATCATTACATGCCATGTTGGTAATAGTTACGCAGTAACTAACAAAATTAGGCTTTCATCTTCACACCAGAGTACCAATAAATCCCGTCCAAAGAGCACACAGCCTACAGGACAGGTCAGCAAATGACAAACAACAAATTAATTGGAATATATGCAATTCCTAACAATCATCTGCATTACTGACGACACAAATACAGGAAAAAAATGTGAAAAAGAACAACTTTACTGCTATGTAAATGATAGGAGGACAAGCAAAAGACAGCATGAGAAACTCTACAAAAGCAATAATATAAAATGAAGTAACAGTTTTGCTCCGTATATATGAAAATATACAACAATGTTAACAAAATGCTGCAGCTAATTCAGAAAAAAATACACCAAGGAACAGATTCTGCAGAACAGGGCTGAATGACCATGCCTGTTTTCTGCATCATTTAATACCACTTAAGTCAAGATGTTAATCTTAGTCCATGCAGTTTGACTTCTATTACTTTCAGGACAAATACTAAACAGACTTGGTCATACACTAGCAACATTATAAGCTATTTTCATTCTGCCTGCTGCTGTTCTCTTCAACACGAACATTCTCACTATTAAGCACTATGTGATATATACCCAAGAATGCCCTTGGAATTCAGCTGAACAAAGCAAGAAATAAAAGACAGGGCAAAGCAATAAAAAATAATTGTAAGGAAAGGTGTGAGATAATGTACAAGGGGTTATAAATCTCAATCTTGAGTTTCTCCTCTTACATTTTTTCAAACTAAGGTGCTATATTAATTAAATAAAAAGCTGAATAAGGATTTAATCACCGAGGACAGAAATAAAATTGTAGTAGTCCTCTCTGTTTGTAGACGCATCTATTAATCACCAAATTAAAAATGGTTTTACTTTACTAGAATTACTGTTCAGAATTATCCTAGGCTCAATTCGCTAGTTAGCAGAAGTTGCAAATACTAATTACCTCTGACAGCCTGTGTTTAAAAATTTAGGCTAGAAAATGTTTTCTTCAGTTTTTCATCAGATAAACTTTGGCTTCAGTTTATTATTCAATAGGATTGAATGTACCATACTATTGTACTGCTTTTCAGGGAACTGCTTTTCGGAATTACTTTTCTGTCCATTGGAATATATGGAAGGGAACAGTCAAAACGCAAGCAGTCTGATAACTGAACAGAACTTTGTTAATTCATCGCTGATGAATATTGCAGAGGGCATCTCTTAGCAGATCCCACACATCTTATTTTTAGTCCTTGAACACTGATTGCAAAATTGTTCCAGAACTTCCCCCTCTCCTAATCAGAACCCTTGTAGTTTACAGCTTATATTTTTTCATAGACAGATTATAGCTGTTCATGCTACACCAAATTTTTGGCAAGCTACTTTTTCTTCACTTGCTCATGTATCTCTGCTAATTTACAGTGAGCTTAAGCTTTCCTGCTTTTCAGCATATCACTTCTGTAACTGCAGGGAAGTTGCAGTCTTAAACTTTTCTGTCAATACAGGATGTTATTCTTCCAGTTTATTCTTTCAGGAAATTATTTAAACACAAAAGATCTTTTAATCCTTTTTTAATTTTTTTTCTAATGCATTTAGTAAAGGACCTGTTAATATATAGAAATAAAATATGTAACAAAAAATATTTATAAATATTACACAATGATACCCTCAGTTGTCTCTATAGTTAAAGAAAATAAAGTAGAATAAAATGGACTAAAGTACTAAAGTGCATTAAGTACAAGTAAATATGAGAATAAGCATTATAATACTATGCTAGCTACCTACAGAATGCATAAGTCTTAGGAAAAAAAAATGTTCTGTTGTCACCTTTTATTGCAACTATAAAACTAGGTCTTGCTACATCAAACAGTCTGCATTCACCTAAGATCAATGTAATGCACTGAGCAAATGTAAATTACTGTCCAAAAATTCTAATTTGGGTGAAATGTCCCTGCTTGAGCTCTTTATGCTTCACTTCAAAATACAACCAGCATATATTTATTTACCATTTGTAAGAGAAATGTATGTTTTAAATTACTGGATGTACACTTCTCCACATTGCCACCCTTCTTTGGATTTTTGGTGCTAGAAATATGGCTCTAATGTGATTACTCTGCTTAGGCAGAGAGTTGGACAGACAAGGGTGTTTGAGTTTTGTTGATTCCTCCACCAGGATCCTTATTGTATGTGTTTTTGCTGCAGTTTTGAAATCCCAGTCATTGTGCCTGCCAGCCTGACTGTACCCTATCGGCAACGCCACTATTTCACACCTGATGTACCAGCTGGGGCTGTGCTAACATCACTTTTAGCACAGCAGAGGACAAGCAGATGAGAAACAGCACTAGTTATAGAATGATCTGGTGGGCAATTGCACGCTCACATATCATCATTCTGTTGCATGGGAAGATGAAATCCATGCTGTCCTAGCTAAACTGGCATATAGGGAGATGTTTAAAGAAACAGATTATTAAATGCTTGGAGTCGCAAGATAGCAGTTTTTGGTTGCCCACAGGATCTATGCATAAATTAGTCTCTGTGGTGGCAAAGAACCAAATTGAAAAATAAGGCTCAGTGTTTCCAAAGCACAGTTAATAGCTGCAGGTATTGTATTAATTTTTTCTACCTGAATCCAGGTAGAATTTCATCACTGAGTGAATTTCATCTCTGCTTTTTCACATGCTTATTGCCAGTTTTCTGAAGAGTCCCTTCCTTCTAATAATCAGGCACTAATTTGACACCATTAATTTTTATGTTTTCTTATGTTTCCTTCTTCCTTTTCCCTCTTTTTATAGCACTCAGGATAAAGGTATTATGGCCAAAAGGCAATGTGCACACGATACAATAATGCTTCTGAAATATGTTACCACAGGTACTCAGTCTCCATCCAAACCAACTGTCTTTAACAGCATATCATTAGAAGAAAATAATATATATGAAGCATTTGAAGATATCAGCTGCTTAGCAAATGCAAAATTAATGAGGATTGCTAAACACTTTTACAATCAATTCACCATCAAAGTTTTTATAGGACTCCATGTTTATGTAGTACCTCATTGACATAAGAGATTAGAGATCTCTGGTTTTGCATGACTGCTTGCAGATGAGCACCAAGAAATACAATCTCACATAGAATAAAAACAGAATAAAAATAAAGCTAAAATGAATTGTATATTAAAGGAAGAACACAAACAATTGTTATTTTTTTTCCATAGGAACTTATGTAATGGTGGCCATAAGGAAGTATCTTGTAGTTTGGTTCTAAAGAGCTGAGGGAAATAAATCTGAGGAGGAAGAAAAATGAAAACAGTTAGTGAACTGATAACAGAATGTACAGAAGTAACTACTCTGCCTTTAAGTTTCTGTAGGAGGCAAAAGGAGAGCTTGTTTTGAAATGCTGGAAGCAGCACCACTCCTTCCTGTAGTGCCTGCTTTGGGTAATATTGATTCTGGCCTTCAAAATAAAAATCAGCTTTGAGGCTATGGTGCTGCAGCCAAGCATAAACAGTCCCACTGACTGTGAGAAGTGCCATATCTAGTGTCCACTGCTTGGCTGTGGATGAGGAGGTTGTATTTTTCATCATAGGCTTTCATACTGTGCAGACCGATCAAGTGCTGCACGAAGTTCTGAAAAGCTTTGATCTCAGGATGAACCTTCTCTTTCTGAGGACTTTCTCAAAGGTTTTTTAGGTTGCATCTGCAGCTGTGCAGCTGCCTTTAGATCTCAGAAACTGAATGGACTCATCCAGGAACTGATGAACAAATTGTTTTATCCACACTGTGAGGAACACAAGCCTGGGTACAGCACCACTTAGTTCCTTCTTTTCATTTTTGTCTTTTCAGCTCAAAGAGATGAAATTAAAATGGGAAACAGGACTGGGATGACCAGATCCCAGCTCTGAGCTACACAAAGACTTAGAGATGCTTGATAAACAGCAGCTGAAGACTAATTATTAGATAGAATCATAGAATGGCTGGGGTTGGAATGGACCTCAAAGATCATCTAGTTCCAACTTCCCTGCTGTGGGCAGGGTTGCCAACCACTCAGTCGGGCACTAGACTGGGATCTAAGAACAAGAATATCCTTATACTTATTTAAGGGTAAGGTTTGACTGAAAAAAGAAATGTTTCGTAGATATTTTGGACTGATACACAGTTATGCTGATTTACTCATTCAGTGGAGTGGTACAAAACTAGAGCAGTAAGTACCCGGCCTTACTGTTCAGATTCAGCTTGGAAAAAGAGTACTTACTCTGCCCATTACTGAAAGATTGCTTTTTCTGGGCTAAAGCACAGTGGTTTTTAACAGCTTAACAACTGCTGTAAAACAGTAAAAAAAAAAATCATCTAAATAAAATCAAAGAGAAGTTTTAGACAGGAAAGTGGAATAATTCACAGTGGAAATGGGCAAGGGCCTTACAGCTAAACCTGTTTTAATGAAAAGTTGAGGAACTTTCCTGGCATGCTTGAATCCTGTTTTATAATAGGGCTCTTCCCAAAATGTGTGAAATTCTTTCTGAACTTAAACATGTACTCACCAATTATTCTTTCTTTTCAATTATTCCTGTGGAGGGAAAAAAAAAAACACCATACATTTTTGTACATTCTGATCTACACAACAGTTCATTATAGTACAATGTATAAGTTCTAATTTGCCAAATATTGTCATGCTTTTGGGTTGCTTCTTTGAGCAGATAACTTCTCTCACATTATGTAAAAGAGGTATTTTCTGTATCCCAGAGACTGAAAAGCTCTCAGAGTTTATTTTTCTCCTTGTTGTGAAGAACAGTTTTGTTTATGACTCGGGGCTAAACTATTCAGAAAGTCAGAAAGTCATACATTGGAGCATGGGTGGCCTTGATTTCATCTTGAGTAATGACATAGTGACAAAGAGTCACATACTGTACTTCAGTATTTGAGATGTTCTAAGACCACTGATTGATCAAAATCAACCAAAATCTTCTCCAGGTTTTGCCTTGTTGCTTCTAACTTCCCATATATTCAATTTAAATGCAAGAGATCTGCCGGATTTGTCCTGTTGCCCTTGACATACACTGAATTCCTGAACCCTGACAGTGTACTAGAAACAATGTCCTTTGAGTTTGACTTTCACTACACATTCAGATAAGCCCAAAGGTTTTAGTCTTAGCAGCATTTTTGACACATTCAGAAGAACTTTTCGTAGAAAGTGGAATAGTAGTAAATCATCAATCCTGCACATGCATACACTTTTGCAACAAGGAGATATATTCATGAGCTGATCTGAAGATGCAATTCAGACCTATGACTCTGCAAGTCTTTTTCTCCAGAAGGATCTAGAAGCTATAGCTCTGTCCAAAACTCTGATATAAAGCAGTCTGAAAAAGAGCAACATCAGCACCTTTATTCAAGTCATCAGACTTAGCATTTCTAAAATATTTCTCATAGGATGGTACAAGCCAAAGGCAAAGCTCTGTCCTGAACCTAATGGTGCACTGGGTTAGTGAGGCATGTCTTGTTATGTTAATGTCTCTGTATGTTCATATCATGGCATATTAGGTTCATCTTCATTTTCTGTGAACTGTTACAACAGCTATTGCACATTATTAAAACTCAGTTTTTCAAAGTAAATAGAAAGTTTCTATGAATAGAAATCAGTAACATTAAAAGCCAAATCTGCATCAATAATTTCAGATCACGCCTTCTATCTTTTGCCATGAAAACAGCAGAAGGAGGCTCTCCTTTCTCTCAGTATAAAATTTCTAAATTACATTATTCATCACATTAGTTCTACTTACCAAAACTTTGTTGTTTTGAAAGATTTGACAAGACTGAAGAAAGATGACAGAGCAGCATCTCGGGACAAAAGAACTGTGAAGTTTAAATGCAAAATCCTGTAATTGATTGAAGGCTACATTCTGTCCCCATATGCCCACATATTGCTCTTATCAGGATCAATAAGAGCCATGCATTTTTATGTAAGGACAGATTTTTGTCCACAGACATCACTCAGCATAAAGCTTGTGTCAAATATAAAGAAAGTCTGTACTTACAGACTAAAATTATCAACAACAAAGTGGCAGACAATCCTCCCAGAAAATACCTGTGAACATAACCATAAAGTTTAGAGAAAAGCAGAGGATGCATAGATAGATGACTGGGTGAAGAAGGCTTTTGCAGATAATCAACTAACCTATTCTAGGTGAACGGCAATGTGAAACCTTAAGTTACTTGAGCTACTGAGGAAAACCACCTAGAAATAAGGATATCAACATTGCCAGCCTGAGAGAAGCACCCACGTTGGTCATTTGGAATGATACAGATCTATTCTGATTCTACTCAGGCTTCCACAACCCCTGCCAAAAACATGCTTGACAAAGTAGGCATCTGCACACATATTTCTTATTTTTGTGCATACTCATATAGCTATTTGCCTGCACTGACTATTGTGAAAATATGATAACATAAGATATATCTAACTTTGGAAAATTGACTCTTAATTTATGTTTTATTCACCAGATGAAATACGATAAGGATTAATATAAAAAGCTTTAATTACAAAGCTAAAAAGCATTACCTTGTACATACTGAAATGATTAAACACACCATCAGTGCAGCAATCTGAGCCAGAAAATTTGGCACTGTACTGGATTCTGAAACAAAAATAAGGAAAACAATTCTCATGAATTTTCAAGAAAGTAAATACATGACAGAAGGTGATTGTAAAGACTACCCTCAGCCCACAAGGCTAGCAGTTTCTCACTGTTTTTATGAAAATTCACCTAGACTGGTTCAGAGCAGAAACCTAATTTTCATGCCCTGAGTGTCTCCCAAAAGTCTTTTTCCCCTTCAGTCACAGAGACTCCGTGCCCTTCAATGCTTGCAGAAAACAAGCACTTCTGAATAATTGCCTTTTTCATGTTTTGTTCCCATGCCCTTTTCTCCATTTTCCTCTTCACATTTTTCTTTTTACTTTTATTGTTGAAAACAGGAGAGAAAAAGGAAGCAGGAAGAAATGAACAAATAAATACCAATCTTAAGATTTCCTTATTTTTAAGCAGTCGTTTAATATTTTTTTTAATGTACATTTTATATTCTGCGAGGGGCCACATCAGCATTTTTACAGTGAATATTTCTGCTTCACTCTAAAAATGAAGTTTATCAGGATAAGAATTTAACATACCTGCCTTGTTCAGTGTATCTTCATTTTCATTTATCATAAACTGAGAGCAGTATGGTGAGGCACAAAGTGATTTCCCAGGCTCAAAAAGCTCCTCATCTTTAATAAGAGAGGCTCCAATAGATGCTGGAATTTGACCCTGTGGCACTGGGATGTTATATTCGGAAGAAAAATCTGAATCGCCTACAAAAAGTGCATTTATAAATGAGGCTGCACACTAGATGAGCTTTGAGAATTACGAAACAAACAAACAAAAACAAAACACACAACAACAACACATATCTAAAACCCTTAATTTTGTAGGGAGGTTTTCAAATTGTTAGGGGTAGGAACTGGCAGGTTCGATGTATGCAGGAGAAAATAAGCAGGGCAAAGACAGAACTACATAGAGCATAACATAATATTAAAAGAACCAGGTGAAAGCGGCCTGAGCCAAATATGAATGACTTTAGGGTAAATGTCACTGGTGATGTCTTTGTGTTCAAACTCAGTCTATAAATGCCCTTTTGCCACAAAAGTCTTTGTGGAATCAAAGTCTCTGAATTTTAATGCCAGAAGCTCAGTTCACCACTGACAATTTAGATTTTTTTGTATGCTTTACCTGCACATTTTGGCAGACAATCCAAACAAAACCTACAGGAGATACCAATTCCCACTAAACACAGATTATAATGTAGATTGATTACTTTGCATGTGGTCAGAGCTTACCGATATCAGTCTGACTGGCCTGTAGTTTACTGCATTCGTCTATGTGGGCGGAATCCACACTGCTCAGAACGGTGCTGCTGAGCCATGGGCTGGAGGCACTTAGACTGAACAAGCTGGCAAGAGAGCGCCGGATTTTCTTCCTTCGCCTGAATATGCTAGAAAGAAAAGGCCCATTGTTGAGGGATAGACTTAATTATTCTTAACAAGAAGGGGCAGAGCTCTGAAGCTTGCGGAACTGAAATGGAAGAACCAGGTTCTTGGTTCAGTTCCCAGCTCTGTTGTGGACCCTGGCTATACCACCATTACTGCACACTGCAGTAATGTCAGAGGATGTAATAACAGCATAGTAATGCATCAGGATACTGTGATGCTTCATATGGTGGTACCAAATGATACTTCAGTTGGCAGACATTAATATTGCTCTGAGTACAGGGTTTCATGCTCCCCACAAGTTTCATCCTACCATATCCCAGTATGACATAGCCTGGATCCACTGTACTTCTCTTTTTTTGAACAAAGTTTTATATCTTATCTTAAACCAATGCTTTTTCTGAATTCAGGAGGGAGTTTTCCCCAACAACAAATGCCAGGTTCAGACTTTCCTTTTAATACCTTTCTTTCTATTCCTTATCTTGACAACATCCCATTGGCAAAATGAGTTGTAACTCTCATTTTTCTTTATTTCACACAACTCCAATTATAGCAACTGCGTACTGTACCGTTTTGGGTTAGTATGACTGCAAATCAAGTGATTTTAATCACTGTACGCTCAAAACTAAATTCATTTAGATATTCTTATGATGAAACAACTCCCTGAGCACAGGAAGGATGTGGAGCTGTTGGAATGGATCCAGAAGAGAGCTGCAAAGATGATCGGAGGGCTGGAGCACCTCTCCAGTGAAGAAAGGTTGAGGGAGTTGAACTTGTTCAGCATGGAGAAGAGAAGGCTCTGGCGAGATCTCATTGTGACCTTCCAGTACTTGAAGGGAGCTTAAAAGCAGGAGGGAGACCTATTTTTCACATGGTCTGATAGTGATAGGACAAGGGGAAATGGCTTTAAACTAAAAGAGGGGATATTTATGTTAGATGCTAGAAATAAATTATTTACTCAGAGAGTGGTGAGGCACTGGAACGGGTTGCCCAAAGAAGCTGTGGATGCCCCATCCCTGAAGGTGTTTCAAGGCCAGGGTGGATGCGGCCCTGGGCAGCCTGATTTGGTGGGTGGCAACCCTGCTCATGGCAGGGAGTTAAAACTAAATGATCTTTAAGGTCTCTTCCAATCAAAGCCATTCTATGATTTTATGATATACACAAATAAAGAAAAAGTAAGAAATTATCTTAAGCCAAACTAAATGCAGGCAGCCGTGAAGGTATCCCCAGATAAGTCCATAGATATTGAGCCTACCACCAGCATGGAGTAAAATCTGCATGTAGTTTGCTTACCGAACTAAATTCTCTTTATAGGTAACGCTTGTCTGGGATGGTGTCAGTGTTATGTTGCCATCTTCATCAGACAGAAAGCTGTCTTCTGTCAAAACATAATAACCATTGGAAAGCAGCCGAGGGCTGCGGCGACATGTGAAGAGGGAGCCTCCCAAAGGGCTTGTGGAACAGCACCCGTAGGCAGCGCCATCATCCAGAAAGGTGCAAGCATAACTGAGGCAGAGAGAAAGAAAACCCTCTGATTCAGAGAATGTCTAGACAGTGCAAAACCATGATTTAATGATAATAAATGTACGTATGTCATTGACTCAGTTAATGGGAGCTGGCAGTGACATGGATTTAAAACATGCAGATAATGCCTAGGATGTTTCAGCCAGCTACAGTGTGTCTGCATCATACTTTACAGTGCTTCAGACTACAGGAGGGTTTCACGACAGACACAGCATTTCATGAATGCACTGAGACAGCTTGGCTTGGTAGTGCTTTTGGCCAAGGAGATCTGCCAGACCTACCCCAGCATGGAGCCAACACAAGTATTCCAGCATTTTGCTTTGGAGGTACTGTTAGTAATCACTTATGATGACTCCTTTCTTCTCAAAAGTTTTGAGTTCCAAGCAGCCATTCAGTGACATCCACGAAAAGCAAGGAAGCCAATAGATTGATTTAGTGTTTGAAAATGGGTTTCAGAATCCCATACAGCATGACATGAAGGGGTACAATGATTTCAGCAGAGGGGAAAGAAGGTGGAAGAGAGATATTCCTTAACCTCGTAACTGTAAAGCTTGTGCTTTTAACCCTCCATGCAAGTAGTTCTTAAACTAGTTTCAGCACTTGATCTCTAGAAACTCTAGAAAAACTCAAACAAAATAAAATTAAACAAGTATAATTTTCCTCAATACCTTCGAAAAATATGTTCTGAGAGGCTGTGTCTGTGTTTTCCATCAAATGCTGTTGAACCTGCAGAGGCCAAAGAAGAAAGAGCCATTATCATATTCACTGACAGCTTCCACAGTTGACAAGACTTCATTAACAGGTACCTTGAGCAAATCAAAACACCATAAAAGAAGCTAAACAGAAAGAAAGGAAGAGAAGAATAAAAGAGGAGAGAATGGAGGAAAGACACAGTGACTCTAGGAAGATTGTTTAATATCACCTCAATCAGGACAACACAAAATCAGAGCCAGCCATAGTCAAATACTTGTACAGGTTATTACCTTGGGATAGATAATTCTCAGCACTAAAGCAATAGCTACAGTAATTTTAATGGTGTTTTTCCAGAAATCTGGTTCATGCTGAACATAGTGCACATATTGCTTATAGCTACAGAGTAGAATGGAAGGGCCACCATTATCATTAAGGTACATTTTTTCAGACACAATTTGCTGACATGGCACAACAGGCATAGGGATAGAGACAGTGACAAAAATTGACAATAATTTTGTGACGGGAGACTAAGGAAATAAATAGCATTTGTCTGGATTACCATGGCTCAAGTTTGCAAAATGCTGCCAGATGTTCAGCAGTTGTCAGAGTCAATCTTAGAAAATATGAACAATGGCTATCCAGAGGGGAATTTATATCTGTTGCTACATAGAATTATAGATGATATGATCTTTCCATATATTCCCTTTATCTCTCTGGTATCTTTACAGCGTCATGCTCACTACACTGTAAGTAAATGCCTGTCATTCTCCTATGAGAGAAGACAGGTGAATGACAGGGGATTTTTTTTAAAACGTTCAAGCATGAGCTGAGGCAAAGAAAAGGCATAAAGATCAGTGTTCCCACTTTGGTAGTCTTGTTTACCCTCATTCAGAGCTCAGTTGCCAGGCACTGCCTGCAGACTGAGCCTTGGGGCACAGCAGAGTTGCCAAAGAGGGAAGTAATAAAACTTGCTGGGGTATTTTTTGCAAATTAGCCCTAGTATCCTATTCCCATACATACTGTTTCTCCAACATTCCAAAAATACATATTTCACTTTATAGTGAGAAAAAAAAAACAACACACTTTATATTTTTCTCCAGGCAAAAACAATCTGGAGAGGAGGTACAAGATGTCAAGCAGCATCAGTCAAAATGTCACACAGCAAACTGCCCAAAAGATAGGCATTGTGTATGTTTCACTGACTGACATGTTGAAGACCTATGTTTCATACACAATTAGGTCCTGAAAGATTTTTTCTTGCTGTAGGCAAAACCATGCATACAATCATGACTTTCAATTATGCAAAAATATTATACTCAAAAAAAGAGGTTTATCTGAGCACTAAAATGAAAATACAGGAAAAACTCAACAGGTGGCTAGTAGATCTAATCCCAATTTTTGTGAGCTGCCCATGGTTCTTTCCAAACCAAAGTGTTTCTATCAAAAGCCCAGACAAATATGCAGAAATTTACTTGCTCGTGGTGTCGATGTAACATGTGATATTCCATACATCTTGAAAAACACTGGTTCATATACTCTGGGATAACAAGTAATATAGATTGTCTGTAAAAGAGTTTAAAAAGAAAGAGACGTATGATTGATTTTGCATTGTCTTAACATCAGGAAGTGTTGAGTATTAACATGAATATATAACACAATATTAGCTACAATACACTCTACGAAATGTTCTTGTTTAGACAAAACTGATTGTCTTCAGGGCAAGTTTGTTTGAAAAAGAGTAGGAAAGAATACCTCTACATCAATTAAATCTATTACAATTCTCTAATATTCTGAGAGCTAAACTTCTTTCCAGATATTGAAACTTGTGTCATCATTGTATTGCACTTTACTTCCTTGGTTACGTTAATGCAAAGTAGCAACCACTAACAAAGACCAACTCTTCAGAATAGTAGCTTACAGTGCTGTCATTAAAAAACAT
This sequence comes from Numida meleagris, assembly GCF_002078875.1. Taxonomy (NCBI): domain Eukaryota; kingdom Metazoa; phylum Chordata; class Aves; order Galliformes; family Numididae; genus Numida; species Numida meleagris. Next base: position 140,155,422 of record NC_034410.1, read on the forward strand.
TGACACAAACTGAACAAAGTGACAGAACAAACTACAGTCATTCTGCTGCTAATTTGAATCGCCTCATAAATTCGCGAGGTAGGTGAGGTCTGTCTCTGCAGGACTCTTGTTTATCTGCCAGTCTTCACAGAATTAATACTTCAGGTAAAACAGAGTATGTACACATGTTAAAAGGGGAAGTGAGATCTCTGCATATATAAATACACTACTAGAGAGACAATGACTTTCTCTCTTTCAAAGAAGTTTCTGAGCAGTTGTAATTTGCTTTCAAACTATTTTAAGTAACGGTAACGCCAAGCTTCTATAAACAGGCATGTGACAGGCAGTCCAACGGATCGCTCCTCCACCCCCTCTAACGACAATTTTTGGCTTATGCATTAATGAAGAGGGGTTTTGAATGTCATAACTAACTCAGTGCTGGAGAAGACATGTAAACATCATGTTGCGGATAATGCTGCACAGTGTTCTAGTTGCATTTAATATTCAGTTCCATTTGCGAGCTATTAATAGCATGAGAAGCTATAGTAACAATATAAGCAAGCCAAAACAAAGCTACTGAACCACCACTGTACATTCATTTGGAAGTATATGTAAATCACAAAATAAGCATTAATACAGAACTTTAACTATGGCACAAGGAAAGTCCAACCACTCTAAGAAATCTCAATAGAAGTGAATTTAAGATGAACATGGCAATGTCAAGAATTCAAATCAAAGTTTAAGGCAGCCTGTCCTTCAATAGCAAAACACCTGGGAACTCATGTCATAATATAAAGTCATTGTGTAAACCAGAACTTTTCCTCCTCGAATTAAGTTAATCCTTAACACAATGACAATGATAGCCAACAGTAACTTGCGCATGTATACATTGTAAATATTTACATTAGTATTAAAATGTAGGTCTAACTATTAAAATAGTTGAACCTCAGGCAACCAGATTCATTCTGTAGTACCTACCAAATAAAAGTGTCTACAAAAATATTTTTATTTATTCACACATATCAGTCATTATTGAGGAGTATTCATGTCTTTTCTCCCTGCAGGTAATAATGATAACAACATCCAGAAAAATGCAAAACTTCCTGAAGAGCAGAATATCTGTAATCCAAAGGTTAATCATTTCTCAGCTAAGAGATAAATATATGTAAAATCTTCCAAACCTGGAAAATCCATTTCACTATGAACAAATGTATGGCAAAAACTTTCTCATCAACACCAGAGCCTTTGAGACGTGTGTGTAGGGTGTTCTTTCCGCAGCTTCCTGGAGCAGAATGGCATTGAGTCTTTGGAAAGGCAGGCCTATGAAGTCCCTTGTTTCCTTTTGAAAACAGCCCATGCAATCAGAAGCACAGAGGCAGAATGAGGTCATGCTTCCTGTCAAGAAGCCTCACATCAGAAGCATTCAGTTTGAAGAGTAAACTGAAGATTAAGATTAGCCCACGGAATAAAGTTCTTGCAGACTGTTGTGAAATGCAAGCACACTGACTATAAATAACGAATAAATATTTGTTTCAAATACAATAGTGAGAAGAAAGACAAAGCCTTTTCTCATAAAGAAAAGCAGTGCAGAGTTTTGTTACAGCTTCATTTTTCCATCTTACTTAGAAAACTTTGAAGCGGTATAACTGAATCAGCCCGTGTATTCAGTGAAACAGCCAGCAAGCTGACTTGGGAGCCTGATAGGCTTTGATATAGGAATGCAAGGCAACTACCACAATATCCACGCATAGTAGCAAGATATTTTGCAAAAGACATTAAAGACAACAAGATATTATACAAAAGAAGTCTTTAACAAGAGTTCCTGCAAAAATATATATCATGCAATGTTAAGATCAGTTCATTTGAACTGAGAAACTTTGAGGCCTGTCAATCAAAATGATTGGCTGTAGAACTACCACATGCAAAAATGATTTAAACTAACTGCTTGACACCTAAGAATTGTACAGCAGTGGGAGCAAAACTTAATCTCCAGAAAACAGGTAAAATATGCTAGCATCTCTCCTGTAGTCTGTTTGCATCATTGATAAAAATAAAGCGTGAGCCTCAAGTCTTGCTGTGCTGTAGTTTTAGGTCAGTTGCATATATTGCAAGTTCAACCAACGGAAGGAAATGAGAAATTACAGCAGTAAGCCACACAAGTATTTCTACTCTTCTCCCAGGCTTCCTCTACCAGCTGGTCCAGCTTGATCTTTATCAGTTGTCACTTAACTGCGACTCTGTGATCTCACTCCAATGGCTGGTGCTTTGTTTTTCTCTCTCTGGTCTCCCCAGTTGCTGCTCCACAAATGCACAAAACCTCTGACTCGGGCTCTGCCTCCAGTTGCTGTGCTCACACCTCACATACCTTCTGTACTCATCACTGGTGAGGCCACACCTTGAGAGCTGTGTTCCATTTTGGGCCCTTCACTCCAAGAAAGACATTGAGGCCCAGGAGCATGTCCAGAGAAGGGCAACAAAGCTGTGAAGGGTCTGGAGCATAAGTCTTATGAGCAGCAGGCTGGGATTGTTTAATTGATTGTGAAAGGTCACGAACTGGGAATTTAGGAATATCTGCAGTGACTAGAGTTGGCCAGGACAGACAGAGCTGTTGGCCAGAAGTCTCTAGCTGCATCTTATATCAAGAATTGCAGTAGAAACACTGATGCACTGATTGCTGGTTCGAACTGGGAATGAGTGGGAATGGGGATTGGGGAGGCACTATATGAATGACGTGTGCTGACAGCATGTCAACTAGCAGATCGTCAAGCTCCCAGAACACATCTACATGCAGCATCTCAGGACATACAAACAGAGAGGGAAGGGACAGGGAGTAAGCCAAGCAGGACACGAAGGGGAGATGGATCACTGTCAGCTCTGCAGAGTACAAAGGACACATACAAACACAAGGCGAATGTGGCAAGCCTAGGAAAAAACCACAAGACAGGGTGAAGACTCAGTTGCCTATATTCCTTGTCTTCTGCATCAACTCAGGTAAACCTGGGCAGCCCACATGCACAGCAGTATCCAAAAGCTGAGCAGGCCACCTAGATACACGCCTTTAGAATACCACCTAGGTGCTCTATCTAGACAGATCTCTATCTAGACAGAACTTTCGCTAGGGAGATGTCTTGCTACTTTACAAATCCCCTAATTCATATTAATGCTTCTCTGGAAGTGATGTACTGCTGATCAGTGTACCTGAGACCCTGGCTGATTTCTGTGACAGTCCTGATGTGATCTGCATGAAACAACAGTAGAGGGTCTTGTACTGTTGTACAGTGAAGGCTTCTAGACATCATGTAATTCTAAAAGACCTAATACTTACAATATATACGGAAAATATGTAGTTGGTAAGGTTAATGGTACCTGAGGCATAGGTACTGGCAAACTACAGATTGTACTGATGTCATGGTCATTTCTATAATAAATCATACTGATGAATGTGTAAATGAAGACAGATAGCAATTTGCAGTAATACTCTAATAATGCTCTTTAAAATGTCTGCCTTGCATGCTGTTTTACACAGCATCCTTAGGAGCCATCTATTTGTATGTAAATAACTATTGTAGACCGACAGTGACTGAATCCTTTTCTGTCTATGTGCCAGTATTTAAGCAAAATCAAAAGCTGAGAAGTTTGTACAGAAAGTCTGCAGGCCTTTCTGGAACTGTTTGCAGCTTTTCCAGCTGTGCCTGTGTCATACTTGTCACATCTCCAGCTGAACGGAAGGTGCTTTCCTGGACTAACTCAACTGCTAGGGAGAGGAAAAGGCACATACAGCCTTGGTACACCACAGAGGATCATGATATTCTGGAGGCAGAGTGGGTTTAAAGACTGGAAGCTACACAGCACTGTATAAAGATCAAAGATTTGAATGTGACCTAGCAGGGAATTGAGGACTTAGACCAAAACTTCCAGAAATCTGTCCATGGGGTGTTGGCACAGACCTAACGGACCAGTATCAGTAAAAAAGAAACTTTTGCATAAACAAATGTTTTGCAAGAATTTACAGGCAGAGTTGGACATTCAGAGTTAGTCTGCATTGACAACCATCCTTCAGCCCCTACAGACACACCAGGACTACAAAGGAGATAGGAAAATGTAACACGGATGATACAAAATGATTTGCATTGCCTGCTGGCAGATGTGACATCTGTTTTCATTCTTACTGCTGGACTACACCAGGTTGGACAGATGTGAGTTTTGGAGTTACACTCTCCGTTGCTCCAAGTTGCAAATCTCTCTACACATTTGTACTGGTGATTTCACAGCAAAAGTTTCCTGCCAGACAGCGTGTTTTGTAGTGATTTACCCATTATCTCACCTTTCCTCTTACAGCATTGCCCTCCAGTATCTCCATGTTTGAAATAAACATCCAGCTGATGAGCACCCAAACTGTGACTCCAATACATTCATCATTGTGGCAGGACATTCCTTCTGTCCCTTTCCCTCATCCACCATGAGATCAGCTCTTAAAAATGGCAGACCATGAAAAACTTGCCACTGTGATATGCTTATGAGTCAAGTGTTCTGCTTGTCCACCACAAATTGTAAGTTTTATTTCAGTCTCACAGGGAAACAAACTAAGAAATCAATGCACAATCAGAGCAGGTATAAGCAAGTATTCTATTCAGTACAGTTCTTAACAAGGCTCTTCAATAAATTCAGTAAAATGTTTATTGCCATGCTTCAGTCTACAGACCTCTCCAAAACCAAAAAGACATCCCAAAACATATGGCTGCAATATGTAAGGTAGAAGTAAGCAACACATTGCACAGCACTGCTTCCAAGACACAAACACAATGAAATCTCACGAGGTCTAACATTCACTGGAAAACAATATTCATAGCACAGTGAATGTTGAGTGTGCCCACAAGAAATATCAAATGGTTGCAATGGAAGTACTTTAGCTGGGATGCAGGCATGGCCCAGAAAAGCTGCCTTTATTCAGAGCTGCTGCATCAGGAGGTAACAGGCTGGTAACCTATAACTTTACCTGCCTCCCAGGATCTTTCTTCTTTCTTTGGATTTGGGACTCTTTCACCGATGTTAGCATTACCTGTATAAAACCACACTTGGCTACTAACTTTGCCTTAGCAGTTCTCACTCCTCAGCACCCTCATCTTACCATACTTCACTTACAATACTGCTACAAGGAAACCTGACTTTTGGTTTATAGCTTCATGTCACCTCTCCAACATGCGTTAAAATACAGTGATGCGGCTGCAATACCTGTACAGCAAACAGCCATCTCAGTGGGAGAAGTCATTTCTTGAGTTACGTGCATTCTGCAAAGAAATAGACACTAACTGAGTAAAAAAAACAGTATAAAATCCAGCTTCAGTGTCTTTAGAAAGTGGAAAAGCCAGAGCTTGTGTAACTGATGCCAAGCAGTGTATCAAAATGGACAAAGTGGCAGGAAAAGCACAGATGATGACGGAGCACAGCCAGGCTATAGATAAGCACAATACACAAACAAATTGATTGGGGCAGAGGTTCTGATGCTTGTTTGCTAGATGTAGGCCTTGCAAGCACTATTTAAATACAAGCCCCAGCGGTCATTTTAAATGCCTTGCTACTATAATAAGGGTAAAAACAAGGATGAAGGTTTATTCCATTGACTGTCACCTTTTGATTGCAATATCTGACATTTAAAGTAGTTTTTTTTATAGATTATTCCAATTGCCCACAATTAAAATAAATGGCAAAATAAGCAAATAGATGTCTGAGTCTCTCACCGTAACACCTTTTTTCCAGTTGTTTGCTCATTCTCCTAAATTTTTTCTGAACCTTTCCAGTTTTTGAATGGCTTTTCTGAGCAGCTGGTTGTTTTAATAACAACATACTGGTGACAAGGACAGAGATTATGTCACCTCCTCACTCCCACTCAGTCTTTCCATATGTATGTGCCTTGCAAAGACTGCAATATTCTTTTTAGCATCAACAGCATACCGTGAGCTCATGCTCAGCTGATTATAATATCCTCTCTTCCCCCTCCAAGTCTGTGAGTCACTGACTGGCAAGATAAAATCTCCTATCCAGTTTGGTTTCCAATTTATGGTCTGTATAATAATCACAATGCTAGCGATGTGCTTTGTAAAAAAATTCAGCATCAGATTTCGTGAGGAGCAGAAAAAATGAGATCTACTCTTATGCATCAGTCTGCTTGTTCTGGTATCTGGAGGGGTGGAGGCACAAAGCCTCTCTGTCAACTCAGTAGCCCTTCCCTGCCCACCTGAGCACTTTAACAAAACAAGTTGGGTTAATACGGTAAGGCCCCTGTCCCTCTGCCAAGCCTGAAGTAAGGCAGAAGTTTCAGAAGTAAAAGGAGAAAGGGAAAAGGCAAAGCAGATAGGAACAGCCAAGTATACTCTGTCTTCCTAAGAGATTAGGCTAAATATCTGAGATGTTTTTCTGCTAAGAATTAGAAAAAGCTCTTGGATATTCTTCCTCTCTCTGGCTGAGCAGGATGGAGGTCCATGAGTGAGCATATAAATACATACACGTGTACAGGGTGAATTCTTCCAGCAGCTGGGCTCTACTCAGTGGAAATGGGGCTTTGATGGGCTGATGGTTCACGGGAGGGCGTTGTTTAGGGTTTCCCTTTTGCCACTGTCTTTCTGTGCTCCTCTGTGGGTGTGCAGATGAGCTTTTATCAGTTAACCAAATACCCCAGGCCTGTTGCCTCTGAAGCCTGCTACCAGCTTGGCTTCCATCTCCTGCAGTGAGGTGATGCGATGGTGCCACGCATCACTCCGAGGCTTTTTCACACCAAAGCCTAACCCAGACAATCTCTGGCATTCAACCCCTGGCTTGACTCAACATGTGCTTGGCCACATCTACTGTAGCTCTTCTATCCTTTCCCCATATTCCTGTCCTCAGGCAGAAGTATATTCACTTTTCTAACAGCATCCTGATGCTGCATGTTCATTGCTGCTGGAGAGGTCTCATTGCCAGCACAACAAACCTCAGTGTCCTGTAATATCTCCTCTGAGGAAAAGCTTGCATCGAAACTACACCTCTTACAACAGGAGGAAGCCTCACGGGGACTAAGCAAAGCTCTTCCAGGGTTTATGAGCACCTGAGGTTCCCATCTGAGCCCATTTCATGATCAACACTATGCACTTTCTCTATGTAGTGTGCACTACATGACACACAGAGGAGACCTGTCCTATGAAAACCCAGTGCAGCACAATCACGGTGCCAAGACCTGCACTCTGTACAAACTACTTCTGAAGGGGCCCAAACTCCCCTATACCCCAGCTTCAAAACCCTAGAGGAAGACCTCAGGTCTCTCCAAGTGTTTTCTGTCAAGGCCCTAGGTGATCCATGCTTCCTGGTTGTGGTGTAGAGCATACACCTTACAGCTGGTTCCATCTGGATGGGCCCACGGGCTGCTGCAGAAGCTGTCTGTCTCCTGTTTGATCTGTCAAAAGCCTGACGCTGTATAGAGCCACACTCAAAATATTTTTTTCTTTTGATTTACTTAATAGCTCTCTGCTAGTAAGTCTGCTCACAAACTGACTGTAACCCAGATTATGCATTCTCCAGAAACACAGCATGCAGTGGGAAGCTTGTGTTTCTTTTTTGCTAACTTGTGGGAACATGACTGTTATGTGAACATCACACCAGCACGAGTGTGATGATGCATTCTTGCCACTGCAACAAAGCTGGAAGCATCTATCCCTGCAAAGTGCTGAACCCAGGGAGGAACAATTCCAGGCACCAGGATGCACTGGAGGCCACGCAACTGGAAAGTAGTTTTGCAGAAAAGGACATGGGTGTCCAAGTAGACTCTTAAGTTGAGCATGAGCCAGCAGTGTGCTCTTACCACAAAGGCCAACACTATTCTCAGCTGTATCAGGCAAAGTGCTGCCAGCATGCTCAGTGAGGCAACGTTTCTGCTCTACTCAGCATTGGTGAGGCCACACCTGGAGTGCTGCATCCAGTGCTGGACTCCCCAGCACAGAAACATGGACATACTGGGCAGTCCAACTGAGGGCATGGGGTGAAGGAACTGGAGCGCCTCACCCGTAACAAGAGGCTGAGAGAGCTGGGACTGCTCAGCCTGGAGAGAAGGAAGCTCAGGGGGAATCTCAATAATATCTACAAATAACTGAACGGAGGGGGCGGAGGATGGAACCAGGCTCATTTCAGTGCCGGTCAGTGCCAAGACAAGAAACAACAGGCACAAACTGGAACGCAAGAGGCTCCTACTGAACACCATGAATCACTTCTATGCTGTGTAGGTACTGGAGTGCTGGCACAAGTTGTCTAGTGTCTATGGATTCTTCTCCTTGGAGATCTCCAGAAACCACCTGGACATGCTCGTGGGTTCCTGCCTGATTAAGGGGAGGGCCAGATAGGCCCAGAGGTCTCTGCCATCCTCAGCCATTCTTTGGTTCTGTGATCCTGAAGAAAAGGAAGGTGGAATTGCTGATTTGTCTCCAGAGATGGTTCCCAGAGCGCTGAAACAGCAGCACAGAACCCAAAAGCCATCCATAACTCCAGGCCAGTGCTCTTATCTCCCAGACAAAATAAACTGAGGCGATAAATACCACACCAAACACCACCAACGACTGCAAGCAAACCCTGAGCCCTCCTCCACTACAGCTGTCAATCACCGCTGCGCATGCGCGCACTACCATCCCTTTGTCTCCCTTCCTACTCCTTTCCCTGCCCGCGTCACGCGGCACTGGCTCTGCAGTCACGTGCCGGGGGCGGTGGCGGCATGGCGGCGCCGTGTCGTGCTTCGCGGGGCCGTCGCAGAGCGGTGACGCCGTGGCGGGGCGCGGGGAGGATGGGGCTCTGAGGGCGGCCACCGCGCCGGACACCCCGCGCCGCGCCGAGCGGGAGCAGCGGGTGCCGCGCCGGGGCTGCGGGCCGCCACAGACCCTGCCGCTGCCTTGAGAGTCGGAGAAGGCGGTAAGGAGCGCGGGGAGCGCGCGGGCAGCGGGGCGGGTGGCCCCGGGCTCCGGCCCCCTCTGGGAGGGCCCGGCCTGGCTCGGGGCTCCCGCGGCCCCCTCATGGTCTCCTGGCCTGGTCGGGCCGCTCCTGGAGCCTTGCCCGCGCCGGGCCTCGGTGGAATCCGGCGGGCTTCGCCTATCCGTGTTCTCCAGCGGGGCCCTGACCGGTGGGGGCCCACCCGTGCTCGGCGCCCCTTTGTGCCTGCCGTCCTTGGGAAGCAGCAGCGATCCCCTCGGGCCGACTCCCTCTCTGAGGCGGCTACCTGGGATCGTGCTGCTGGTTCGAACAGCGGAGCCCGGCTGAAAAACTGGGGTTCTGGTGCTGCTTCGCTGGTGGTCCGGGCGAGGGAGGCTTTGACCCTGCAGCCTGGCACCCTTCAGTGGGCGTGCAGTGGGAGCCCGCGGCCTCAGCAGCTGCTGTGTGCTCTGCGGTGGTGGAGGGAGCCGCTCACAGTCACGGTCATAATCGTAGTAAGACAGAAAAATAATTTTCTAGTAGTGACTGAATTACCAAAAAAATTAAAAGACAATCGTGAATGGAACGTATTTAGTGGTAAGAAGGAGACTCAACATTGCACAGAAAGGCTGAAGATGCCTTCCCCCCACCGCCTTTTTTTTCCCTTCTTTGTTTTTGATAGTTTCATCTAACTTGCCTTTTAGGCTATGTTTGTCTTTTCATTTATATTCCTTGTAATGTCTGATCTTCTTTTTTTTTTTTTTTTTGACATATTCAGTGTTTACTCTAGGTCACTCTAATAAGTGTGTTCCAAAAACATGTCAAGGATCTGCAGCGTAACATTTCAGAGATGAGCACAGGTTTTGTCTTTTTGAATTAGGCTTCAGGTTGATGACTGTTTTTTTTTTTTTTTGAGGGGGGGAGGGGAGGTGTGGTGGGGAGAAATAAAAAACATAGTTTTTTTGAATGCCTTGTTGGGGTCTTCACTACACCTCCGAAAGCCAAGCAATTGATAGAAAATCAGGAGAGCAACTTCATAACTGTTTCCAGCTTCTGGCATGTGTTTGCTGCCATTGACGTCTTTTAGACAACATTATGTGCTTTAATACAATTTTCTTTTTTTTTCCTCCAAAGGTAGTGAAAAAGAAAATATCAAGATGAGTAAAAAGCCTCCAAATCGTCCTGGAATCACATTTGAGATTGGTGCTCGTTTGGAGGCACTGGACTATTTACAAAAATGGTATGGAAGACCTTGTGTAGTATTTGCCAGCAACAAAATTATTTTGTGTATATCATATGCTTTGATGCCCAACTAAAAGTTTAGTACATCTGCTAATTGATTGTTTCTTGTAAGAGCTTTATAACTTTATGGATGCTTTTTTAAAAAAAACTTTCAAGGTTTAGGAAAGTACTTTCTCATCAGAAATCAAACAACACTTTTGTATGGGATCTTCTGTAGTTGGTTTTAGTTGCTTGTAAAGCCACAGTAATTAAAGAACGTTGCTAAAGTAGCGTGGAACATCAGTGTCATGCACAAGATAATCAGATGTGTTAATGTGGCGAACTTCTGTGACTAAAGACTACTTTTGTTTTAAGTTTGAAAGTATGCGAGCAGATTCTTCTGTTCTGTTACTGTACTTCATAGGATTGCAAAACTAATTCAAAAAAGGCAAACATCCTTAATCAGAGTTCATGGAGTAGGTAAGGCGTGGTTGCATCAAACAGCTGGAGGAGGAAAGTGCTTAGAACTGTGACTCTACTACCCAGCTGTTTTGTAATAGCCAAGAGTATAAAATGGGAACCTGTGGGCACAAGGACACCATTACACTGCATATATATGTTGTGAAAGGATTTCTTTGAAAGATAAATTCTTAGTCAAAATTTAATAAATGCAAGTAGGGTAGTTTCATGACATATGCTGGCCATGCTGTTTCAGTTTGAAAAAGGCCTGGTTTGTAGTTGTTGCATCTGTCCAGAAGCTTTTTCTTAGCTGCTAAGCATGACTGGTTAATGCTAGGGAAGTGTAAAAGCTTGTACCCACTGTTCTGATGGGTTTTTGGAGAATGACACATCCTAATGTACATGTAAATATCTGATCCTGCTAACTCCAAATTGTGTGATAAAGAAGACTATATTATTTCTGTAACTACTCCATGTCTGCATAAAAAAGCTTAACTGTTTTTTTTTTAGGGCTTTAAATACAGCCAAACAATTTTTTTACTAAACAGTCTATAGAGAAACGTAGGCTTTAAAGAACAGTTCTTATTTGTTGCTGTAGAAAGATTTCCAAATTACTGATTTTTTTTTAACTGAATGCTCAACAGCAACTGTAGCTGAGTGCTTGGTATTTTCAGGCAGAATAGGATTTATTCTAAATTTTCTAGGAACTGATTCACCATCTGGACTACTGGATAGAATAGGTCAAGTTTTATGTGTGTGAACAGTGATGCCATATATAGGAGTAGAAAGTTAATACTGAAATTTTGCAGTTGCAGAATACTGAAAACTGGACTCTTTTTCAAACGAAATAGTACTCGTGCACATAAGCAAAAAGCTTTTTAGAGAAGACCTACTGTCATGTTGTTATTAGGGTAACAGGCTCTTAGCTGTGTAACTGTTGCATAACGGGGTGGTGGATGCTTTTTAAGTGCTTTCTATATATGTACACTATAGGTATTCCTCTCATCTGCTTGCAGAAATAGAACATACCTCAAAGAAAATAAAGTTGCTTAGCATGTATGAAGTCCTTGTTTTTATAATAAAGCAAAAAATGTAGTATTACTTACTACAAGAACCAAAGTGAGAAAAGCATTTGCTCAAAAATAACATGTAAAAGGGGGTTTGTTCTTTTTTGAAGAAAGCCTACTGTTATATGGAGATCCAATGCTCACAAAATAATAATTTCTTGATTAACACTTAAAATAATTATAGAAGAGCATAATTATTAAAGTTGTGCATGAATTTTCCTTTCAGAGACGTTTCTACAGCATGTAAATGTTCAGCAATTGCTGAAATGTACCTAATGAAAACTGCTACTCTATTTGAATTACTTAAATTTTGGAGATATTGTGTGTCTTGACTATTTTATCGCTTTAAAAAAAAATTTCAGATGGTGTTTTGGGTTATGATGTTGTTTGGTATATAGGAGTACTGAGCAAAGGAAAGCATGGACAAACTGATGAGCAAAGGCAGGCTGTCAGTGAGAGTGTTTCTTTTTGATGTTGTTTTGCTTTATTTTGGAGGTGATCCCAATTGCTTCATTATGAACTAAAAAACATTGTGTTACAGAGGATGTGACCTGAGACAATGAATTTGTATCACTCGTTAAATTTTAACTCAGGTGAATTCATGATGAAATGCAGCTCTAAACAAAATCCACGTGATCCTCTGTCAGCAAGTAGTAAAGGAGGTGGGATTGACTGACAATAGAAAATTACTAGATAATCAGGGACCTGGAGCATACGACCCACAAGGGTGAGGTGAGTAAACTAGGGGTGCTCAGCTTGTATTATAGAAGTCTTCAGGAGACCAACCAGCCGTTGTTCAATACCTATACAGATGATCAAGAAATGTTAGCAAAGCTCTCTGCAGTAGTGTGTGGTGGGAGGAGAGAGACAACAGTACAACCTGAAATAAGGGTTTCAGGCTAGGTAGGTACAAGGAGAATGGTTTTCCTCACGAGGATAGGCTGTGGATCAGGCTGCCCAGAGAGGTTTGTGGAGTCTCCAAGGCTGGAGCTTCTAAAACTGGACTGGATAAAGCTTTGGGCAACCTGCTCTGATACCACCAGTGACCCTGCCTTCAGTTGGACTGGAAGTTTTCTGAGGTTTCTTTCAACTTGAATTATCCTGCAATCTCGTAAACACTGGTACACCTAGACAACAACCTATACCTCTCCCTTACAAAGCAAATGAAACAGCTAGAACTGTGTGTCTGAAACTATGTAACTGTGTGCCCATTTGTAAGAATGGTTCTTAGGCTGTTAGGTCCCATGAAGTAGTACACAGATGACAGATTTTCTTGTTGTTTTCTTGTGACTTCTGTGGCTTCAGCTCTTTATTGATTGTCCCATAAGTTGCAGGTATTCACTTCAAGACAGTTATTCTTCTGAGACCATAATGTTTGTTAATTGTGTGTTTAAAAAAAAAATTTAAAAATCTAAGCTATAAGTTACATACCAATGGAAGTACAAGTACATGGCTCTTAAAGATCTGGAATGGAAGAACTCGCTAAAATAAGTTAGTTAATAGAATAATAGCACTTTGACTTGGCATGTTTTATTTATTTTTTTCCAGTACCATAAAATCATAGACTCTTCTGAGTAGGAAGGGACCTTTAAAGGTCATCTAGTCCAACTCCTCTTAGTGCACAAGGACATCTACAGTTAGACTTGGTTGCTCAAAGCCTGGTCCAGGCTGACCTTGAATGTCTCCAAGGATGGGGCTTCCACCACCTCTCTGGGCAACCTATTCCAGTTTTTCTATCACAGGCAGCCCAGGATACGGTTTCTGGGCTGCGAGGACATGTTGTTGGCTCCTGTCCAGCTTGCCATCCATTGGTACCCCCAAGTCCTTTTCAGCTGAGCTGTGCTCAGTCCTGTCCCCCAGCTTATACTGATAGCAGAGGTTGCTGAGATCCAGGGGCAAGACCTTGCTCTTGGATTTATTGAAACTTGTGAGGTTCACCTGGGCTCACTGCTCAAGCCTGTCTAGGTCTCTCTGGATGGCGTGCTCTCCCTTGACTGACTGCACCACACAGCTTGGTGTCATCCACAAACTTGCTGAGGTGAACTCAGCCCTGCTGTCGATGTCATTGATGAAGATATTAAAGAGCACCAGTCCCAGTACTAACCCCTAAGGGACACCACTTGTCACTGTTCTCCGTCTGCACATTAAAAGCATTGACCACCACTCTCTGGCTACCTATCTTATATCCAGTTCCTTGTCCTTTGAACAGTCCACCAATCAAATCCATATCTTTTCAATACGAAGAGAAAGATGGTATAAGGGACCGTATCAAAGCCCTTTCTGAAGTCCAGGTAGATGGTATCAGTGGCTCTTCCTTGTTCATTGATGCAGTTACACCATCGTAAGAAGTGACAGGGTTGGTCAGGTGGGACCTGTCCTTGTTGAAGCCATACTGGATATCCTGTATTACCTTCCTCTTTTCCATATGTCTTATCATAGCTTCCAGGAGGATCTGCTCCCTGATCTTTTCTAGCACTGAGGTGAGGCTAACAGGTTGATAGTTCCCTGAGTCATCCTTTCTACCATTCTTAAGAGCGGGTGTGACATTACCTTTTTTCCAGTCACCAGGGACTTCACCTGATTGCCATGATTTTTCAAATATGGAGAGTAGCTTGACAACTACATCAGCTAATTCCCTCAGGACTCTGGGATGCATCTCTTCAGGACCGGTAGACTCACAGATATTCACATTCTTCAGGCAGTCACAAACCTGATCTTTCCTTACAGTGAGAGGGGCAGTGCTCCCCTAGTTCTCCTGAATGGGGAAGGATGTAAGAAAGAAGAACGTATGAAGGGAAGGTTCTTCCTTGTAATGCTTTGAGAAATGTTATTTTTTTGAACCTCACTTCAGATTTCAGTTGACTGGATTACCCAATGGTTGGTTATTTGAAAGAGCAGAAAACTCAACTTTATATTGCCGAAACATAGGGTAAAAGGTGGGGAGGTAGGAATAGGTTTTGCAGACTATTTAGATGCAGGAAGACTATTTGCAAAGAGGTCAGAATGGAGCACATTTACTGTTTTATCCTCTGTGAGACAGAAGGAAACATTTTTTTTATATACGATTATTGTAAAAACAGGAAGTATGTGTCTATTTCATGTCTTTCTTAGGTGCAAACTTTGACAAGTTGTATAGCATTTTTGCATATGTATTTACAGTTTGAAATCTCTATTTTCCCACCTCACATGGTAATTTGCTGTGCATTTGTCACTTTTGAAGGGTCAAATGTGAGGCAATATAAAAAAAGAAAAACATTGCAGTTGTGACTATTTATTGGTTGATTGGAAAAACAAAATTTCTGGAAATGAAATCTGGAAGTTTTCTCATTATTTCTTTCCTATTTGAGTGTTGGAATGTGTTTTTTGACCAGCGTTTCATGATTTAAGTTTTGTAACGTGTGCGTTTTGCAGATTCATAGAAATGTTGCAGAACTCCTACAAGTTGGTATCTCTGGAACTTGAGAGCGGAGAACATGCCATATTTAATCTTTGTGTGGAGTACTTGCTTGGAGTGAGTTGGTGGTACATGAGCATGTCTGGAGGGTTTTTGAGTCTTAGACATTATTATGCTTCAATACTGAAAGCATAGTGTTTCTGTTCCCCCTTGAAGTACTTCGTAATGTGGACTTGGAACTTTGACATTTAAGGAGCTTCTGTGTGTAGTTTCTTATGTTTTTGAGATGTACCTGTCTTCGTATTAATCTTTTTCTATAGAATAAATCTTAACATTACTCTTAGCTGTAATAAGATCTTTTCTGTATGTTACTAGAATTCTGAAAAAGCTAGTATTGAAGGTTTATGTTGCTGCCATTTTATCTTTTATTATCAGGAAGTGTATACTTGTATAGTTTTGCAGTTTTTAAAATTGTTTTTGGTAAAAGCACAAAAACTGTAATGCCAGAACATGGTTTCTGTGCAACATTTGCAATAGTAAATTCTGCAAGATGTATGCTTGTCTTTTCCACTGTGGCATTGGAGTTGTGAAATGTTACTGCTTATGCACAATTGTTTATACAATTGTGGTACATTATGTGGCTAAATGTAGTGGATATTGAGGGCAACATCTTGTTGCTAAATCTATACAATGTTATCTTGGTTGCCCAGTGATCAATGGCATGTAGCTTTGAGTGGTTCAGAGATTTGCAAAAACTTCCATCTCTGAGGTCTGGACTTCAGTGCGGGTTTTGGTTTTATTCAGCTTGTCACCATTGTCTTACCATACATTGAAGAAGGAGAGATTATTTGAGTAAAGACACCGTGTGAAATTATTATAAGTTTTAGCTGTCTGAAACCAGTATCATGGGTTTTGTTAGCAGTACCTGTTTTCCTCAAAGGGAAATGAACTTTGTGTTGGATTTGCCCTAGTGAGACTTCGTATTTTGCATCCTTTATTTTATTAACTAGTTCTAGCTTTATGCTCTTTTTATTCCCCAAATGTATCAGTCTTGAATCTTGCCATCTGAATTTTCCTCAAAACTCTCTTCACTTTTGTATATTTGTCTCTAAGCTATATTTTGTATTTCGCTTTCTCTTCTGACTCAGTTTTCTTTTTCCAGGACAGTATACAATCTTCTCATTTTTCTTTTCTGTTTACTTCTACGTGCAGTTCTTGAAATGTTTGATTGTACTGCTGATGACCAGTTAAACCTACTGTAGCAAGAGGAATGCTGTAGGACAGTGCCATAACAACTGAAGTATTACTGTGTAGATGCCTAGAAAAAGAATTCAATTTTCTAGCTGAATTTCCTAAAATAACCATAGGTTTATATCACCTTCTTTCTCACATTTGATAAAACAGAGATTTCTGGTGTAGTGAGAGAACACCTTTGCTTTTGTCTTCCATTTCACTTCTACAGCTTCAGTGCTTCTGTGCTTCAGCTCTCATTTTTTGATTGCTTCAAAGTCCTTCTTCAGGGTTTTTCTATTAAATACTTCCTTATGTAATCTTTTACTTCTGTTTGGAACTCTTTCAGGTAATGTTGTTACTCAAACATTTCCTGTAGTAACTATAAATGTACTTCAAAAATTTTTTGGAGCCAGGCTCTTTTCAGTGGTGCTCAGCCAAGACAAGAATCGGTGGGCACAAAATGGAGCACAGGAAGTTCCGTCTGACCATCAGGAAGCAATTCAGTGCTGTGCAGGTCACTGAGCCCTGCTACAGGTTGCCCAGAGGCTGTAAAGTCTCCTTGGAGAACTCCAAAAGCCGCCTGGACGTGGTCCTTGGCACCCTGCTCTGGGTGTCCCTGCTCAAGCGAGGGTTGGACCAGATGCACCCAGATGTCCCTGCTACCTTTTCTTTGCTGTTCTTCCTACTTGTTCTGACACATCCTGTCTAGTTACTTGAAGTCTGAAATCATAGAACTTGGGAAGTTAAAGAAAGTAATAACATAATGTCTAATAAATCTCCTTAGCATTGAAGCCTGGAGACTTAAGAAGAAATGATGGTCAGTGACAGGGAAAGCCATTTCTTGGCTGCTTTTATCTTCTTGAAGCCATGTTCAAAGTTAAACCAGAATCCTGGTTACCTGGTTACCATGATGAAATCATTAAAGCAAAATGACATTGTTTTTTTGACCTATGAATTTTGCTTTCTGTCTTGGTACAACATATTAGTTTCACTCTTTTATTGTTATCAACCTACTTTAGAAGTGAAAGGAGGCTGATCATGTTGCTCCTCTAAAAAAGTCCAGTGGAATTCTTATCATTGAAAAGATTTTTTAGTAGGTTGGAAAATGCGTCTGCAGTTTGAGGCTGAAATGTTGGCTTTTTTTAAGCTGGATGAAAATAAGTTAGGAACGTGGAGAATTGGCTATGAAAATACTTTGTTTCTGAAATGTATGGATGATACAAATGAAATAAGGCATTTGACTCTTCATGTGTTCTGGTCCAAGAATGAGATGTGGCTGAAGTTGGTGCAGTAAAAACCTAGAAAATCAGTAGCGCTCATAGTGTTTTCAATTTTGAATGTTGAATGCCATTATGGCTATTCAGTTACTCATTAGGACTGGAAATCGATTGCTCAAACTCTGTACTTTTATTATTCCTCAGTGGTGACATGTTGTTTGAAAAACAGGTTATCTCTTAACAGAAGTGGAAGACAGCTGTTTTTTCTCTGTGACCTTTCTTTTAATGCATATTACCTTTAGGCCATCCCTATCTTCCTCTGTTCTTCCATTATATTAATTGTTTGGACATGAGAATTATTTTTAGTTTAAGTATGTTACCCAGATCATAAACTCTGGAGAAAATATGATATACTAATTCAGGGATTCTTTGCACTTTCAAATTCATTTCAGTATTCTTGTTACATGTAGGAGGAATGGATTTCTGTTTCATTCCAATTTTCTTGGCATTTCATGTAGTGGAAATGGATCTAATGAGTTTTGATTGAGAAAGTATAAAAGTTTGTGACTTGCTGCCCTGCTACAATTTTGTGCAATAAATCACTTTGGTAAAACAGATTCAATAGCACTTGCAGAAGTTAAAGAAATTTGCCATTTTTTCCTTAAAACATTCTCAAATTTAATGGTTCCTGAAATACAAAGTTGTTAGAATCTACGTTGCATCTGCCACAGCCAAATCTAGATGCCTAAGACTTGGGATGGTTGTCCTGATTTGTTCTGCAGAGTGCATACTACTGTGTTTGCTGAGAGGAAAATCCATGGCTTAATTAAGTGACATACATATTTTAAAGCATGTGCGCTTACAAAATGATGATTGCCAAAAAAAAGAAGTCTGTGAGTCAGATTTAATGGCAGTGAAATCACTGAAACTGATCCATAAATTAATAAGTGACTTAGATTAAGTAAGAATGTTCTGTTGACCTCTGGGTTTGCTTAGTTGCTCAGATTTGTCTGAAATCCATGAAATGGTTTAATGAAGTATTTCATTTATTAAAATGAATGAATGTGCTTTTAAAATAATTTTATGTTCTGCCTATTCTCACACAAACTGAAAGTGTTACAGGTTTTTGCTTCAAATGAACACAGGTTTTAAAACTGTTAAAACACAAACTCGTAAAACACATGAGCTCATTTCAGGCAGCCGTAGTCTGAGAGTTTCCGACTTGCATCCTATGATAAAGCTGATGGCATCACTGATGTGTATAGATGACTCTTAAATAGTAGGATAACATGTAGTTTAGTATCTTGATCATTTTTCAGACTTGGAGATTGCTCAATACAAGGTGTTAGTATAACTTTTTCAGTGGTCATGTAAGTGTTGTTGTATGCAAAACAAACAAACCCAAAGCACTAAACTTTTGAATATCAGTTTATGTTTATTGTTCAAGGTATCCATCTCGTATTGAGAAGATAGATTATGAAGAGGGGAAGATGCTGGTCCACTTTGAACGTTGGAGTCATCGCTATGACGAGTGGATATACTGGGACAGCAACAGGTTGCGACCCTTGGAGCGACCAGCGTTAAGGAAAGAAGGACTGAAAGACGATGAAGAATTTGTCGTAAGTAGAACATCTATTTTGGTTATCACTCCTTTGGTAAACTGTCTTATTTGGTTTCCTGCATTAAATCCCTCTAGGATGTAACGTTTAAGTCTTTGTAGGAAAAAGTCTAAATGCTTAAAATATTAATAACTACGTTTTTTTAAAATAGGATTTTAAGCCTGGAGAAGAAGTCCTAGCTCGTTGGACAGATTGTCGATATTACCCTGCGAAGATTGAAGCAATTAATAAAGAGGGTATGTATTCATGTATGGTTCATCGGTAAGGACTTTTTGCATATACGAAGCTATTGGTGTAATCAACTTAAAACAAAAAAAAACAACAGCCACAAAACAAAAACCCATGCAAACAAACAAAAAATCCATACATATAAAGTTTTCCTTATTGCCTCTGTGTGCTGTTGAAAATGTTTCTGTTCTGTCAAATTTAGTAAGAGTCTTGCCTTTTATCTGTCTGAAATTAGAGTATTGAAATTTATCCTCAAAGGTAAAATGCTGAATATCTGCTCAGCAATGGAAGTATATCATTTTTACAGTTATGAATATAGTGCACTTATTGTTGATGGGACTACCATCACTGGATTTAAATTCTCTTAGTTGTTTGAGGAAGGAATCTTTCAAAAATACAAATGATTGAAGAAAAAATAACAAAAACACAACAGTAAAAGAACAACGTAATTTAGACGCAGTGCTTCTTAGTGGGTAATATTTTTACTGAACTCAAATAGAAGTAAAAAACCTTTCTGTAGTTTAAAACAAATGAGAATTTGATTGTGAATTGTTTCCTTATTGTATTAATCTAAATACTGTATAATACTTTCAATGAATTATGAATAAAAGTGTCATGGCAGCATAAATGTGGTTGAAACTATCAAAGCGGACAAAGATTGACAAATATAAAAGCAAGATTTCATTAGGGCTGTCTCTTACTTTCCTTCAAAATTCTTGATTCTGCTTGTAGGTAACATCTTGTTACTTTGTTCATATTGCCTACAGAATATTTTGATAAGACTTTCATTGTAATGAGTTGTTTGTTTCTTAACTACTAATAGTAATTACATGAATCTTATTCTAGGAACGTTCACAGTACAATTCTATGATGGTGTCATTCGATGTCTTAAGAGGATGCATATCAAATCTATGCCTGAGGATGCAAAAGGGCAGGTAATAATATTAGCTATCTTTTTTTAAATTTCATATTGATTTTTTTGTATCTTGAGATGGTGGAAATGTTATTCAGGACAACTAGTTTCAGATTGCAGTCTTTATTCTAGGTCGTGCACTGCCTTGCTTCACCAGTTTTGTGGATGATACTCTAGAACGTGCTGCTCAAGTAGTCCCGCCTTTATCTGAGATGTCTAGCTGCTGTACACACCATTGCTGGCTTATCTGTTCCCAGAGTTTTGTCTTGCAGAGTTCATAAAAGCAGAGACATCCAGAGACTTTTTCCTTTGTCATATGGCCTTTCAGGAAAAAGCTCTAGCTTATTGGTAGTTTGTGCTGGTGATTTTTCATTTACTTATTTCTACCCTCTTGTTTGCTACAGTGGTAGATTTTTTTTCCCACATGTTCTTATTAACATGACTGTTTAGTGGGTTTTTCTCCCCTGCATCAGAACTTATGGAGCTTAAGACAGATAAATAGTTATCTCTGATCAGTAGAGATGCTGAGTAGAAGTGGAGAAAGGCTGTGAAGTAGAGGGTATGTTTTAGTCACTAGACATATATTTACTTGCAAAGGAAAAACAACATTTAACACTGTTACGTGCTTTCAGTGGAAACGCTATTGTGTTTATCGTGCGTGGTAACTGTAGTTAGTGAGGAAATCACTGAAACTATTTGAGACTGGGATACAAATAAAGTAAATGATGATTCTTATTTGTTCCCAGTTTTCTTCAGAATATTCATTTTAACTTGATGAACAAAATTCAGTATTTCATAATTTCTGTTGCACCTGTCTGCATTTTGTTCAAGTGATAAAGCAGATGGACTGGCCTGAGAACATTTCTGTATTTCTGGCCTCTGTGTTGCAGTTGGCTGTATACTTACGTTGATCATCTGTGGAAAGAGCATTAAACCATTGTGCAGGCAACACCTGCAGTATTTAAACAACCTTTCCATAACAATTCCACTAAAATCATAGTCGCACTATCGATATTTTCTTGCTGTGTTGTTACAGTAATTCTTTTGACCCCCTCCCCCCCCATGTAATACTTAAAACAGTATTTTCAGTTTAATGTTAAGTTAGGAAGCTAGAATATTTCATTTTCCTTTGTAAAAAGGCAAACTTGGGTAATGTGGTTGTAACTGAACTGTTATAGTCCTTCTGAGACAATGTCATCAAATCCCTTACGCTGTCCTACACTTTATCCAGGGAGCTGTCAAGTGTCTAGTCCAGAGTTAACTACTCTTAGCCAAGAGACAGAGTGTCAGTCTCATCTGAGTGGCTGAATACAGGTAGATTCAATTAAGACTTAAGAAAAATAAATCGGCCAAATTTACACATGAGATGGATTTAAAATTTTTAAGGCAGTCTTGCAGGAAGAACAACACAAGTAACCTTTCTACAATGCTGATTGATCCTGATTGATCCTAGTCTTAGTGTTTTTGTTCTTCAAAATTATAAGGAGGTACAAAGCTGTAGATTTCAAAGGCAAAAATAATGATTAACATTCACTGCATCTTTATGCTATGGCAGAACTGTTCCTTTTAAAATACTTCTGTAGTTTTAAAGAAGGTAAATATAACCTAAGATTTTCTTTCAGAGTCAGTTATCTGAAACTGAGTTTTAACTAGGCCTCGAACTCACATGAATGTTTCTGATTTTTCCGTTACTTACTCTGAGATCTCGTTTACTGGAAATCATTTAAGTTGAAAAAAAAATATTTAAAAAAATCAGTGTTATAATGTGATTTGGCAGATTCAAC
Source organism: Numida meleagris (assembly GCF_002078875.1). Lineage (NCBI taxonomy): Eukaryota > Metazoa > Chordata > Aves > Galliformes > Numididae > Numida > Numida meleagris. Next base: position 140,177,458 of record NC_034410.1, read on the forward strand.
ACTTAGTGCTATGGCTTTTCTGTCTTTTTCCAAAAAAAATTTCACTTCGACGGATGAGTGTACAGTTAAAATACTTCTTTAAGATCTAGCACATGAGCAAATTGAACGTATGTAAGATTTTTTTTTTAATGGATGTATTAACCATGCAGAATTTAAATTGGACAGTGAAAAAGATAGGGACTAGTTAATTCTTCGCAAATGAATAAAAATCTGTTTTTATTTAACTATTGTTCTTAAATATTTTGATTCATTGTCTAACTAAAAGGAAGTGTGTGACAGAATTTATTTGACCAGAACAGGAGCAGTGATTATCCCCTCCAGAGGCAAATGCCTATTTCAGTACATATATTTTTTCAGTAGTTTTAAGGTTGTTGGCAATAACGGCAGTATACTACTTTCAAAAGCAAGCAATAGAGCTTTATTTGAGTTTAGTATGTCTTTAAGAGACTTCAAATACTAATACTCAACTTCCATTTCTGAGTTACAGCAGAAATGTGTTTGTACAAGACTTAGCTGTGAGGGTGGAAATACATCTTTAAGAAGAGTGGATAATACTTGTGTAGCTCAATACAATGAGATCATGCATTAGGTTCCTCTGCAGAGAAACTCAGATTTATTGAAATCAGTAGTAAAGAGAGAAAATTAAGATGGGGATATTTAGGCTGCCCTTGTGAGAGCACATATGAAGTATTCAGATAACTTACTTTTTCTGTTTCATGTTTTTTTTTGTTTTATCTTCGATGTAATTAGGCGCGCGAGAGGGAGCAGATAGCGCCGGAGCTGAGATTAGTGACGGAAGTCGAACCAAAAGAAGTGAGTTTTGAGGAGGGTTTTGAAGGAGAGGGAGGGGACTTGGCACACAGGAAGAGGAAGCTGAGGAAAAAGCATGGATTTACACTTGGGACACAGGAAAAAAGAAGATGGCAGGGGACAATGTGAGCAGAGATGTAGGTGGGACAGACTGTTTAGTATTTGAAAGGTGAGGGTAAGGAATCCAGTCTTGCTTTGGAATCAGCCAGCCATTAGGTTGATGGTGTTTTATGTATGTGTATGTATGAATGTGTGGGAATTTGGAATTGTGATGTGTCAGGAGAGGAAAAACAGCTGAATCTGTAGGGCTGTAGAGAAGCAAAGAGATTCTTGTTGTAGGTAGGTGAAGGAAGAATGATGTATGTGAACTGTTACTGGCGCAAGGGTTGGGTTTTAGGATTGATCCTATTCTTGTGTTCCTGCTTCTGTGGGCTTAAGATTATGCAAGGGAATACTTTAAAATGTAAGTATTTTAACCAATTGGTGTACAAGGCTGTTGGGTAATTTCTGCTAACATATTTATTGATTGTGCTATTTCCTGTGCTTTAATTTAGTGAATCTAATCAGCACAATGGCAGTTTTTTCTCAGCAGTGATTAAATATTGTTCTGTCTTCTAACTACAGTGTCCCAATATCTCTCTCCTGCCAATTTCTCTCAGCTTATTTGAAAGATGAATCTTAAAATAAAAAGGAAGGGAATATAGCTTCTTAAAACAGTAAATGAATGAGGAAATGTTATGTTGAGTGATAAGCTATGGGGAAAAGGGAAATCAACTGCATATGAAATCAATACATTCACAAAACCGTAGCCAGTAAAGTGACAAAGTCAGGTGTTGTAGTAGGCAAAACACTAGGGATAAGTAAAGGAAACTTATCTTAAGAGGAGTGTGTTTACTTTATTCATTTATAATGTATTTATATTTGGATCCTTGGTTTGGGTATACTGAATGCATCAGGAACAAGTTCTGCTGTTAAGGTTTGGTGGCTAGTTTATCTGATATCTAAGATATGTAATGTTACACTTTTGTGATTGACAGAGTAGATACATTCCTGCAGTCCGGAGGCAGATCTCAGAATTCACCCTGCTACAAACTCCCACTGTTTTTCTCCTGGTTTTTTTGCTAGAATTTTTTCTGAAAATTCTGAAACAGACACAAACACATCTTTTTGAAGAAAGAATTACTGTGCTCTTCAAAAAAATATAGTCACCTTACCATCTCAGATATTTTAGTAGTTCTTATAGGTGCAACTCAGCTGTAGTTCAACATTAAAAAGCAAAACAAAACAGGAATTACCTATGTGTCTTTAGTGCTTATGTGTTGACAGCAGAGAAAAAATAGTAATCCATCTGCTGAGCTTCAGCCAACTCAAAATCACAAAATCAATGAGGTTGGAGGGGACTTTCTGAGATCACATTGTCCACACCCAACTCAAGGTATTCCTCATTGAGTTTAATTTTTAAATGTTATCTTAGAAAAAATAAATATTACCATGATTAATCTTTCTTCTTCGGCTTCTGAAAGCTTAACCTTTGTTTGCTTTGTACTTATGTGTCCTGCCACTCTTTGTAAGCTCCATGCTTTAAAGAAAATAACCAAAAAATGAAATAAACGATAATCCTTTATGTTGCGCTAGAACAGCTACTATCAAAACATGTTACTTAGTACTGTGTGGTCCTCGAGGCTTTGGAACATTTCTGATTTCAGGGTGCTTTAGCTTGACTGGAAATGAAAAAGCTTTCTGGAAGCTATTTTAGTGCAGGTTGTAGTTTCTTTACTTCCCACTTGCTTCGTAAGATCAAAGCTCCAGCCATTTTACTGACCCACTTCATCCCTTGGCCAGAATATAGGACTCCGCTCAGGTCGTGTAACTCCTCACGAGGACAAATAGCTCAGTCGTGGGGTTTTTGTGTCCTGTTGGATAGACAAGGCTCTGGGTGGACTTGAGCTGATGTGTGTTCTCTTTTTGATTGGCCAAAAAGAGGTATGTGTGTTTTTGATGCTGTGGCTGCCATTGTCACCAAATGGTTACGGTAGCTGCCTTTTGTGCAAGCACTGCCAAAGCACTTCCAAACTTCTGCTATGAGCTAGACTGAGTGTGTGCATTTTGCATTGATAGTTGGGATATGAAACACTGTTTTAGTGGAATCAAACTGCTTATGTGTCTGCGTAGCGTGACACAACGTGCGTAACATGTGAAACAGTGATCTAAACATACATAGCTATGGAGAAGGAAAAAAATAACACAAAATTAATACTTTTTGTGTTATGCTCTCATACATCAAAGAAGACAAATCTCAGTAGAACAGAAATTTAGGAATTTAATTTGTGATGAGCGGGAGAAAAGTTGCATTTGAAACAAGACTTAAAATTTAGAAAAGTAAAGGTATTTTAGGTACCTCATATTAACATGGAAACACTTTAGGGTAAAATACAGTTTATTTACAGTTAGAAAAAAAAGTTTTGCTATTTGTAAAACACTTCAAAAAAAAAAAAAAAGATCTTTTTTTTGCATTAGCTAGTGCAAATCTGAAAATGCTTTTGTAGCCCAATTGCCATGTAGTAAATTCTTAATGTTCAAAATGTGTTCAGGTGCATGATTCTTAATGGTGGAGGGGGAGCATTGCTACTGAGTTTTATGTCCCCTGTAATTTATCCATAAAAAAATTCTTTACCTTGATATTAGAATATTTGAAAAAAATACTTTAAGAAGGATAAACATAAAAATTTGCAGATTGATTCCCTGACACTCAAGGGGCATAAAGCAGGAGTGTATTCACTTCAGACTAATGGAAGGAGCTTTGTTCAGCCTTACAGTACTCTCTGTTGATTGTAGGGTGACTGCACCTTCATCTATACGCTGAAAAGTGTATGAATTTGAACTGTAGATATTGCTGTTCACTCATTGGGCATTTTTGCATGGTCAAATAAGACATTATCCAAAATAGTACTTTTTATTACATTTAATTGCAGATTCTAATGGTCAGTTATAGTATAGAGCACTTTATTGAAATTATTGAATGAAATTTATGAAATGTAACTGTAGACAGTGCTCTGTATTACTCTAGAAACACAATACAATTAGAAAAGATTTGTCCTAGATTTATCAGTTTAACTTGGGAAGAACTCAGTCCAGTCATTGAGCTGGCTGGACTGTGCTTTTAGTTGATATTGCTTTTGAGTAATGGATACATTTGAGCAACTGTGGAATTTGTGTATTTCATACCCACAGGGATAAGAAAAGGGTCAGTGTTCTACATTTCTAAAGCTCTGATACACAAAATAGGTAGCAGAGAATGCCTACAGCCAGTATTCTATATGAAATGTTTTTCTGAAGGTGTTTTGCTTTTTATCCTTGTGATGTGCAGATAATACTTCAGATTTATTTAGGCAAGTTGGGAAACTCTTTACCCCTCCTTGAGTACTCGCCATAAAAATACATTTGTATGTTGATGATTCCTTCAAAATAAAGTTGCAATGGGTTTATAAGTACTTTCTATTTAAGTATCAGATGCTTTTCAATACTTACTTACCATTTTTTCCTTTTTGGAGGATTGGATAGCTTTGGTCAAAGCTGCTGCTGCAGCAGCAGCCAAGAACAAAGCAGGAACTAAACCTAGAACCAGCGCAAACAGCAATAAAGATAAAGAGGAAAGAAAATGGCTTAAAGTTCCTTCAAAAAAGGAAGAAACATCAACCTCTACAATCATGCAGGAAGTCCAAAAAAAGGAAGAGGAGCCTACATCTAGTGATACATTTGGTAAAAACAGATTATTTAAAAGATAAAGTAGATTTATTTTTGCACTATTTAGTTAGAATTCATGTTGTTAATTTTGCAATTAAGTGATCACTAGCATTTCCAGAGGAATATGTCTCATTTGCTAATATGATAACAATTATGATACTGAACATTTATCAGTTAGGAAACATCTTCTATCAGTCAAAACTTAGTTGTATAAGCACTTATTACTTATGCAAAAGTTCTGACCACCTATAACAAGAACATAGTGTGAGTTCTTAAATGGCTTCACTGTACACTCTGGTTCATATTCCTGAATCTTCTGTTACTTGTGAGAAAATCCACAGTATTGTATTAAGGAAAAAAAATATTTCCAATGTGAATGCTATATTCTAACCTGTGATTAGTTGAAACTATTTCTGGGTTGATAAGAATATGTCCTAATAATTTTTGACAGCTGCATTTCTCACAACTACCCTGGAAGAGGATAGATTTAGACTAGATATCAGGAAGATATTCTTTACAGTAAGGGTGGTGAGACACTGGAACAGGTTGCCCATGGAGGTTGTGGATGCTCCCTCCCTGGAAGCTTTCAAGGCCAGGCTGGTTGAGGATTTGAGCAACCTGGTCTAGAGGGAGATGCCTCTGCCTATAGCAGAGAGGTTGGAACTAGATGATCTTAAAAATCCCTTCCAACCCAAACCATTCTATGGTGGTAATGAGTAAAAATTTTAAATTTTGAGGTAATCGTCATCTAATGAGTCAGTGCATAATACTAAACCTTTAGAATGTGTCAGTTTCATTTTTAATAACAGTAAAGATTCTTAATTCTGATATGCTAATATCAGTTTAGAAATATTAAAATATTTTGTGTTTTGTTGCATGTTTATGAAATGTGAATTTGAGATTTCTCTTCTGTTTAATAGTAGGATTTCCTATAGTGGATGTTCCAAAGATGGCCTTTGTGCAGGCAGAGAGCACATTATCACACAAGAGGAAAAGTAATCTAGGCAACTCATTTCAGGCAAAGAGAGCTCGTCTTAACAAGATCACTGGTAAAACTTCTTTGTTGTTGATGTTGGTTGTTCTGTTGTTCTTATGCCTATGTACGTTGTTCTAAAGTAGATGCACAAAACCACATTCATCTGGCAGGTATTCACTGCAGTCTCTTACTTGTTTGGAGTTTTAAAGGAATTTATATTAAAAAAAAAATTATCTACCTTGATCATGGATTGAAATCAAATTATTATTATTGATAATTGTTCTTATTAGAAGTTGAAAAATGTACTTTATTCTGAAATTCAAAGGAAATTAACTTAAACATGGAAAAAAGTATAACAGTTTGTGTACCTCTTTCCCTAAACGTTTGAATAAGCAAAATATATTTCGAGTATTGATCCTTTTACTGTTTACTGTTTGGGATACGGTAATATCTTTGTGGGGAAGCAGAAAAGTAACAAACTCGGTGAAAAAAATTGCCCTTGGACAGATGGCAAAATAGAAATTCATTCTACTCCTTGTTCTAGTAAATAGTGTGAAATCTAACAAGCCATAGTATGCTACAGATATTTTTTTTTTGCTAGTAGTTACAGCAAATTCTTTTTATATAGAGAGTCCTACTTAGAGAAATAAGGCAAAAATATCCTGATTTATTAAACTGAGTTAATTGTTTTTCAGACTTCTTTTGGTTCATGCACCTTTCACAGGTCAGCCACCGAGGACAGTCAGTTTTCTTATAAGTATGGTTCTGTTTCAGTATGAAGAAGTAAATAAATGGCCCAGTATGTTGTATTGTGTGAGGGATATGGTCTTTGGAATATCCTTTCCCAGAAGGCCTCCTATTTACTGCTGAATTTAGTTAATGGGTGTTTGATTGATCAGCCTCATTTCTATTCTCCTGACCATACTGTGTGTACATTCAGCAACGTCCCAGTTTAATTGCTGCCTTGAGAAGTAAAACGCTAGGCTTATCAGGGCATTGTAAATATATATCATTAGTATGAATTGCTTCCCAATAGCCTTTGAAATGTTATTGGCAGAAGATTGCAAAACATGCTGAAAAACCATTATCTCTAGAAATGATATTTTTCAGTGCCAGTGGATTTTCCTTTTCGAGGGAACATTGTGAGAAAAATGGCAGTGGAATGGACTCATGCAGACTGAACTAAATAATTGGAACACATTATGTTGCTGTCTTTGACTTTATTACTGTTCTAACAAACAGTTCCTGTTTGTCTCCATGAAATCATACTCTTAGTTGAGAATGTTACCGTTCAGTGAAAGTGAATTAATTATTTAAGTACAGGATAAAATTCCTCATGCTTTGTGGTTACACTTTGTAACTGTTCTCCAGTTGGCACTCCTCTGCAGCTCATGCAGAACTGTTTTCTGTGTTGCATACAACAGAGCATTTTGAAAATGTAACTACTGATGATCAAATTTTCTTTTGCCTACATGCTTCTTTTTTTTTCCGGAATATTTGTATATTGTCGTTTGTCTCTGTCTTTAGTTTCTGATTTGAAGGAAGGTTGAGGGTTATACTTTTGTGTATCGATCAAAAAGGCTACGAAAGAATCATAAAATAATGTAGCTGATAGGAAAACATTGATTTATGCGGTGGCTTATGACTGCTCTGATGAAATAGAGCAAGTGATTTGGTTGTGGGTGGCTGTTTGAAGGGAGCTCTTCTGAACTGAAATTCCATAATCAGTATTTGTTGCAGAAGGTTCCTAAAAGTCTGCCAGTAGGGCTGCATCTGGTGTTCTTTGTTCACCACTTAACAAAACGAAGTTGCTCCCTACGCTTTTTCTTCCACTACTGAGGCAAATTGCATTTCTCAAAAATGAAGAATGTCTTCTGCTAAGCAGGTATTAGTGCCTTTTTCTAATTTGATTTTGCTTCTGTTGGAATGCTTCCTTCCACATCCCTTGCTACTGAATTGATACCTGAAAGAGCATCTGCAATAAATTTATAGAACAAAACTCTTCAATTTCACTATGCCACCCCTTACTTCTTTTGTTGTATGTGTTGTCACTGACCACAGATGTTGAATCTGTAGTTTTCTTGCTGAGGAAAAAAAACAAAGTTGGTGGAGTTGTTTTGTCTTTGTAGGCATGGTGATTGGTTAGATGCCTAGTGGGGTTGGGAAGAATGAAGTAAGAAAGGATATTTGTTCATAGCACAGGTCTGACAATTTAAGTTAGTTTCATGGCTTTACTTGCTGGGTGCTGAGCATCTAGCTATAAATAAAAAGTGAACTCAGATATTTGTGTTGTTTGTGTTTGTTTTTTTTACAAATAATTTTCATTGAAATTCAGATCACTGTTCAGTATTTTAAATTCTATTTCACTTACTTTTGAAGATTGTTTCTTTCTTTATATTCTAGCTTAATAGTTATCAATATAAAGAACATTTCTAATCCTGTAATCTGGTTTAAACAATCAGATTTGAGTTTCAAAGGTTTATTTAAGTTCATGAATTTTTAAATTTTTATGAAGCCTATTGTCAAATTAAAATCTTACCTACTGATATTAGAAATATATCTTAATCAAATATAAATGCCAGAAGTGCCTACTATTCCTGTGGAACACAGGAAAGAAACCTCATGTGACCAGAGAAACTGCTGAGTATTTCATGTTTCAGTGTCCTACACATCTCCTGAGAGCCCTGGCTTCGCTAATGTATAATTTCTTGGCTGTTGTATATTGTAAATTATTTTTGAGCATATTTATTTTTTCATGGAGTGCAATAGGAATTTCCTATGGATCTTTCAGCTCAAGTATGAGGACTTAAACTTTCCACTCCCTATATTGATGATGATCCTTGGGATTATAATAACAAATTCTATTTATTTATGGGTTGTGTTTTTTTTTTCCCAGGTTTTATCATTTTTACTTTGTCCTATGACGTACCTAGATGCTCCTCATATTTAGATAATTGAAGTTATCTTGTAAAGTAGAACTGCAGCTACTGCTGTATTCTTAATCAGCAACCAGATATATTGCTAAGAATTTTTCTCACATTTGTGTTACCTTCTCTTTTACAGTTTGTTTGTTTGTTCTGTGAATGAGATATCATATTCTGACTGATTTGTTTCCAATTTGGTCACTTGGGAGCTGTGCTGCTGAGAATTCATTTGGAAACTGAATCCATTATTCTATTTTGTCTAAAAAAGGTTCCTATGCATTTATAAGAGTTAAGAAGAGGTAATACAAATTTTGATGAAATTTCTTAAGGACCGGAAAGGAGAGAGATATTGGAGAATTATAAATTATTTTTATTTTCAAAAGTTTATGTAAGTAACATAGGTTTGGTTTTAAAGTCTGAGTGTTTGGGCTTTACGTGGATGGTGAGGCGTTATTTTGCAGTTGACTGCTTGCTTCTCAGCTTGTTAATGGAAGTGCCAGAGAAATACCTCTTGTGAAAGGTCAACATCGTGGGAGTGTCCCTTTGCTGTTTTCTTCTTATTGAGGGTGTTTAGCTTTGTGTTGAGCTATTTCAGAGATAATTATGTTGTAGATACCAGCAGACTATATTACTTGGCTTATAATTTTGCTCTGTTTTCCATAAATCGTTGTTGCAAGGTTCTAACTAAAATCTCTGCAATCTTTCTCCTAAGGTTTATTGGCATCCAAAGCTGTTGTTGCAGATGGTGCTGAAAAAAAGGAAGGCAACAAAGAAACAGCTCCAGTCCTGGAGCAGGTATGAAATGGTAGAGTTTGATTCTTTTGCAAGGTTCCCACTGAAGTGTGCCGTGGAGATGTGGTACCTACAACATAAAATTTGCCCCTTCAGATATAATAGGGAACTAAAAATTTATCTTATGTTTACATGTCTGGCAGAGCCAGAAGTATGGAATTTAATTGTCTCAAAATGCAGCGTTAACTTGAATTTTAGTAATGAGATTTTTGTTGCAGAAAAATGAAAGAAAAAAATGAAGTCTCTGTGCAGGAAATGCTAGGAGACTAGCGTCCTAAGGTTCAGTTTTCAACTGGAACCGTGACCATGACTGGCTTAGGAGAAGGCCCTTACACAAATTTAATTTGTGTTTGAAACAGGGTTTTTGACATCAAGTAGAACTTCTTATATAAGAAGTTTATTTTATATTGTAAGAATTTGATGTTGTAGGCTTGTATGTGTTTTATGAACTGCTCAATGAGCCATACGTTTTGCAAGGGTGTGTATTTTAATAAATACAAAAAAGAAAATTTTAAATAATATTAAGGGTCTGATTTTTAAGCCTGCATATTTGCAGGACCTGAAAGCTGCCATTTTATCTTTGGATTATTCCATTCTGACTCTGAGTTGTGCATTATCTTGCATATTAAAAGGGCTGAATGCCTAAACATTCAGCCCTTTTAATATTGGTAAAACAAGCTAAGGATGAATGGTAGTATTCATTCAGGATATCTTTGCTTTCCAATCATTTAAATCAGAGCCTTAATGTAGTTTTAATACAACTTTTTTGTATTCATTTTCATTCTTTAGAAGCAACATTTGAGTAAAATAGCTTTGCTGCCCGCACTTCCTAAAAAAGCACTTCTGTTCTTAAGCTCTGGCACATTCTAAACAGTCCCTGCCCAAACCTTTACTTGATATTTTGGTTGTACTGTTTTTTTAGAGCTGATACATAATTGCATTGCTATGTTTTGTGTTTTTTTTTCCATTGATGCTGCATTGGATGCGAGTTTTGTCAATGGCACATGATTTTCTGTTTTTAATGCTGTCGCTGTAATGGCTGTGTAAGCCACTACAGTGTCAATGCACTGATTGATATTTTGCATAAAGGTTTACAGTGTATTGACCTGACATTCCATTTCTCAATTTTTGCATATTAAAGATGGTATGATTTTTTTTTTGCTACTGTGTGTGATATTTTCAATGTGCAAAAAACTGTGAAATGGCTTACAGCATGTGGTTTTCGGAAGAAGCATTACAATGTAAATCTTACCATGCAGAAATCCCATAAGATGAATGGGACTTTGTGGTTTACATAGACTGTGTATGCAACAGTATAAACTACAATGCGTATTTACTAAAAGAAATTTCTTACATCTTTGACATGGTAACACAACTTTTCTTGTTTTATTGATCAGATGAAGGGGAAAAAAGATGTCTCTGTCATTGTTTACATGCTAGCGGTCTGAAAAAATTCTTTTTGGGGAAATACTGTTTAAGCTCTTTTAAAGAGGCATCGAAAATCCCAAACTGTCATTATTCTTTCCCTTCTAACTAAAAAGAGAAACCTGACACACTTTTAAATGACTGAGGGGAGGGAAATTTGAGCTTAAAGCTTTTTTTTTTTTTTTTGCTAAGATCTGGCCCAAATTCAAATCAAAATGGCCAATTTATAAGTCTCCCCAAAAGATTTTTGGATGGCAAAGCTGACACTCCTTAATTAGAGGTGTTTTGTCTGCTACTGCTATAAAATTCAATGGATCAAATATCTTGTAGGTTTTTTTTAATACTGTAACACAGAACATGGTAGAAGTATTCAGGCTGATAGCCGCAAACTTACTTTGTTGAAGTATATTTTATTTATATTTATATATATATATTTTAGTTTACAATTGTCTTAAGCCCACAACCTCAGACAATTAGTTGCAGATACAGTAGTTTATTTAACTGTGTTAGGGTGACATGTTATATTTCCTTTTGGCCAATAATGCTTAGATGAGTAACATTAATTCATTAAGGTTTTTAATGTTAATTTGTCCTGTTAAGAGGTTAAGCACCTTATCAAAATATTTAATTTTTTTAACCTTGTTTAAATAACTTTGTAATTTGAAAGTAATGGATGCTGTAGTAATGTCTTTCACATCTGTGAAGATGAACAATAAAATTGTTTATTTACAAGTTATGACTCTAATTAATTTCTGGTAATACCTCTCATAACCAGCATAGGTATACTCTTCAGCTCATGCAATTTTTTATTTAAATAAATAAACTGCACTTAATACATGTGTATTATGGTATTAATCAAGGTAGAACTGTTATCTTCTGTATGGGATGCTGTGCACTGGATCTTTACGTGGTACTTCCAGCAAGTTATTCATGTGGCATTCAGGGATGCCTTTTTACATGCACAGAATGTGCACATATGTTTATTTCCACTGGAATTCCCCATGTTCCAGTGGAAAATAAAATTGTTATTTATTAAAAAAAAAAACAACCTCCAAGCCCTAAATTAATCAGAAGTCTGACATTTCTTTTTAGCTTGGATAAAGTGATGCAAAAGTTCTAGAAGTATCTTTCTACTTCCATAATTACGATTTTATTAGATGATACCATGCTGACTGTTGTAACTGGAACAAGACGGGACAGATTTAAGAAATTATCTTCAAATATTGTGATTTGCCAGTATTGGCCCAAGTGTAACACATGCACAGTTTATTCAGTAACGCTGAAAGAACTTTCTTCCTGCTAAAAATCTAAGATGCTAAATCTGTTAACGGATGTGAATTTCTAAAAATAATACGTTAGAGTGTGTGTTAAGATTGAAAATTGATGTGATTGGAAAGCTGCATCATACATTGTTTTTTCTTCAAAAACTGTTTTAACTCTATCTGCTCATTTCTTTCCTTCTGCAGTAAGCAATCTATTTAACCCTGTGGTGCTAGAAGTTGTGATTTCTTCATGTGCTTGCGCATGCATATAATGTGGTGAAATCCAGACTCCCAGCACTGAAGGGGTTGTGTGAGAGTGTGTTCAGTATTTGGAAACTTTTTATTGTTTTCAGACATTCTGCAAAGGAGCATTATTGACTTTTTCAGGTTCTTATCTAAAAATGAAACTTACATTAAACAAAGCTTTCCCAAGAAAGCGTTAAAAATTATTTGCTGCTACCATCATCGATCAATGCCTCTATTGTAGCATGTAACAAGTGTTCCCCAAATTATACTTTGATACAACATTTGATGATCCTGATGTATTGAAGATGGAAAAGACAAGCTAAAATGACTTTGGTGGATTTTTAAATGTAAATAGAGGGAAATAGTTCTGTTTTCAGGCTTTTTGCAGCTATTTCAAATGGAAATAAGGGTGTTCTGAATACTGAAAATAATTGATAGTGCTCCTTTAAAAAAAAAGAGTTTAATGTGATGCATTTAAAATATTTTTTCATTTGTACTGAAAGTAATGTTACTTTAAAATGTATTTGAATACTAACGTTGCTTTAAAAAGTTCAAAATAGAATACACGAACTACAGTGAAGAAACTGAAATAAAAGTATCAATTTTTTATTATTTATTCAGGAGATTTCACCTAAACCACAAATTCAGAAAAAAAATGAAGCTGATATTAGCAGTTCTGCCAACATTCAGAAACCTGCACTGTTATCCTCAACTTTGTCTTCAGGAAAGGCTCGCAGCAAGAAATGCAAACAAGAATCTGGAGATTCTTCTGGGTGTATAAAACCCCCTAAATCACCACTTTGCCCAGAATTAATACAAGTCGAGGATTTGACGCTGGTCTCTCAGCTTCCTTCTTCTGTGATAAATAAAACTAGTGAGCACAGACATTTTAAAAAACATATCGTAATTACTTATGAGAGATATGCAGAAAATTTTTTTTTGGTTATGAATGGATATTGCATTTAAAAATGAATCTGCTTTTAAAACAGTAACAACAAAAAAATAAAGCCCAACCAGGAGAGAGAATTAGGGGTAGCATAGTACTTTTAAAAATTTAAGTCACATAATAAGACATCTGAATTACTCTACTCTAAATAATACATTTGTTTGAGTCATGGCTTTTAATGGTTGACTTCGTCTCTAGCTTAAGTCTCTACATTAGTATCAAGAGTAATACAAGATAAGTCAAACCTCTCTTCTGAAGGGGCCTGATTCATTAAAAATAAAAAACATACACTTGGGTTGTGGATCTTTCCTTCTCTGAGAAACTCTGTCTTCCGCAGACTGATGGTGTGCCTGTTGGCTGTGACATTTTTCACCTTAATGTGATACTCCCATAAATATCATGAGAAAGAGAAGTTACGTTCAAGATCTGTAGTGGGGAAATGCATAAATCAGTTTTCTCTGTCCCATGAAGTATATCATAAGTGTTCAGCCTCTTAATGTGTGTAACTGATTTGCAAAGTACCAAAATACTGGTCATCCGAAGAACAGGTTTACTATGCCTCCTTGAACACACTATTTATTTTTGTGGGTTTTGAAATATTTCTGTTCTTTTTTTTTGAGGTTATGTTAGATTTTATTCCTGCTTAGGGTCAGACCTTATAAAAAAAAAAGGCTGTTTTTGGCTTGAAGAACACAAGCTGATAAGGCCAAGAGTTTAAATAAGTATTGGTTACAGTAAGTCAAAAGCTAAGTTTGTTGCGCTTTTAGAATAGTTACTTAATGGTGGAAGGATATACCTGCATCATATGTTCTGCTTAACCTTCACTTGATATTTTCCCTTTCAAGATAAGTTTCTTCTAATCTTTTCTCACAGATATTTTTAAAGGAATGGGAGAGGGAAGTGTGTAAGTTCAGCCATCTTTATTTATTCAGGAAATGTTGATCTAAATTGTTGCCCTAATTGCCCCCTAAAAATGTTTGTAATTTGTCTTCCCACGCAAAAATGGTAAGTATTTTTCTTTGAGGATGTTTTTATTTTACAGTAAGTTAGACTAGTTAGAAACGCACTAAAAAAATAGCTAATTTACAAGTTTGTTACTTAACAGCTTAGGTCTTGCTAGCATTGTGTTTTACCACACCTGATGGAAATTTTTACTCTTTGTCTGTTACATCTTTACATTTGAACTTGCCAACCTTTTACTCTAAAAACTCATAAATGATTTACAGTGTAATGACTTAAATGATTTTTTCCAAGGCAAATGTTTGTGGAACTGTACAAAAATGGAAAGGTTTAGGGGAGTGTTTGCTTTGTTTTTAATGAATCAGGCCTATATTATCCTATATCAGTCCCCCCACTTTTGATTTTGTTTAAGTGAGATGTTCTTGAGCCTTCTTGTTATGCCATGCATTGGTAGTATACGTTTTAAGTATAGTTGAGGGTATTGATATCAGGTCAGGAGACGAGATCTAAAATGAACCACTGCTTTTTCTTATTTATTTAACATGCATGTTACTAGAATCAGTGACTTCTTAGATCTTTAAGTGTGGTCATTTGTTCTGTTAACTGTACAGTCCTGTTGCTGAGTTCCATTATAAATGACCTACTCTCATGTTTTCTGTGGGGTGGGGGGAGGGTTGCTTATGATAAATACACTGTTTGCTCTAAAACAATAGTCTTTATCAATGGAGAATTAGATGCCCTATTAATCTATAATAAGCAAAAAGCAGAATCATGTCTTGAACGTAACTTTTTCTTTCTGGTAGTCACAGTTTTTAATTACTTTACCAGTCCTGCTGTGATTACCAGCTCTGCAGCTAAGAGCTATTTAAAGCACTTCCCGTCTTTAGATCTCTAAAATACTGCGGTAAGATTATCATCTCTCTCTCTGCTTCATGAACATTGAAAGATCTCTTTTTAGGTCCATCACAGCCACTGAATTCCCCTAGATCCTACAAACATAGCCAACGGAGAAGAAGATCACAGCGTTTAGCCACTTGCTCGTTGCCTGATGATTCTGTAGAAAAAGTTTCTTCTCCCTCTTCAGTTACTGATGGAAAAGTGTTCTCCATCAGTGCTCAAAATCAACAGTCATCAAAATTGGAGGGTAATGTATCTTAATCTAATAAAGAACTGCCCAAGAGAAATTGAATCATAAAAATGAGACCGTTTGTGCTTTTCATCTAATGGGACATTTTGATTTACTGTAGCTAAAGCTGAATGCTGTTCCCTTGTTATGTAACACTGCAACCCAAACTGTTATTTGTTGGGCCTTTGTATCTTTTTTTAATATTACATTCTTTCTTTTATGTAGTACCTGATGTTGCTCATATGTCACTTGAGAAGCGTGGACCCTGTCTCCCTCTTGATTTAAGCCGTAGTTCGGAAGTCACAGCACCACTATCCACAGAATCCACTTTCCGTAATGAATATCCCAGTAAAGACAAGGAAGATATTCAGATGATTACATATCTTTCTTCCAAAGCAGTAACTGATGGAAGAGTAGCTACGACAGTGTCAGGTAAAGAGATCCAGTGTCCAGCCAGTTAGGCTTATAGTTGTAGGATTAAAACATGCATGTATTCAGTCACATGAAAAGAGATAAGCTTTTTGCTTTCTGCAAGCTTGCAAAACCACTTCTCTTCCTGTGGTCCATCCATCCGGATATTCTTTGCCTTCCGCTAGCTTCAAGCTGTATTAGCACTTTTTCTAACATGCCTTAGGACAGAGCTGATTTAATTGTACAGAGAGAATGTGAAATATAAGGTGCAGTCTTTCTTTTAAAAGTACTTTTCTGTTGTTAAGACTTATAAAAAAAAATTATATGGCTGTTTACTAACATACTAATATGTACTAAATTTAGACATACACTTTTATCTTGTGGCTTTAGCTTTTAATTTAGTAGAATTTTCAGAGGCAGTCAGCATTCTTCTGCCTTTACTTCTGTTTGCAGTAAAAATTTTGTTATTTTCCTGCTAGGAAATGTTACTTGAAAATATTGCTGAAATCCTCTGAAGTTTATATGGATTAGGTTCACCCTCACAGAGCTAGCATAGAGCCCAGTACTGGAACTTGGGGCTATATCTTTCTCACTTCTTAATAGTGTACTGGGTGCTGTCATTTAAGTGAATCACTTGGATTGAAGCAATTAGACGGTTTGGAGAAGAGGTCGCATTATGATTTACAGACTCTAAAAAAAAAAATTGTTTTTAATCTAGTATATGTTAGATGTCCATATGTCTTTTTTTTCCATAAATAAGGCTCCTACATGTGTGTCATACAGTTTTTTTTTTTTAATTGACTTTAATAGGAAAATGATTCAATAAAGTAAGAGAAGGAAAGTCAAATTATTGATTATACACTTATTGGGAAGTTCTTTGATAAATGTGTTTGATAATAAGGGACAAGTACTGTGACCGTAAAGTATGTAATTTTGCCATTCTGAAAATAGACCTATTTAGGAGAAAACCGTAATTATGACTTTGCAGTAAGCTGCCTGTGTAGCTGCAGTATTCTAGGTCAGTGAAATGTTTTGTTCAGTATGTATGTGGCCTTCTTGGGTGTCTGCCCACACATGCTCCCATTTACTCTGTGTAAGAGGTGATTGATTGCTTTACTGAGTTCCAGCATAGCTACTGCAACCTGGTGCAGAAAAGTCTGAGTAGGATTCTTGGATCAATATTATGTAGGTTAGATTAGATGACTTTAAACATTCCTTATCTCCTTCTCTCCTTCTGTCCCTCTCTCTCTCTCTCTCTCTCTCTCTCCCCCCAAGAAAAAAATACATATCTATTAATCTCTTAAACTAAGTTGTCAAAATGAAGGCTATGGAGATTTCTAATTAACTGTTATTCAAGCTTTTTAAAATACTACTTAATTTCTCAAGTCAAACCATGTGGCAAGCTTGGCTTATTTTTGATATATTGCATAGTAATAGAATCACCGATTACTGGAAAAGTTAGTTCTGCAAGTGTCCTTTTATTTCATGTCTTTGGTCAGTAGAATTGATTTGGGGAGGTGTGTAACTGGCCACTCAGAGAACAATATCATAATAGAAATCAACAGCTTCTAGTTGCTACCATTTATGTTCACGTATTAGAGCTCATTTCGATTACTGGCGATTTAACTTGCGTTTTTTATTTTTCTAGCATGTTTGGTGGATCATTTAAAATGTAACTGGTAATGCTGATGGTCTTTTGTTGTCTGCTTAATGGGACTGGCTTGGGAGTAAACTCTGAGTAAACTCTTTCTCTCTTCTGCATCCATAAGTGTTCTTGTACCTCTTGATTCATCTAGCTGGGTCTTAGTCCTGGCCGCTGCTGTGTCTAGGCAGAGAAATAGCATTTCATTTATAGCCACCTTTTTATGATTCAAGAACTTTTGATATGTCCAGACTATTCTGTCTGGGTGTTTTTTTTTTTCTTTTTAAAAACTTAACTACATTGAATCCATGACCTTTTATTGGTGTTTCTACTGTTAGATTTTATTGAAGTAGTCTGGGAAGACCTGGTGATCTAGACATTAACTAAGTATGTTCAAGTTGAAGGTGCTTTCTTTTGTAATCAATGAAGCAATTAACTGTAGTTTCCGAAATTATGGAGGTAAGTATTTAGGCTGAAATAACCTGTTATGATCACTCGCTTTCCTGAGGTCAAGAGGTACTTCGTATTAGACCTAGAGATGTAAGTTGCGACTTCGGAAGTTCAGAATTGTGACAGGCACTACCTGTTGAGCAAATTGAAAAAGCAAATTTACCTCATCAAAAATACTACACTTTAGTCACTTCTCTTCTTAAAAAATACTAGACAGGTATCCTTCAAAGAGAAGGAATGAGATGTGCTGAAATATGGAAACATAAGTGGAAACTCACAGTATTATCACAGATTCCTTCATCAAATCATTGCACAAAATGGGCCTCTTGTTGTTTTATGAAGGCAACACAAAAGCACTGTGATCAGTTCCTTCACTCGGTAGTCTATTTGGAAGTTCTGTGTACTTCAGTAGACACTGGTATGCTTCTGTTTATTTTTTGAACTGAGGTGCTGCATTGCTTATAATGTTACATAAGTAACATGATTTGAGCAAGCAATCCGGATTTTAAATTTCAAAGGAAAATATTGTTGCTTACAAGTAGACCAATATTACTAGCAGTTGAAGTAAAACCCCAAATTATGCTGATTGTGTTACACTTACATGTTTATATTTTTGTTGCAAGGGAAGTTGAAATATCAAAAGCTGTGGAATAGAATATCACACAACAAAATAAATTATTTTAACATCATATAATTTATTTTAATTTTCTAAACTGACAAAAGCTGTTCCACTAAGTGCTACTGTGTTTGTAGCACAGCATTCTCTTCTCTGCCTGTGCTCGTGGTAGTGAGGCTTTTGCCACCTGAGCCATACCAGCCCACGGAAAGTAGTTCTAGAGACATGTTGGAAGGGAAGCTATAAATAGCCATGATTTGCATTTGTTTTTAATGTGAACTCAATCTTTTTTGTGCTAGAAACACAAAATATACTTTGTGGTAACAGAACAATGACATAATCATTAGTTTGGCAAGTCCAGTCTTGAAATATTTCTCTCCTTTTAATTGCAGACTTCCCACACTTCACTGTGTGGGAGGTGGCTGAGTAGACTCCTGAGTAGGAATAAAGTGGGAATTAAAAAATAATAATAATAATAATAATAATATGGTAATGTCTCCATAATGGATATTTTCTTAAAATGCATATTTGCCTTGTTGTTTTTGTTACTTGCCCTTCAGAATGTGATTGTCTTCTTTGTCTGATTTTGTAGTTATTTGTAAGGCATAATAATTACACAGTTGAAAACTGGTTTGTAAACCTTAACATTTCATTTAGGATTTGGAATTATGGATTTTCAATCTATAATGAATTCTGTAATATTACAATAAGTAGAGATGAAGTAACGTTAGTATAAGTGGAAAAACAAGAATATTAGTGTGTTATGAAAAGTGACAAGAATATAGCAGTGTATGCAGCCATAGTAGTAATTTCTCTTTTCAGGTAACTGTACAAAGGCAGCTTAGAATGCTCTGTCATTGAGATGGGTGTGCCCATGGCAGTTTTCTGCCCATAGTAAATGTTCCCTCATGCAGTTATCTAATTACTAGTTGCCTACTTTTATCAGACATACTTGGGCTGAAATTTGAGGTACTAAAATTTCTGTTGTGACTAGCAGACTCAGAGTATGTCTAACTTTTTTGAGATCAGGATTTCTTTTGAATAATGGAAGTGAAATACTGAATTCTTCTAAATGTACAGACTGGAAGTGAATTATTCTAACAATTGTTCAAAGGAAGAACTTTCATCAAAATAGCAAACCAAATTAGGTGCATTTGGATGGTCCTTTTGTGTTCTCTTTAGAAACGAGTCAACACATTAATGGCGTCAAGATGTGGAGAAGAGCCACTCCTTTACTGAGGTGCTAAAATATACTCACTGGGTGGCAGGTGGCAAAACAGTTTGTTCTTTAACAGACACAAATGTTAACTAGGAAACCAAAGAAGGGAATACTTCATACAGTGTTCCATGTTGATAAGTATCCCACTGAGATAACTGCCCTTGAAATAGAGGAAGGCAAAGCTTAGATGGTTCACCAAACTCAGTAGGATTATGGTCTTATGTGTCTTTGATTCAAGCTACTGGAAAGGCTCAAGTAGCCTCAGCTGTAGAAGGCGCAGCTCACGAATTAGACCTCGTGCAGTTGAACAGCTGCATTTGACTGCTTTCTTGATTGCATAATATTGTGAAGTCTTGCATTGTACAGCTTGGAACATCTGACATTTGAAAATGCTGTGTGGTGTGATAGATGAAGCTGATCCTGCAGCTTTCTCACACTAGCTTTTTGACTGTTTTCCAGAGAAGGCTGCATAGGAGCTGGACTGAATTTTGTGTAAAGTGTTTATTGCTTCCTAGTAGAATTGGGTTGATCTGTCCAAGGCTGGAAATCAGCCCTATAGAGGCACCAGCAAGCTGTTAGTGCCTTTCCTCCAGAGTAATGACTAATGAATTTCCTTAATTATTTTAACATTGCCTCTTCCAAATCAGCTTTGTGTTTTCCCTTATCTTAACTTCTAGCAGGTCTCCTTCAGGATTTTTATTTTTTATTGTGAGGTGAGCTGATGAAGATTAGGCTTTCATAATTATGGTTAAACGAGACTTACAGCTTTCACAATATCAGTGAACACAGCAATATAGAACTTTTAACAGTATCAGTAATTTTCTTTACCAATAACTTTTTTCTGTGTTTATTGGAGAATTACATTGTCCTACTGGAATTTAAATATCAGCAATGAAATTGTAATCTTAGGGCTTAATTATGCCAAGTTATTTCCTCATTTATATCAATTAGAGGTAGAAAAATGCCATTTAAGCATAGCAAGCTTTACTGAATAGTGCAAAATAATTGTTGGTATGTTTCTGAGTTGTGACAAATTGTCATAGTAGCTTGCATGTAATTCAGATATGGTTCAAATATTTAGAATAAGTGGCAAATGCAATAAATTGAAATGTAAATCCGTAGCACTGAAAATTATGTATAAGAATTGTTCTCTGTTCACAGAATGGAATGAGATAACTTGAATGATGTTAACAGTATCAGCACTTTTGCTGTTGGCATTGATTTCTATTAAGTGGAACAAAAAGGAAACAAAAAGGCTTAAAAGTAGGAGTAAATATACATTTTAAGCAGTAAACATAATTTAGAAGAGAATGCAAATTCCAAAATAGACAAGAAACTTCTGTGGCATGTATTTTTTTGTATGTAAAACTAAGATCTAGGCATTCATATACAGTAATTATATGTTAAGTGTGATTATGTTATTACCAGTATTTGATGTGTCAGTGATCTTACTCAGCCACTGAGCTGGGTGCAATCCTTATTGAATGCCTAGTAAATCTGTCTTCTTGTTTTCAGCACCCTCGTCTCATGTACATGCCTTACATCTGGAATTGCCTTTAACCAATAGTCTAAAGTTACCCAAAGGGAGTAGTAAAAAAAAGAGGTCTTCCACATCAGTGAGCTCTGAAGGGACAGAGATACAGTACTCTGTGCCCATAAAGGAGAAATGTTTTGAGAGTCTGAAGGAGAAAATATTAAAGAACGTGATTGAGAAGGACAAGCATTCAGAAGTTGGTAAACTACAATGCTTTTTGTTTCCAGTGCTTTAGAGAATAAAATTAACTGTAAATTGACATTAAAATCATTGTTGTATTGCTTGTATGTATTATATTATGTGCCAGTAGAAATTTTTACAGTAAAATGGTTTTTACAAGAAAGTGGGGTTGTTAGTCAGACATTGCACTTAAATCTCACATTCTTAAATTTTCAGGTGCAGTGAGAGTGGAAAGAAAAGGAAAACTGGAAGAGAAGAGTTCCACAACATATGGTATGTATAGAGCAATGATGTTTTTAGGAAAAAAGTAAGTCTCTAACTTTTACTTGATGCCTCTAAAGTACAAATGTAGGAGTGTAAAATATTTCTAGGGTCCAGCTGTATTTCCTTAGTTCAAGTCTTAAAAGCTGTTTTAATGCATATGGCGAGTTGATAGTAAAGGAATAATTGTGTAAGAGAACTGATGTCCCCATAAGCAGGATTTGTGTAGTGCCTGTGAGAGGCCAAAGCTGGGTGTTTTTGGTTGTCGGATTATTGTTTTTTTGTTGTTTTCCAGTTTAATTAGTGATAGTACAGTGATACTGCGTTTATTTCGATGTGGTGGCCAATGAGAACAGGGGAAAAAAGGAGAATTTTGATTGTTAATAGTAACAAAACATTTGGTAATTCTTGAGAGAAAATCTGAAGGAAGAGGCCTTTGTTTTTCCCCAGTGTAAATATTACAATTATAGATGGAGAATTCATATGGGACTGGGCCTGTTTTTTCCATGAGGGAAGAGTTATGCTTCTGAACTGTACAAGAAGATACTAAAACTCAATATATATACAACAGATAATCCTTAAACACTGACATTAATGATTTCCTTTCTGTAACAGTTCAATTTCTTTAGCTTGCTGCTGGTTACTTAGAAAATGACCATGGAGTGACAGGTGCTGTGAGATATATTTTGTCTGAGAGAACTAATAAGTTAAACAGATGTCACAGAGTTATCTCTAGAACTATCTAGAATTTCTCTAAGTTAAAGTGCTTGTCCCTACGCATATATCAACAGTGCTGCTTGTAAGTGAACTGCGAAGCAAAAGGTGCACCATAAATTTCAGAATCAATTTGCTATGAAGATATCGCTTGAAAGTGCTGACAGCATCAGCAGTTTTGTGATGAAAAAATTTCCTTTAAATCACTTTCTGTAAGTGTGAAACATGTTATGAAGATGATGCCTTTTTGTTTGGGATTTTGCACCATTGAAAGCTTTCTATTGTAAACCACAAGTTAAATAGCCGTTAAAAACTGTTTAATTAACATTGTTTATGCCACTGGAATAGTTTGAAATCAAAATGGTAAGCTAAAAGAAATAAGTAGTTTGGAGTGATATTGTTTTAAAATGATAAATTTTTCTTTCAGGTAAAAAGAAAGAAAAGGAAAAGGAGAAAAAAGAGAAGAAGGAAAAAGATCATAAATCAAAACAGAAAAAGAAGAAGAAAAAGAAGAAGAAATCTAAACAGCATGGTAAGTTTAATATGTGGTTTTTGAAGGTAAGCCAAATGATTTGTTGCATTTCTGACATTAGACATTAAAATTTGTTTCTCAACAATATAAATATAAAAATTTTTCAGAAAACAGATCGTGGCCTTAATGTTATAAGTAAACTTGGTTCTATGACCTCATTTCTATTTATAAGCTTGTCTCTACATGATAGACACAGATTATTTCATAGACGTTTTGTCTTCTGTCAAAATATGTATATGCAGGTAATAATGATTTTGCTTTCTGTCTCTTCAGACTCTTCATTTGAAGCTCTGTAGATTCATCTACACCTTATCTTGTTTGGACATTACAATAGTTCTTGTATCTAATCTGTTGCTAAATTTCAGAGGTTTGTTGTATGAGATGGGGCCTTTTGGTGCCCTGGGAGGGACCTGGACAAGGTGTGTTCTCCTGCCATTGAGTGCTTGGAGATGAGGCCATGAGGGGCAGATTTCCTGTGAGGGTCCAGCAGGGCCCTGCAGTTGTCTTTGTGTTCCTTTGTGGGTGTGTAGGTGGGCTCTTATCATTTAACCTGACAGGATGATCTGCAATTACTTCTAGGAATCATTGTTGACAGTGCTGCAAATAGATCTAAGGAAAGTAGGATCTCTAAGGATAACAGATGGTAAAGGAGGAAAACTTCTAGGAGAAAAACAAGAAGATACTGTGCGAGTTCTTTCTTACTCATACAATGATAAAATGTTGTATGAAAAAGTATTCCTCTATATGTTCTGAGGCTGGTGTGTATGGGGGAAGTATTAAGCATGTTGGTATTTTTAATGCTTGTGTTAGCTACTAAAGTTCATTGTGTCTCTTATTGGAAATTTCTGGAAAAACTGTAATGAAGAGCATTTGCCACTTCATGTTCACAGCTTAATCAGTCCTAATATCTCAATGTCCATGTTCTTTATTTCTCCACTTAATTTTTTTTTCTAACACTTTTTTCTCTTGTCCGAATGTTACTTTTTGTAACGTTAAATAATCTTATTAACTTTTCAGATTATTCAGATTATGAAGATAGTTCCGTTGAATTCTTGGACAGGTGCTCTTCTCCATTGACGCGGTCCTCCGGAAGCTCTCTGACTTTGCGCAGCATGTTCTCAGAGAAGAATACATCATACCAGTATCCGAGAGCTATCTTGTCCGTTGACCTTAGTGGAGAAAGTAGGTTGACTGAGCTCAAACTTCCAATTTGTATGTTTAGTTCCTTAGGAAATATAATTTTGAAGAAAATGTTTCGTGTAGATTCTTAATGTAGCTATAAATCACGACTGACCTTGATTTAAGTATTCAGAGCATGAGTGTTTAGACTCCTCAAGCTGTTCTGCATTGTACTTCTGTATCACATTACATTAAAAGCATTTTAGAGGGATCATCAGGAAATCTTAACATACCAGCAGTGCATTTGAGTGTTATTTTTTTTGACCTGTGCGAGTCAAGACTTCTGACTGACAGAAAATTGTTTTGTTTTGTTTTTAAGTATTGAGTCTCTTTGCACGCACAATCTCACATGCATGACTTTCTACTAGATCTTTCAGATATGGAGTTCTTGGATGATTCCTCTACAGAGAGTTTGTTACTTAGTGGTGATGAATACAATCAGGATTTTGATTCAACTAACTTTGAAGAGTCTCAGGATGAAGATGATGCTCTCAATGAAATTGTTAGATGCATTTGTGAACTGGATGAAGAAAATGGCTTTATGATTCAGGTAAAGAAATTAGGGGGTTGTACTTTCCATTAAAGTTTTGTGCTTTTGAAGATACCCTTCTAAGGTGTTGGAGACTGAATTTACATTGAGAGCTGTAAACAGAAGTGACCAGTAATAATAAAATATTTTACACTTGATGTGACTCTCCAGCATATGCAGAACATTTTCTCATGGATGGGTTTTCTCTAACATTTTAGCATCTAGAGGAGGTTTGTAAGGAAGGGTAAACTTTTTCCTTATAATTGGAAAAAATGCTTTTCCACACACAAATCATTCTTTCTATCTGCAGACCTTTGTACTTATACCAGCACTTCTGGTTTAGTCCTTGCACTTCACAGTACCTGCTATAGACACCACTGTGTTCACTAAATTTACTTCAGCTGTTTACAAGATGAATGAATCTTTGTATAAGACCTCTGCCATACAGATGTTAATATTATCAGCATCTTCGTGTTGCGATGTTTATGCTTCATCTTTAAAACAGCAGTTCTCAAATAAGAAATCACTCGCTCATTTTAGAAACTACTTAGATTTTAACTCTTAATATAAAAATAGAAGAACAGTTGTCATTTGAAGAGTATGTGATATCTGCATGGCATCCAGCTTTTGACAGGTTCCAACTGCTGCTTCATATGTGTTTGTATTGCAGTGAGGGGTTGCCCATCTAGTAACAAATAATTTAAAGTCTTTGTCTCAAGGAATTTGTAATAAAGTGTTTAGATCAAATGCAAGGAAAAGTGAGGAAGAACCCAGTTGTCAGTAACTTTAGAAGTTCATGAACTTCCTCTGTTTTTTGCACTTAAAGGACAGGTACGTATTCCACTATCAGTGTGGTACTGTTTCTGTTGAAAATATTAAGCCTTTAATTGAGATTTGAAGGAAGGAAGCAAGAATGACTGTCCTCTTAACGGACTTGCAAGTAAGTCTTTGGAAATGAAAGGAAGTTCTGAAAAAGAAATACGCAGACTGTCCCTGGAAATGCATTACTAAAATACAGTGGAATGATGGAAGAATTGAGCAGCGGTTCAGCAACGGTGATAATAACTTAGGAAAAAATGGACTGATGTAGAAATCTTTGGAGAGAGGAATTTGTAACCATAGTGGTATGACAAGAGGAAAGGTGGCTTCAGTGTTTTGAGTATGCTGATGTGCATTATACATGTCAACAGAGGAGAGACTTTCAACAGTAAAACAGCAGATATTTAGAAAATAGGCAAAACTGACATAAGAAAGGGAAATGTACCTAAAAGTGGTAGTTTCCTGCCCCTTTCTAATATCCAGTGACAGCCTAATGTTGACCACTTGTCTCCTTTCCATACTTTGTGTCATTGAGAGCAACCAGTTTGCTGTTTCTAAGCCTTCATGTCTTACCACTTCTATTTTGCTCTCCTATTCTCTTATTTCTCCTCTTTCATTTTCTCTTCATTTTCTTTTTCTTTTAGATTTTCCATTGGTGCGATATTAAAAACACATCTTTCTAGCGCACTGGAGAGATGCTTTGTAAATATAAATAATTAAACTGAAGAGTTTTCTACTTTTCACTGTTATGCTGTAATGTATTACATTATCTTTCTACTTTACTGTAATATATTTCTGTCTTATGTTACACTACTTAATACCTAGGTGCTAAATGTTGAGTATTGTAATAAAATACTATTAAATATTGCGTCTTCATTTTTTTCTCCAGTTTGGAATTTGTGGTTGAGGAAACTAAAGCTACCTTTTAGCTTGATGTCTTTGCCTACCCAAACACAGATGACCCAAATAAAATTATTTTACTCAAACCAGCTATTTAAGTTAAACTGTTGTTGACTGAGTTTTGATGATAAAAATAATGGTTTCTGATTTTTTGAATCTGCTTAATTTTACTTTTTGCTTTTGTTTTTTTGATGTCAGTGTGAAGAATGCTTGTGTTGGCAGCACAGTGTATGCATGGGATTGTTAGAGGACAGCATTCCAGAGCAGTACATCTGTTATATCTGCAGAGATCCGCCAGGTAAGAGTAAACCAACTTTATCTGCAGCTGTCTGCTTGGGATTTTCAAGCAGAAATGTTATACATTGCTTGAATTGGTAAAGCTTTGTATGTTTTATGTTTATGTTACACTTCTTCAGGGCTAGGTCTTCTAAGTCTTATGTGAGCAGAGACTTACTTTCCTGTTAGTCTTGTTAAACTTGCTAAATGTTCATCGTGATGTGAATTACCATAGCTTTGTTTGCTGAATCAAATTCCCTCAAACCTTTAGGTCTTCTTAATTTCACTGTACTCTGAAAAGTCTTTGCAAATGAAACATTCTTGTTCAAAAATCTGCCTTGCATATGCTTGGAATTGCATCTGTTTAAATATCATTTTTAGAGAAAAGGACTCGTTACCACAGTACACTCCTATATGCTGTGGATGTCGTTTCATATTAATTGGGATTTCATAATGTTTGTGTTTGCCTGAATTGTGTAAGTTGAATATGTAATACATATGCAGAAATCTAGCACTCATGTTAAATAATAGCACACAAACAGCGCATCTTAAACTTAGGATTCTTATCCTAAGTTTGAGACAAAGAAACATTAGGAAAAATCTATTTACTATTAAACTGTATATACTTAGGATTAGGAAGCTGTTGATTTAAAAGTAATTCCTTTCATAAAACTGTTACTCTTAGCAGCCATTTGGAAGAAAACTATACTATTTGGAAGAAAGGTTTTAATATTTCTCCTAACAATTGATACAGATGTCCCCTAGTGATTTATCCAGCAGGATATCTGAAGCCTATTTGCAGAGGTATAAAATAACACAGTTTTCATTAGTTCTTTTTGAGAAGAAAATGTAGAAATTAGAGCTGGACAGATGTGACTTTTTCCATTGGCCCGAAACTGAATGTTGGTTGATGGTATAAAGTCATGTCTCTTAGTTCCTTGTGTGGTGTACTCTGAGCGATCAAGCCTTTTCTTATTTATAACAACTAATTTGTCTTGTGTTCTTTCCCTGCACTGTACTAGGTACTTCGTTATCCCCTGCTATACGGAGACTGTGTCCCTAAATTTTATCTTCTCTCCCTTCCTAACCATTACTTCTTTTCTTTCTATGTCAGGAGAAAAAGGTCATTCACAATGTCAGTATTTTAAAGTGTATTGGGATAATGGGCAGAAAGGAGATAGACAGGGTATTCTCCTGAAAGGTATGAAGGGCTTCCATCAACCCATTCTTTGTTCTGTATATGATGATAGTCTGATATGAAATTGAGTGTAAGATATTGCTATCTTAGTCAGTTTGTTTGTCTCTTGCTTTTTTTTTTAATAATTAAGTTACTTTAGAAGCATTAGCTAAGTACTCATTAATGCCTGTTGGGTTAAAACTGTAGATAATGTTGTAGCATGGGATACCTAGGGGCTGCTTATGTTGTTATCCTCTCTGGCAGTGTTCGTTTAAAGACCTCTCAAAGAAGAGCGTAAGAATTCTGCTGTCACTTATTTTTGAGTTTTCTCTTTTCAGGAAGCTACCTTCTGGCTTCTAATAAGTAGATATTGAATGTATTGTTGAAGAAAAATCTTTGTTAGCTTTTCCCAAATAACCTAGATGTTTTGGGCATATCCATATAAAATCCACTCTCCAACACTTCCATCAGTAATGTAGTTACTTTTTGACTCTTGCAGCTTATGTAAAGCAAAAAATTGAAGTGCCAATTATTTAAGAAGATTTTTTTGCAGTTAGATTGACATACACTTTCTTTATAACTTGTACTTTAATCACAAAGTTAATTAGATTTTTCATTTTGAAATGCCACTTAGAGAGATTGAGCTTTTAGCTTTGCTTTGAAAGTAAAGTAACAAATGTTCCCTTTAAATCCTAGAAAATTAAGTTTTAGAATATCAATAAAATAATAAGGTCTTGAATCATTCTCTCATGGATGTTAGGAGACGTTTAGGAGAGTACAGGAAATAATTATAGCACTTTAGTTTTAAATGCAATTGTGCTGTGGCTTTAGATGTCCCTAAATGTGCTTATTGCTTACCCCCCAGGTCAGAGGTGGAGTGCCAAATATCTTTACGATAAAGACTGGCTAAACAATGGACACATGTGTGGGTTATCATTTTTGAAAGAAAACTACTCTCATCTTAATGCCAAAAAGATTGTGTCAACACATCACCTGCTGGCAGATGTATATGGTGTAACAGAAATATTGCATGGACTGCAGCTGAAGATTGGGATATTGAAGTAAGTGTCAGTCCTGGGTTTATTCTCAGTTTTTTAAATACATTTAAGTAGAAGAAGCTACCATTTCCATACACATTATTTTGTTATGGTAAAGTTGTTTCTTATAAAATAGTTTGAATAGTTCCAGTGCTACGTGTACCTTCATCTTCATCAGGAGTCAGGTGTCCAGCAGAGACGGTATATTGAGATTTTTTGTGGTATGTTTTTTTGCTGTTGCTTAATTTTTTTTCAGTAGCTGATTTGGTATTAAGGGGGCAGTGTGGATTTATTCTGAATTGATGAGTGACCTAGCAGTGCTCTCTTACATTTGATAATGGCACTTATCTGTAGCTGTGGTCTAGCAGAAGTGGATTTTTAATAGTACAGCACTTTAAGAGGTACTTCTGTATAACATTTTTTTTCATCTTTGTTGTAGAAATAAACATCACCCAGACCTTCATCTCTGGGCTTATTCGGGAAAGCGAAAAGAACAAGATCAAAGAACTCTTGGGGTAGAGAAAAAGATAGTGACTTTTCCACATGCTGTTAATCCAGCTGAAAGGACGTGTCACAGTCAAAACCATAAAGAGCCACCTAGTTTACCCCAGAAAATGGAAGAAACATATATTACGAGTGAGCACAGTTACCAAAAGCCACAGAGTTTTGGTCAAGATTGCAAAGCAGTCACTGACCCTATGAGCTCAGATGATGAAGATACAAGTAGTTTTGAGGAAGACCAGGAATTTTGTTCAGAGAATAAAAACTGTTTACAATATTCTTTTAAAGATGATGGCATGAATGAGCAGGTAAGTACCATCCTTCATCTGGGAGGTTTCTTAATTAGGGAAATGTATTTAATCTCATAAAGGTCAAGTATGTAAGTATTCATAAATGTTTGTTAGAACTCAACATACTCTATCAAATAAGTCAGCACAAATCAGTAAGAGTAAAGTAAGATTGCTGAAATTATTTCAGCAAAGTAGACATTTTTGGATTGCTGAAGCACAAAATATGTTTAAAGTATTGCCTATGCTAAAACTGGTTATATTTGTTCCTTTCCAATGTTACAAAAGACAAAAAAAGTCTTAACAGAACTTCAGTGTTTTCTGAGAGCTGAGGAAAACAGAGCAAGTTTTCTTTTTTTCTCAATTCTGTTTTCTATTTTTATTTTTTTAACTGAGATTTGCATTACTGTTTATTATCATACTCTACTCTCCTTTCAGTAGCGATATAAAGCCAATTTAAAAGTTGTGTGCAACTTCTTTTGAGTCTTAGTACTGCATATTTCTTCTAATTAAAGTTTTCACAGAATTTTAGTCAGGATAATATTTGGTAATGTAATATCTCTTTCTCCATTTTGCGTTACGTGTTTGAATCCATTACGTTGTGGAAAAGAGTTGAAACTTTTTAGTTTGATCTTAGTCAAGAATTCTCTTTAAGAAAAAAAAAAAAACACCACCAACAAAAAGCAACCAAAAAGAAGGGAAACAAACCTTTCTGTTTTCTGCAATACCATCTGTGAGAATAAATGGCCCAACTCATCCCCCTTTCGAAGTACAGTTTCTGGTGTGGAAGAAATGAGTAAGATGCATCTTTTTTCTTCTAATTCTAGTTTTAAATGTGGCATGTAAGCTGTGTAATCTGAATGGAAAATTTTGGCTCATTCTAGTTAGAGTTCTCTATGCTAAATTGCATGTTTATACTCAGTTTGTGTAGTAAACGGACATGCAGCAGTGTGAAATAGGCTTTCCTTCCAACAATAACTTATATAATATTTACCATGACAATTTATTTAGAATTAAGAGGAAAACATGGGAGCAGTGAAAAAAAAACATTGTTTCTGTCAGAGACTAAATCATATACCTGAAGAACTGGGTGCTCTCACTTCCAAACTGGGAGGAGATCTGTTGGGACAGTGTCAGAATACTCTTTCCTTTGGGACACCTTAGTTCATCTTCCTGTCGTTAGTTAGCCTTGGTACCAAAATAAGGTTTTCTGTCTAGACTTAGGTGTGTTGAAGAGCACTCTTGGTTTCTCCATGAGCTACTTTGTACTTACGTTTAGATTGTGCTGATGCTGACACTGAAGTGCCATTTTCACAAGAAGCGGCTTCTATCTAACGTGCTGTCTTCACTTCTCCTTGTCAAACTTCTGTTTGGAGCTTTGCATTCTTCCTTCTAGCTTTCTGTCTTTTCCTAGTCATAGAATCACAATATCATAGAATGGCTTAAGTTGGAATCTACAGATCTGTTGCAGATCTTCTTTTCTTTTACAAGCCATGACCAGATTTTTTTTGAGATCCCTTTTTGGACTGTACATCATCTTTTTCCTTCTGAAAGAATGAGCTTGCCCCACCTGACTCTCCCACTTGTTTCTTCTTCAAAAGTTGTCCTGTATTCTACATCTCTTACCACCTCTTCCAGCACTCCCTGATAGCCTGCCTTGATCTGGCTTCCTGGTCTCTTAGCTTAAAGGAGGGCCTGTTTGTTTTTAAGTTATTTTTTATGAACTGACCATTTCAGTAAAACAGAGGTCATAAAAGAAATGTATATATATATATATGTAGGAAAAAAAACAGCATGTTACTTAATCTGCAGTTGTCTCTCAGCTTCAAGGTTTTTTTTCTCATTGCCACAGGCATCTGAAAAATTCACATAACAGATGATCGATGTTAGAACTGTGTGAATGAAGCCTCATTCAGCAAGGGAGAAACAGCACTATTCTCTTGTAGATGTACAGAACAGTCTGAAGATTGTCAGAAATAGGGCATTTAATCTTTATATAGCATATTTCCAGTGTAATTATGAGGGATGTGGTATAAATAGTGAAAGTGCTAAGGAGGCAAAACTGATATCTGAGAGATGAAAGATTTTATCTAGTCTGAGAGTTTAGAGGCATTTATGACTTTCAAAAATGATCTTTGGTAAATAATTCTTTGTGAATATTGTGAATATTAACAGTGCTTGTCCCCAGGACTTGCTTAGAAAGCTGTCAGCAGGATGGTCCAAGTTGGACTTATTTTTTTTAATTAAGACTTAAATGAAATAGTTAGGTTTTGCTCAGAAAGGGACTAAAGATCCATTAGTTCCCCACTTCCATGTTTTCATACTCTTACTGTTGATGACTGGAAGAAGAGAAGATGAGTGCAAAGTCTGTATTGATGTGACATGGAAAGAACTTTAGCACTTCATCAAACAAGTGTATTAAAATGATAAAACTCACTCCTTGCCCTCACATTTGCCGTGAACTGATTCTGTGTGAGCACATATCTCGAATTTTTCTTGAATTAAGTCCCTATAACAGAATCATCAATAGCGAAATAACTTCCATCAGATATGAAGTCATAATGGTTATAAAATTGAAACTTCAAATCCTTCTAAGTAATGGAGATTCTGAACACTTTGATTAATGTGTTCAATCTGGTACGCTTTCTTTGCTCATAGCCAGTGGCTGATGAGAAATTTGTTTCCTGTCTTCTTTGAAATAATTAGTTTCTTCAAAGCAAGCTAATCTTCCACATACGGTGCATTTGCATAACATGGCTGCACAGCTCTCGATGTTACTGTCCCTGTACCTGTCCCTGAACATGTTTAATTCTGGCTAGAACTTGTGGTGGCAAGTTACAGGGAATCACAGGGTAGGAAGCCAAGACTTCTGTTTGAAACAACAGATGAATGGCCAACTTCGCAAAATAATGACTTCTGACATCTTGGGTATTAGTGTATCTTATGCAGTTTTCTTTCATTCTCTGGCTACACTTGGAGCAATCCTTTGGGTTTTGCGTATTTTTACTGATGTTACAACTGATGCATTCCAGCACTTCATGAATTGAGTCGTGATTGTTATAAACAGAGCACAGAAATACAATCTGTCTTACTGCATTAAACAAAACTTTACCTGCCTCCACTCCTACCTTGCTCGCCCAGTGAAAAAACATGCTCGTTTGTATGGAATTTGCATTTTGTTCGATATAGTCTGTTGATGTATTATGATACATAGTGTGTTTTTTGTCCAGGAGACAGAAGTACAATTCTAAAACAGTGTAGTGTATGATGACACGCAAGGATCAAAATGAACACTAGAAATTAAAGAGACACTCTTAAATGGCAATTTTTTCTTTCTGTTGCCCCTATGAAGAAGAATTCTGCTGAAGGAAACACTGTGTGTGTTTGTAATGAAAGAAAAGGCTCAGAGGAACAAGTGGATACACATCTTCAATGGCAGCTAAATCTCCTTACCCATATAGAGAATGTACAGAATGAAGTCACCAGCAGAATGGACCTGATTGAAAAGGAAGTTGATGGTAACTGCATTTACAGATGCTTGTTAATGTACATAAAATAGCTTATTTAGTAGCCACAGTGCTGAAGGCAATATCAGACTGAGGATTTTTTTTTTTTAAGGATTGTATTCAACTTTGGGTACCCAAAATTATATCCAGAGCTTGCACCTTTGGTTTCACTTCACTCTCTTCCACAAGTTTTTAATGTCCATTAAAGTAGCTTAAGAGCTCAGGACATTTGAGCTCAAGCCTGTAATATCAGATAGACTTTAGAAACCTTAGATAACTTGTCTAGTCGCCTTTTTTCTGCAGCTGGCTTCATTGTTCTGTTGCTTGACAGTATTTAGGAAAAGTTTGTTCGTTATGCCTTCATCTTTGGTTTGCAATGTTAGCATGTAGAATCATAGTGTAACTGGATTCGGGAAGATAAACCAGGCTTCCTGGGAAAGCATGCACGAGATTATGCTTGTAGAAGTGAGCATTACAGCATATGAATTTACTCACTAGTTGTAGAAACATAGAAATAAGAGGAACTTGAGTGCAGTGTTTTTAGAAGAGTCCTTAATTATTTTTTGACAAGTAGTTGTTTCACTCCTTTGCAGTTTTATTACTGCCTCATCTGAGGCAGTAATTCTGGAAATACAAGGTTCATCTTTCCCTTTTTTGTCTCTACAAGCATAGAAATTAATTTGAAAACGTTTGAAGACTGGAAAACTGTTCTATAGTCTGACCCTTGTAACTAGGAGCTTGATAAAGTGACATAAGTGAGCCTAGAACTTCACTGATCCTGGAGTTCACAGATTGCTTTTTCTGTTCTATCATAGATAGAAGGCTCTGGACTGTAGTTGCTTTTTTATGTGTAGACAGAAAATTGTTAGCCAAGGCTGTAATTTGCTGTCAGGTATCTTTTTATAGTAACAGTCAGATCAGAAGATATGTTTGAATTGTTGGATTGAAACACTGTATTAGTTATCATTTCCATAATAAATGTTTTTTTCTGTTAAAGAAAAATCACAGCCTCAATATATTTGCCCTTCTTATTAAAGATAAAATGTTAAAGAAAGGTTTAATTTTTCTGAAAATTGTTTCTCAGAGAGTCATTCTAATCAATTTCTTCCTTTTCCTTCTGTAGTTTTAGAAAGCTGGCTTGATTTCACTGGAGAACTGGAGCCACCAGATCCTTTAGCAAGATTGCCTCAGCTGAAGCGACGTATTAAACAGCTCTTACTTGACATGGGAAAAGTACAGCAAATAGCAACGCTTTGCTCTGTATGACAAAAGGAAGAATAAAGAAATAAAAATAGGTTCTCTACGGTGAATTTTCTTACTAGCCACAAGACTGATAGGAAGACCACAAAAAGCTGAGCATTTATATTGTTCTTTGCTGATTACATTAATAGCCTAAAGCTTTAGGGAGTGGAGAGGAAACCTAGAGTAAGCAATCTGTTACACTGAAAATCTAAATATTCATGTTCAAACCTCAAAATACGATGTATTACATACTGAGAAATGTTGCTATCTCAACATGATAAACAAGGAAACTTCTGCATACAAGAAAGCTGAACAAAAACTCTGCAAAGAACAGTTCTGCTATTCTGAAACATTAGGCGGAAAAGTCTAAATTCACAGAATTCAGCTGACTAAAACATTTTTGAACTGCGTTTTTACACAATTCTTCTCATCAGTAAAAGACACAGAGAGATCTGCATCCTCTCTACAAGAAAAGTTTATAGATTATTTCCTTTTCTCATGAATGTTCAGGAAAAATAGCGTACTAGCTTTGATTTTGAAAGAAGCTACTTGTCACAGTCTCCTTTTCAAAGTATTTTTTTAAAAAGAAAATTTTATTACTGCACCCTTAGGCTCCTTTAAAATGTAAGTGGCAAACAGTGGTCAGATGTGCCAAATAACGTTACAACCACTGGAATGAGATTTTCATTATGGCTTACATGGTTTTTTCCATATTCCTACTTGGTGCCAGCAATCCATCCAAAATTACATCTAGTTGGTATTTTTCATGTTCTGTGGCAGTATTCAGGATTCAGAGTACAATTTTTGTCCTGGGTAGCTCTGTTCTGGTGTTACTTCACCGTCCTCAGCTGGGATGAGGAATGACAAGAGCAGCGAAACTGTCTGTGGCTGTCAGTATACTGAACCACTAGAATAAATACTGCAATATTACATTATACAAGATTTATTTTTTTTGGAAAAAAAAAAAAAAAACAAAACTTCCAGCTTCAGTAAATGCAACATCATGAAACCAAAGGCAACCTAGTTGCTCCATTAGCTTCTGCTGATTTTTGAGCCCAGGACTTTCCTGTGCTTATAAGTTGCCACTGTACCCACTGCTACATACAAACTTGTATGTGTATGTATATGCGTATACATACGCATATACATTTATACATACTATATACGTTTATATCTACACATCTAGTTTTATTACAATAGACTATAAGAGCTGGTGGTTAACATAAAACATTATCTTTTAACAAACAGTTTCTAAAATTGAAAATAATGTATGTACAGGTTTTGAAATTTGTAAAATATGACTGTTAAAAGGAGGCTATTTAACTGATGACATAAAATACTTGAACATTTTATGCCTCACATCTGTTTATCAGTTCTAGTTATCTGTATAAATGCATTTTAGGACTGATAGACAGTAAACTTGAATTTACCTTTTGATAAAAGTACAAGCCACTGTACATTCAGAAATTATTTAAATTTACAAACACACTGTTCTATATGTAAGGTACTGTATGTAAAACTGTTTATTAAAACTATTCTGCGTACTCTACATTTTCAATTTTTCTTCCTGATCTACATACAAATGTGTATTATAACTATGTACAGACATCAAAAAAATCTTGGAATGCCTTCTGAGGATTCATAAAATTGAAACATGTGCCAAAGATGGTTTAACTGGGAAAGACTACAACTGTGCACTGAACTTTCATGATAAAAGCATTACTGAGACAGTAGCGTGGCTGCTAAAAAAATCTTCCGTGACATTTCCTGTCTGTCTGTCATGTCTGAAGTAAGTTATCACTCTTGATGTCCAAAACAAACTGTAAGCCCATGTTACAGAGTGGTTGCTATTTAAAACGTCTTGCCACATCAAGCTTATAGGAGACATTGCAGAGCTATATGATAATGTGGAAGGCAACTGTAGAATCACGATTGGCAACTTTGCAATACAACAGGGGAAGTTGTTGACATTTTTATAACAACTGTTAATAAAGAAAATACTCTGTGTTATATAGTCGGATGCTTAATGGCTTAAAACAATGTGAATAGTTGAGTGACCTACTTGCTTTTTGGTGTGTGAGACTTCTATTCACTTGCTGCATATCCTTGAATGCCTTGCTGCTTGAACTGTGTAAGAGTAGTGTAAATCCAGTTGACTTACTTTGAAACAAAGTGGAGTGTATTTACATACTTATACAGCATACACTGTAGCAATATTATGCAGTGTGTATGTGTGTGATATAACTATAAATGTTGTGGAAGGTGGAGCTGAACTAAGAAATTCCAGGTGGGAGGAACAAGATTGTCTTCTTAGTGCAGAGGTGGAGAAATGATATCTGAAAAGGAAGTCGTGAGGTCGGAGTTAACGTTGCCTGTGCAGCTTTAACTCGTCTTCTGTTTGTGTTTGCAGCAGTCTCTAAATTTACATGAGTACTCAACTTTATCTCTCAGGATCCTGCCTTATTCAGGATGGACTGTGCTTATCAGAACAACTAATCTGATTAATAGTTATTTTTTGTCTTCATTTCTTGTGTAGTCAATCATTATTAATAGATACATACCTTGCAAGCATTCACAATTTGTAAGAAAATATAATTCCTTATGGGCGATGCTGTGATACATTGTGTATTGCTTGAATACTTCACAAACTTGTCTGACTTCTCTTTCACAAATTGCGATGTTAGTTTGTGGCACCTGAACATTCGTTTTGGCCCCGGTTTCTCAAGTACTCAAGTCTGTGGGATACTTTTGAAGCATCCCATGTTGTTTTAAACACAGGTCAAGTGCCATAAAACAGTTGAATGTTATGCATGGAATGTAACCTACAGCTGATAGCTTTACTCATTTGTCAGTCAAACTTGATGTAGTCTGATTCATACAAATGTCTTCTAATTGGCCTTATCAAGAGAATCTTTTTTCTCTGTGCATTATTTTCCATTTGTCTTCCTGCTTCCTCAGTAATTAACCCAAGGATCTACACACAATCTATTTACAGCCTCAGTTATCTGGACATGAATTTCAGTTTCTTGTGGTGGTTGATGGAGGAGGCAGACTGCTCTGACGAGAAAATAATAGTTTGTGGTGTTGTGATGACTGTTTATGATACTTGTGTGCAGAAAAGACAATTTTAAAATTTTCAGCCTTCCTTTATAAGTAATAAAAAAAAAAGAGAGAGAGAGAGAGAGAAATACCCCAGTACCTCTTGTGAGGCTACAATACTAAATGGCAAAATTGTGGAGCCTTCAAATGCTGAACTTTTTGTCTGAAATTTGCCCACACTGTTTTCTCACATGGAGATATCAGGAATTATTCATTTCAAACCCTTCTTCCTGTGACAGTATTGAAGGCATCTGCATCATTCTAAGTTGCAATGATGGACATCAGTATTACAGTCATAAATGGAATTCAGTTTTGGTGACATAGGTGGCCCCTAGTACACGTTTTCTGATGATGTTGCAGTTATAAAATAAAGATACTTCAAATCATATGTCAGGAAATGGATTGGAAGATAGTTCCTACTGACCCTTTCCTTGGGTAACTGTGGGGAAGCTAGTGCCCTGTTTTAGTTATTCTGATTTACAGCTGCAGAACCCTGTAATTTTTTCTTAGGAGACAAATTGCAATTTTCTGGTATATTTCTTTACTAGCTTGCAAAGAACTGAAGCTGTTTTTCCATGGGTGCAGTCTTCTTGTAAAGCAGACATCACCGTGTTGATTAATTTAATATCTGAGCTTCTGCTTGCTCTTGAGCTCCTTGCTTTTTTTCCTAGTTATGTGGAGATGCTGATGTGTGAAGGGAGTGCGTGCAATTATGCCATCTATTTGCAAATGATACCTGCCTTTGCCATATCAGTTTAAAAGACTGGAACCTTGTGTTTTCTCTCTGCTGCTTCATTGTGTTGCAGTCTGTCAGCTTTAATTTCACAGTGCTTATTAAGATGAAAGCTTAATCACTCTCTAAATGTCCATTGCTATCTTTGTGTTTGATTAGTTGCTACTTTTTTCTCTTACACTGAGTCTGTATTGCTATAGGTGATCATTTTACAAAGTTTTTATTACACTGTTATGTCCTTGGTGCTGGGTATAGGGGTCTGTCTTTAGCAATAAGAATTATACACTATGTGTATATATGTTTATGTACGGAAAATGAGACGGAGCATGTAATGACTGTGAAAATACACTGCACAAAGAGCAGATTGAGCATTTGGCAGCCATCCTGCACCAACCTGAACAACTCAAATGAAAAATTAGAGACCGTGTGGAGAAAATGAACTAGCATGAAAAGTCCTTCAGGAGTGAATCTCCGTTTTCATATACCCGGGGCTGTGTGTAAGCTGTAGATGAGCCAGAGACTGAATAACTGTGGTTAGTTCAACTGGTCTTCAACCAGCAGCTTCCTTTGCTGTAGAACTGGCAAGAGCCACCTTGTTCAGCTGCAGCCATGGGCATCAGTGTATTGTCACCAAACACTCTTGAGAGAGGCAGCAGTGCACTATTATCTTCTATGAGATACACAAAATACTTTTTTTTCTGTGATTTATTTTTTATAATAGCAATAATGTTGGCTGCATTCTAATACAATAAAGGTCGTTGAGATTGTTATGTGCCTGGGCTCCCGTTCAGTGGACTTCAGTTTCAGTGAGTTAGTGAATGTTTGCATATATTTAAAATCACTAAGGAATCTTTGGTCGTGTGTTTAGCCTGTAGAAAATAAACTACGTACAGTCATGGATACTCTTATTTGTACGGATCTCAAAGCCTTAGGGAATCTTCCGTTGTATCTTCGCCCATAGCCAAATTATGTAATCAGTAAATTATTTACAGTTACGAATGCTCTTACTGAGCATCAAAGTAATTGGAAGATTTTTATGTTCGTGAGTTACTTCAGTGTTTAACAATTTCAAGGTTTGAATTCTGCAATGCACTGTCTTGAAATGCATTATCTTTTAACAACTTCAGAGTGACAGTGACGCTCTCTTGTTTCTCTGTATATCATTACAGAAGAACTTCAGTGTGTTTTAGTGTTTTTTTTATATTGCCTATAAATGATTGTTCAGGACTTTACTGTTGTAGGAAACAAATATACAAACAGTGCTGAGAAAGTTCCTGTCCTAGGTGTGTTGTGGGCTGGGACATAAGTGGTGTGTGCAGGAGGTGAACAAATTCAGGCAGAATCTGAGTAAGATACTAACACACAGAAATTGCTGAGTTGCTCACATGGCAAAAAATGTTATAATCTTGAACATTTTAAAAAGAAATCACTAGATATTTTAATCGTTAGCGAAGGCACTGTCTCAGAGCATCTCATACCTCTCAAATGATATAAAGCCAAATTCAGATCTTGGAGTAATATCTGAAATGCTGTTTTCTTGTCCTGAGTCAGACCAAGGATCCAGCCATCCCAGTATCTTATTTTAGGCAGAAGGTCAATGCAAGCATCCGTAGAAATATATTGACTGTAAAGGCTCTGTGCAAATTGATCTTTCCATCATGATATCTTTCATTTCTGGATAACAAAAGTTCCCTCAATCAAAGTCTCTATGAAGATTTATCAGTTTTGTCAGTCATTGGTGTAGATCTCTTCTCCACAAGTTTGTTTAATCCATCATTTTTCATTTGTCTTTTTTGACCTCCATAACAATCAGGAGCCATAAAAAATTATGCAGCTTTTTGTACACAGGACTTGGATGTCTCCTTCAGTTTGCTTTCTGTCTTCATAGGCTGTATGCTGTTGTGTTCAGAGAATGTTAATTATTATATTATCAGAGAAAAAAAAATAGTAATTTTTGACCTACTGCCGCCAGAAATTCAGCACCTTGTTAGTATGACTAGGGAAGGTTTTTGTTTTTTTGTTTTTTTTTTTTTTTCTCATGAATTAGTTTTCATTTGCCAAATATTGAATCTTAGTGTACAAATCTATCCATTGTTTCACTGCTGATTGTAGAGCTGAATTCTGCTTGGGGTTTCCAAATGTTCTTCATTCTGTGTTCTGTGAGAATAAAATAAATGTCTGTCTACTTTCCATCACCAAGGTACTGTTAGATAGATAGTGGAAAACTGCTGTAGGATATATAAGAAAATTTGAAAGATACTTTTCTTCCATAAGGATATGTAAAGAAAATAATAATTTCAGCTATCCTAGAAATGGTTCATTTCTGGAGGGACAAAGGCAAATTCAAATGCTGTTATGTGGGCTTCTTTAGGTCCTCCTGTCACCAGAGGTACTCTGGGAGGTTCAGGTTGAATATTAGGAAAAAATTATTCTCTGAAATTGTGGTCAGGCACTGGAACTAGTGGTTGAGTCACCATCCCTGGAGGTGTCCAAGACACATTTAGATGTTGTACTAAGGGATGGGGTTGAGTGGGGAAATATTGGTGGTTGGTGGACAGTTGGACTGGATCATCTTGGAGGTCTTTCCCAAACTTGGTGATTCTATGATTCTAGCTGGTAAATGGTAATACAAATAATAATAATAATAATAATAATAATAAAATTGAGAAGTCCTCTGCCTATTTTTCTGACCTAGCCCAGTTTAGTGTTCTGGTACTTCCCCATTGTACTTTCAATTTAAAGAATGTGTGAAGTGACTGAAACTTCTTCTATCTGGTGAAGCTATGCTTTATTTTTCTTCTCATCTTCCGATTTTGCCTCATTTAATGCATTTCTTGCCCCTTTTTGAGGATTTAGTTAATGATAATTGCCAAAATCATGTGAAGATGTTTGAAATAAGATCCTTATGCTTGGGAAGAAATGTACCAAATGTAAAATGTATTGCACGCACAGATAAAGGAGAAGTTGTTAAAGGATGGCATGATCTTTATATTGTGTTCTTGAAATGTAGGAGAGGATGGGCCAATATTTTTGTTCCCATTTAACACGGGAAAGCAGTCTATTATTTGAAAATAAATGAAATACGTGATATGGCATAACCTGACCGAGTTTTCAGTACTTATAATTGTTACTTCCAATTCACTACCTCATTCAGAAGTCTTCCTTAAGCCCATTTCTGAATATAACATTGGTTTCTCAGGCTTCAGTTTTGAGCGAAAGTAACTTTAATGTATGCACAGATGTTTATATATTCATATATTGGAAGCATTTACCTTTTGACTTTTTGATATATAAAGATGTCACTTAGGAAAGCTCATGCAGTCTTTCTGTTAAGAAAGTGTATGCAAAGCTGGAACACTGGATAAATGATCTGTTTCTCCCATAAGATTTTGAGATTGCAATGAAATGTTTCATCACATTGTCATTTTTTCTTTCCCCAAACAATTATAGTCTAGATGGAGTTGCTTTTTGCTAGCGTCTACAACAAATGAAACCTTCATTTCCAGCACTGAAGCAATGATTTTAAAGACAAACTAATTTTAAGGCCATATTGGCTGCAGGGACCTTTTCCATTTGCTCCTTTTTCACACTTCAGCGATGAGCTAATTTGAGATGTTCTTCCATCTTTCCTCAGGTACTAAAAATAGAGCTTAATACAGTTGTCCCTGCACTGAAGGGGATGTTATATACTGAGGATTTTCTTAATTTGAATTTGAGCATCCATAGGTCACAAGTGCTTTATTTTTTCCTCTAAAGACTGTGGATTGCATGTATTGTTCTGTAAACTACCCTTTTTATTTCTATTTTTTGAATCCATGGGCCATTGCATCCCACTGAACTTGCATGTGACGCACTTCTAAAAGTGGTTTAAGGACACGACTTGCCAGAACACTATCTCCTACTTGATCTTTGAAGAGATTTTTCAGACTTGGCTGTTCTTCTCACTAGCATAGTTCAGAGGTCGTTTTCTGGTTTTTTGAAGAAATAAAAGCAGTCTTGAGAATCAATGCTATGTAGATATTATAGGTTTCTAGATGTGTACATATTTGCACATTGCTTCTTTCTATTAATAATAGTTCTTTGAGACCTCCTTGGTTTCCTGTCTGCCTTAGCTCATTACCAACTAATGACTTTTGGTCAAGAAGGAAGGAGAAAGAGAATGTTCACCATGAGGAGCCTCTCTCTCCCATTTTTGATACAAAGGGCCTGATGGACCATTCTGGACAAACTTTAGAAAATTGAATTAAATAAAAGTGTGTTAGTTTGCCATCTACACAACATTCTTCATCATCTCCCAGCTTGATCTTTCTGCTGACTACTGACTTCACTCAGGACCAGAGTAGGTTGCTTGAAAGTCAAGACCAAATATAGTCCCACTCATTTTAAAACTGCTAGTCGTGCTAAAGCAAGCGTATGCCTCTGACCGAGGTCACATTTACCATGTATTTCAAATGCTGTAGCCCAGGCATGTTCAGCCTGTGGGCTGCATGTGGCCTGGCCCAGCCCGTCCTGCAGCTCTTCCCTGCCGAGCAGCCCAGCTTGGCCCTAGGCCCGCACCCATTGCCCACAACAACCAAACATCAGCGTGAGGTCAGTACTGTCTGAGTTGAACCAGGGACATGGGGAATCATGGAGTCATAGAATGGTTTGGATTGGAAGGGACCTTTAAGATCATCTAGTTCCAACCCCCTGCTATATGCAGGGATACCTCCCTATAGGAAGGAGCAGTGCAGGGCTCACTGAAGTTATGGCAGATAATTGTATGCATTTTTATTCACTGGCTAAACACAGACCTGTGAAAAATATGCAGCTGTGTTTTCCGTCCTGATCGTCTAGTCCTACCAGCAGCCCATCACCACCATGACCACTAAAGCGTGTCCCTGTAAGTGCCACATCTACATGTTTCTTGAACACCTCCAGGGACAGTAACTCCCCGAGGTTCTTCTTAGAGTGTGGCCCAGGCAAGCCACAGATTGGACACCCGTGCTGTAGGACTTAAAGTCTACAGCCCAATCACAAAGGCACTTGAGTCACCATTACCACAGGTGCTGTCTTGGTTGATAAGAGGGTATTGGAGTTGTTGCTAGACTCTCCAGTAACCATGAATTACAAATAAAGGTGCTGATGTCACTTTTTGCTGAAATCAGCCTAAGTCCAACCTCAGAAGTGTGCTTCTGTTACTATTTAGCCAACTGTTCTGGGCCTGGTTGTCCAGCTAGCTTTGCCTCAGTGAAAGAAAATTCTTGTAGTTCCTGGTGCAGGTAAATGCTGACAGTTATTAGAGGTCAATCAGTAAGAAAGAATACTCTGGAGCCAAGTAAATAATATTTCT
The DNA here is from genome assembly GCF_002078875.1 of Numida meleagris. Classification (NCBI taxonomy): domain Eukaryota; kingdom Metazoa; phylum Chordata; class Aves; order Galliformes; family Numididae; genus Numida; species Numida meleagris. Next base: position 140,220,845 of record NC_034410.1, read on the forward strand.
GAAGTGTTTTAGGTTCAAGGTCTTGGTGGTAATAAGAACCCCAAAAAACTGACTTCTGTTAACAAGCTTAATTGTCACACATGTATATTACCTGGAGGCTGAAGCCTCAGAATCTAAGCTACTTTCAGCCAAATATTTTGCTGTATAAAGTGCTCTGTGCAAGTGGAGTTGAAGCAAAATGTCAAAGGCATTTGACTCTGACCCTCAATTCCCTTCATGGTTGGGGAAGCTGCAGCTATCCTGCTTCTCATTGTATAACTGCAGTATTGCTCATAGTGCTGCGCTGCTTGGAGGCCTACCTCTCACCTGTCCCCACAGTGGTCTTAGCTCTATGAAAACACAAAAATAATGTGTTTATAATAAGGAGCACAAAGCTTTAATAACAGAGGCAACCTATGGCAGCTTTAAGCTTGTATTTAAACATTATTATATTTAAACATACTATGAAATTTCTTGAGTGTTGGCAGTATTATTCACAAGTCTGACCCATGCCACGTATATTTCGGGACTATAACTTGCCATTGGCCCAGTGGCATATCAGGCTCCTGTGCAAGGGACTTCTAGTTCAGCACAAATGCTTGCACCTCAGCACAGTGACAACTGACATGGGGCCACATTGCATGTTGATGTAACTAAGTCCAAAGCCAGCCCCTGTGGCTGCTGTTTGTCCTCCTTTCCAATGGCTGGCTCCTGCAGTGCTCCCTGGAGAGGGATGACAACTTGCTGACGGAAACCATGAGGGCAGTTCCAGGTGAACGGACCTCTTGTAGTTTTCGCAGAAACACTGTATGCGTCACTTGCCCAATTCTATGCCCAGTCTACCAGCACACAAGTGAACCTGTCCGAGCAACAGTTGCTATAAAAAGGGAGTTGAAGGCTGCATGCGGTGTGCAGGGCACTTCGGTGACACAAAGGGATGGAGCTGTCCCATCGCACGATGGGCTCCATCCCAGCTTGCACCCTTCTGTGCTTTATTAGTATAGCAGCAGCCAATATATTTGGTAAGTACACTTGTTCTTTTACTTTGCTCGTATACAGTAGTGACTGTGCTCCTGTGATCTTTGTGCTGCTGTGTACATTATTCCAACTAAGCAGCTAATGAACTTGAGTCCTGCACATCACAAATCCAAACAGTGGTTGTGTGATGTGCAGGCTGAGTTTGGGCTCCGGGTTAAATCCTAAACTGTGAGGGTGTCTACATGATCAAGACTGTCTGAGTTCAGTACATATGGATCTTGGGTAGAAAAACTAAGTTTTCTGGAAAAGCAGGATGGACTAGAGAAGAAGCGTGGGTAGAAAAGGGTGGTGTGAAAGTCTTCTATTTCTGTGTCCTATCACTGAATTTAGGCTTTAATCTCAATTTAAGATATTGGATAGTCTGAATGTTGTCCTCATTTCTCTTCGGTCTGTTTAAAGAATTCGAGTTTGGTAGTCCTGAAGGACCAGCAATGTAAGTCATCCACTAATGTTTTAATTCAAGTGCCTTAGTAAGCTGTACAAAGCACTGTACAAAGGGACAGAGCAACTGGCTCACTCACAATTGAGATGAAAAGGATGTGAGGGTTGTCTAAGTGTGGATATCTGTAGGTGAGCCAACCTAAAATCCCTTATGGTCTGGTGGCAATTTCACGTGGGCTTAAAACACCATAAAAACTCACAGAAAAAGTGATTGACAGTTCTGAGGTGCCCAGAAAACACCTCTGGCTGAAGTCCGTGAGCTGCAAGTCATTGAGAATTGAAAAGAATTCAGAATACTTATGATGTATTTTCACTACTATCAATTCAGACCAACCTAATCTGTTCTGTGAAAGAGAACCTACAGAATTTCACTGTTCTCTTAAAACAGCAGACAAATTTGGTTTGAATGCATTAAGAACTGAAGGATAAAATGTTCTCTTTATTAAGAGAACAGCTGGTGGCTTCAGCAGCTAACCACGTGTACTGGACAAGATTGAGAAGGGCTCCAAATATGAACCAGTCTGGCGCTAACTGCTAGATACTGATTCTTTTTAGTTCTTCCTTTGATTAAGAAGAAATGCCTTTCTTTTTTATTGAATAGTGACTGTTATTTAACTTTATTTATAACTTTATTTGGTTTCAATAAAGAACAAATACTCAGAAACACAAATAGTGATGTCCCTCCTGCTGAGGAATGGACGTGGCTGAGGCAATGTGCTGTTTTGTGGAGATAACCACAACAAATGAAGTAAACTACTCAGGTACCAGAAAATGGTGCCACAGCATTGGACAGAGCTGAATCTAAAAACAGGAATGGTGAAAGGGCCTTGGGAGCACCTCCATCACACCTGGCGGCTCTGCTGGTTTTTCTGTGCCTTTCTCTGCTGTCCCATACAGAAAGGCACACAAGAAACAGTAGGGAAATAACCAGAGAGGACTCGTGATAAGTTTTGATAAGAACAGGCTAATCATGACATCACACTTAATGTTCACCTTCTTGATGCTTTCAGAGTACCAGACAGATTCCCAACCATTACGTCCATGTGAACTTCAGAGGGAAAAGGCTTTTACAAGAGGAGAAACCTACATTCCTCAGTGTTCGGAAGATGGCCAGTTCAGGTAATTTGTTCTTGCTGTAGTTCTGCTCTTTTACTATATAACTTTTCACTGCTACTGAAATCTTTAGCTTCAGTTTTGAAGAGCCTCCCTATCAGTGGGCTGGATGGCGAGGTACTCAGAGTCTGAGGGGACTTCATAGAGCCGTGTGGCAGATCCAGCCTCTCCTGAGTGAATTCCCTGTTGCTGGAATTAATCTCTAGGCTAACAGGTTAATCCAAGAGTAATAGACTAATCTTGCTGCAGATTGCTGTGTAATGCAGCTGATGTTTTCCCATGCATATCAGTGAACATGAAACCTGTGGCCAGTGTGCCTGCTGGCATAGATGTGCTAAGCTGACTTGAGGAGTTATCTGCACTTCTTTAAGTAGTGCAGTTGGATTTCTTCCAAAGACGGTAAAAAAAATAATCATAGAATCACAGAATTATTAAGTTTGGAAAAGACTCCAAGATCAGTCCAACTATCCACCAGTACTGCCCACTAAGCTGTGTCCCTGAGTACCACATCTCCATGTTTCTTGAACACCTCCAGGGACGGTGACTCCACCACTTCCCTGGGCAGCCCGTTCCAACACCTCACCACTCTTTCTGAGAAGAAATTGTTCCCAATATCCAGTCTGAACCTCCCCTGGTACAACTTAAGGCCATTCCCTCTTGTCCTATTGCTGTTACCTGGGAGAAAATGTTGACCCCCACCTTGCCACAACCTCCTTTTAGAGAGTTGTAGAGGATGATAAGGTCTCTCCTGAGCCTCCGCTTCTCCAGACTGAACTATTAGGTAGACCCAGAGGATTTAGCAATACAGTCCTTTGTGATTAGAATCATAGAATCACAGAATTAGCTAGGTTGGAAAAGACCTACAAGATCATCCAGTCCAACCATCCACCTACCACCAATAACCCCACTAAACCATGTCTCTCAACGCTATATCTAAATATTTCTTGAACACCTCCAGGGATGGTAACTCAACCACCTCCCTGGGCAGCCCATTCCAGCGCCTGACCACTCTTTCAGAAAAGTAGAATTTCCTAATGTCCAGTCTAAATTTCCCCTGGTGATTCCCTGATTCCCTGATTCTATTATTTGAAGTAGTAAGTACTTGAGCCTGTTTGCCATGGTTTGTGCCCCATATTGACTAAGGACTTTGGAGTTAGCAGAATAAAATCTATTATTCACATTCTCCTTCAGGGCAGTTCAGTGCAGTAGGAATGGTCTTTCCTGTTGGTGTGTAGACGAGAATGGCATCGAGGTACCTGGCAGCAAACAGAATGGATATCCCATATCTTGTAAGTCAAAGGTTTTCGGTTTTGTTCAAAATGTTTTTTTTTAAAAAGTGAACATTTGAACTATTGAAACAAAGACCATGTTTACCCTAGATCTTAGATGGACTCTATTTTGTGGTTTCTCACTGAATCTTTCCGGTGGAAGTTCTTGTCTTTCTGAGGAGAGGATCAAGGAAATTTGATATACCTGTATCAGGTTGTCTGTATTCATGAAGGCCCGAATAACATAAACCATAAATAAAAGTTTAACTGATTGTAATCACTTATGAGTTGGAGAGCTTGAGCCCCATCTGTGGTGGGTTTTTCGATACCAGTTTTCATGACCTCAACTTCATCAGTGTCTTGATGCCTCCTGGGTGACAAAATCAGAATTTTTCCTTCTCAGAAAATTCAACCGTTGTTTAAAAATAGATGATTCTGTGTCCAATAATTAACTTCCTCTAACAGTGTCCCTCTCTGGTGCTGCAGGCTTATCCTTCTGCCAGCTGCAAAAGCAAAGAGTCTTGGTGAGTCGCTACATCAACAGCAGTAGCATCTCCTACATCCCTCAGTGCCTGGACTCAGGGGCATTTGATGTGGTGCAGTGTGACGTGGAGCTGGGTCAGTGCTGGTGTGTAGATCCAGAAGGAATGGAGATTTATGGCACCAGGCAGAGAGGAAAGCCAACACGATGTAAGTAGTATTCAACAAAACAATGAGTTTTGTAGGGATGAAAGGTTTGATGTGAATGAAAGCTGGTAAATAAGCAGCTTGGGCACTGTGGCCTACACTTATCCTATAGAAGTATAAGTGCTTAGTGGAGAAATTCAAATTAAGTCCCTTTTTCCTTTGGCTATAAAGAGAACACATGACACCAATGTTTGCATGTTCAATGTAATTAATCTAGGCCTTTTCTACACCATGGGATTTTTTGTGTGATGTTCAACACTAGTAAACATTACTGTTTTTCCTGTTAGGTCCAGGAACCTGTGAGATCCGAGACCGTCGCATTCTGCATGGGGTTGGGGAGAAGAGCCCACCACAGTGCTCAGCAGATGGAGAGTTTCTGCCCGTCCAGTGCAAGTTTGTCAACACAACAGACATGATGGTTTTCGATCTCGTTCATAATTATAACAGGTAAGAACACAGGCTTCCAAAACAGGGAGTCAGTGCTGCTCAACTCTTCAAGGCAGGATCTTACTGCATTTTTTTCCCCATGAAATCCTTCTGCTATGATTATGTCTGATATTATCTCCTGCTAACGAACTGACCAAGTAAGAAACATTTTCTTCTGAATTAAATTTGTTCTTCTGCAAAATTTTTCTGTATTCCATTCCTGCAGTGTAGTCAGTGTGACTTTGCATAGTGTTGATTGCCACTTTAGGATCTGCATTTGGGAAAGTAGCCAGGGAGACCTTTCAGAGAAGCAGAGAACAGTACCTGAGATAGATACAAAAGAAAGAATGAAATTCATATGTATAGATGAGGTAAGAAAGATAATTCCATACAGAAAAACAGAGAGACAACTGGCAACACATAAAGAGCAAGTTACTCGTGACACTGGGAAAACTTTTGTCCATTTACAGTGTGCTGGAGTTGCTCATAAAGGTGAGCAAGCAAGGGATGTGACATACAGACCAGCTTCAGTGATTGGAGTAGGCTGGGGGAGATTTTGAAATGCTGGTTTGAATGCTCTTCAGTGGGAGCAGGGAGCTTTTGTCCTTTGGAGGAATAAGGAATTAATGTTCATAAAGAGAAATAAGGGCTGGGAAAGGGGAGATGCAGAGGGAAGAGGTCTGGTCTGGAGAAGCGTCCTCGTCTGAGTGTCGCAATCAGCACATTTCTCCAGAGGAGGGCAGTGGAGTAAATCTAATGTCTTGTTCTGCTTTGACTCAGTTTGGAGAGAATAAAGCAATGCTTTAAATTAATACATTTTAATTTTTTTTACATTTTTACTTTATTATAGTTTTTAGCGTTTGCTCCCATTGGGAGGTTTGTCTGGAAAAGATCTGCAGGACTGGGCTCTTCTTGTGTCCGTGTCATGTAAATAATCACGGCAGGACCATTTCACTTCCAGCTATCTGTCTTTCTAATTATGGCACAGGCTTAATCCATATGCATCTGATCTGAGTACCCTAGGTAATTAATATATTTATTTTTCACAGCATTCCTGCAGGGAATATTATTATCCTGTCCTATAAGCAGGTAGCCAGAATACAGCGTTGAAGTAACAAATTCCAAAGCAAAGAAATATAGCAAACACAGAGATTAAACCCCTATTTTAGAAGTTTGGTTTCATGCTCTGATCATTGGAGAATCATTCTTTGGCTCCAAGAACTGATTTTTGAAATCCATGTGTCACTTAACTCCCTTCCCAAATGATTTCCCCACACTTTCCCAGCTATTCCAGAATAAATGAGTGTGTTATATATATAATGGAGAAATTTGGAAAGTGTAAGGCTAAGATTTTCCTAAGAGGAAGATGTTTGGAAAGAAAGATAAGCCCAAATTTGTTGCCTTACCCAAGTACTTGCCTACTGTTACTTCTTTCACACAGACTGTGCTCGGGTCCAACTTGGATAGGCAGCTGTATAGAAAGCCCTGTGGCAATTACTGGGGGAAGTAATCAAGAATCCAAAAATCAGTATTTTTTACTTAGTTGCTATAACTTTCATCAGATTAAATACCTTGGTCACTGTCTTACCCCAGTTCACTGGAGGTTCTGCCCTATTACGGTCTCAGAATAGAATCATAGTATATCCCGAGATGGAAGGGACCCACAGGGATCCCTGAGTCCAACTCCTGGCTCTGCACAGGAGCACCCAAAATTCAAACCCTATGTCTGAAAGAGTTGTCCAAGTACTTATTGAACATTGGCAACTTGATGCCATGGCCGCTGCCACAGTGTTTCTCGGGTGCCTTGCAGAATGTGCACGTTAGAGCAGACCTGAGACTGCAGTAGAGTGGTACTGGGACTGAGGCTAGTTTTGGTCTCAGTTAGATTATGGAAGGTTATGGGTTTCCTGTAAAATTCTTGTGCTTGTCAACCTTTCTTTTTCTTGATCAGGGTGCTCATCAAGAGCTTTTTAGCTTCCTTGCTAAAAACCTACTCTGACTCCGCCATTCTGTGAATGCCTTGAGCAGAATATTCCACTTCCCTTTTACTAGATTTTTCCAAATAAGCCACATGTGGCTGGGACATGAGGCCTTTATCATATTTCAGTGCTAAGATATGTCTCTGTAAACTAATACAGTTGTTTTGAAATGTGGTGAAAATGTCCCATTGGCCATAATGCCTCAGTCTAGCAAACAAAATCTTCCAGTAGTTTGCAGAAACCCTGGAGTGTCTGTCAGTTAAGATCACATTTATTATGTTTTTTCCCACTCTACCTTATTAAGTTTCCTTCCTAAACCACAGCTTTGCTGGAATCTGGCTGTTGTCGCTCCTAGAATATTCTACTGGGAACTACCATTTCTTTGATCTCCCAACGTAGGAGTCAATCTCACTTGTAATACATTAGAAACCTTTTCTCTTTAATCCTTTGAGCCATTCGCTCTGAATGAAAAAGATTAGCGATGTTTTTATCAGCTTTTATGCTTAGTTCAGTGAAGAAAGCCTACATAGCATGGAGGGAAAGGAAGCAGCCTGTTTGTTTAGGTAGTCTGCCACTCTGTGCAGATTGTGGCAGGAGCTAAGGAATGGCTGTTGTATTAACATTAGGCCAACATGTGCCTATTCTACCCTCTTTGGCAGGCTTCAACGGTGAGAACAGAATTGAAAATGAATACTAAAGGCTGGGTGTGTGCATAGGAAGGATAAGGAATCTGTCTGAAGGGAGATCTTACTGTACTGTGCTTGGTTAAAAAATGCAGGAGACTTGTTAGCCTAGTGGAATGCTGATTTGGATCATGTCAGAGTGTGCTTTGTTGTTGGTGTCAGTGGGCCTCCCTGCGCCCTTCACAAGAGGCTGCTTTTCCTTCCAGGCTCCCAGTGGCTTTCCAAACCTTCAGCTCCTTCCGGGAGACATTCCCAGAGGTCTCTGGGTACTGCTACTGTGCGGACAGCCTGGGGAGAGAGCTCGCAGACACCGGTGAGTACTTCCCAGCGTCTCAGCTTCAGTGTGTTGAATTCCCCAGCAAAAGGGCAAGTAATAAGCATCAATCTTCAGCTTCATTTGGGATCCAAGTGCATTCTTGCAAACACACAGACCACTTGATGTGACCAGTGTTTGGGAAAGGCTGAAGCTCTCTCATGACATTCTCTCTCAAGATTAACCCCACCCTTGGGAAGAGCACTCCAGCCAGCTGCAAACAGAGTCAACCCTGCCCATTCTAAGGTGCTGGAACAGGACTTTTGCACGTCCACCCTCTGTCCATCTTAGAAAGCTGGATCCTATTCAGTGTCCAATTAGCAAATGTAGGGGAATATAAGGGACCTGAAAATTGAGCTTTTTTCTTCTTGCTCAGATAGATGGTCTTTCCTTGTTTTCTCATAGACCCCGGTTACTGTTCAGGCGTATTAGTAGTTGATGGGAAACCTTACAGAATTTTTTTTCCAGAAAAGAGAAGTGAGGAGGGTGAAGTGGCCTCCCAAGTCCACTTCCTTAGATATTTCTGTTTGAAAAATAAAAGCAAAAGACAACAACAACAAAAACCCTTAGGAAAAATGCAGAACATGATGGATTAAAATGTATATGGTAGATGAAAACTTCAGTATTTAATTCCCATGAGTATGAGAATTTCTTCTAAAATCTGTGCACTCGGAAGAACTAGTGCACATCTTTTCATTTGCTTAATTTAGTAAACCAAAATGGTCAGGAATTGGTTTTTGGAAACATCAGTGATATAATTGCACAGTTTCAGTGTCTCTACTGCAAAGTGAACTGAGCACAACCACAGCCCAATGCTGGTTACTGGATGTTCCTTCTGCTCGTTAATGGTGATGACTGATGACTGGGCCCTCAGCAGCACATTGTGTGGTGTGATGCATTAGGGTAATGCAGCATAAGTTCGCATTTGGGCCAGTTTATAGGCCTGGTTTTCTTTTTCCTAATACATTTCCAGTTCTGCTTCTCTGGTGCAAAGCAGATGACTGCTGTCTTAAAAGGAGACCTCTGTTTCCCAGGCCTGGAGCTGCTGCTCGATGAAATTTATGACACTATTTTCTCTGCGCTGGAGCCTGCCCGTACATTCACAGAGACCAGCGTGTACCGGATCCTGCAGCGGCGCTTCCTGGGGGTGCAGCTGGCCACCTCTGGCCGATTCAGATGTAAGTAGTGCCCAGGTGACTCCCTGAAAATCGTATGGTGATTTTGGAGTTGATGTATGACAGCTGCCATTGCGGAGACTTGTTTTAATAGTCTCTTGCATTTAAGCTTATAGTAAGAATCAAGGTCCTTCCATTGCAGCTGACTTTTAATCTCTGGGCTAAGATTCTTAGCATCAGGCTGTACTTAACCTATGGAGGAAGCTTTCCCATGCACTTGAGGTTTGCATTAATTGAAAGCCGGTGAACTCTGCGTAGTTCTTGCTTTGACATTCTGGAGACAGATCTAATGTTTTATTACACTAAAAGCCTGAGAAAATGCTTCTTAATTTATGACACTACAGTCAGAAATAGGAAGGGTCTTACACTGGCCACAGTGTGCTCCATCCCCACGAGACTATACACGAGGTTGCAGCGCCTGAGTGAGTAAAGCTGAGCTTCTGGATCTGCCCTTGGGTCCCTTCTGCCTGGGGAGGGCAGGCAAATGAGGAGAGCTTTCCTGCCTGTAGGCAATGAACTCTGCAAGGCAAGCAGGAAGGTGCCTCCTTCCCTGCACCAGAGCCTTCGAGAACTGCCTTGCCTGATGAGAGTTTGTGTCCCCCGGCGTCGTTCTTCATCCTCCCATCCAAACTCCTCTCATGCTGACATCTGACCCTCACTAAGGAGTTATTGATCAGATACCAGTGGAGGTCTTCCAGCCACATGGGTCACACAGTTTGTCCATTTCTGGGACAAGCTATCCTTCTGGGAAGTCTGGTAAGCATCTTCCCCCTCCCAGTTCTCAGTGCTGTGAAGCATACTGTGCCTGCAGATGGAGGCAGTTCAGTGGGAATGAAGCTATAACAGCCACCAGATGGAGATGTGACCACACTCGTTAGCCACTGACCATGATGCTTTGGTGAATTACCCAGGATTTACACCACCACCTGAGGTCAGGCACATTATGTGCTGCCAGGAAAGATGTCAGACTCCCTGGATGAAGGCTTTGTTCTGATGTGATGCTCTCACTGTATCAGCCTGACGGCCGAGTGAAGCTGAAATGCTCTGGAAAGTGAGGAATTCTTAGGCTATGGGATTGTATCTTTATAGAAAAGGCAAGGCTTCTGTTGGAAGGGCTGAGGCTAGTGTTAGTAGACCATAAGTCATATCAGAAAGTGTGCTTCTCTGCCATTCTGACCAGTTTGACAGGGATAGAGGCTTCTGTTCCCTGCAGGGGTATGGAAGAAATTGATGGTCTCAGCACAACTCTCTGCAATGAGATACGGAGCCTGTGGCAGGAGCAGTACCTCATTCTCACTGGAAGCACTGCACTGTACATACTTGTGTCTCTGTCTCCCATGCTGCACATCTGTCCCTGCTGACCACCTTTTCTGTTGCATTAAGGGCCAGAGCTCTCTGAGTGAGCGATGCTTGGTCTCCCCTTAACTATGGCTGAAAAATGAGTTGAGGTTAATTTAGTTTTTAGAAATGACTTCCTACTGAAGAAAACTATGGAACTGATTCCCTTGTGTGAAAGAGGATGGAGAATTTCTATCTTGGACTGGTACTTGAAGTTTCAGGAAATTAAACCTTTTTTTCTCCAGGCTTGGCAAAAATAAATAAATGATTGAATCAAGCAGAGATGGCTTTGAAACCTTAAGCTTTTCCTCCTCTTTTCTTCCAGGCCCCTCAAAATGTGAGGTAGAACGGTACGCAGCCCTGCGCTACCAGCATGCCTACGTCCCATCGTGTGACGCTGACGGGGGCTACACAGCAGTGCAGTGCCAGCAGGGAGGACAGTGTTGGTGTGTGGACACAAAAGGGCAGGAGGTCCAGGGCACGAAGAGACCAGGACAGCCCCCAGCCTGTGGTATGTACGAGGTTTGCATAGGGGAAAATGCTAGCAGGCAGCACTGCCTTGTACATCCACGTATGCTTTCAGTTCAAGCCAGTCCCACTCGCCATTCCCCTCCCTGCTGTGGGAATTTTGTAGATGACTGAAAAAATGAAGGACCAGTTCCCTTCTTGGATCTGACAGATTGTGGTGCTCATAAGCTGGTATCCAAATACCTCTGTGGGGCTAAGAACCGCATTTGAATGAATTATTAAATTCCATATTAATTTAATTTTCCTTTATGATCTGCCTTCTGCCTTTTAGTTTTTCACACATTTAGAAAATCTATCCCTTGACTCTAGGAGTCTCTAGGTCCCAATATCATAAAATCAGACAATCATTAAGGTTGGAAAGATCAGTAAGGTCATCTAGTCCAACCATCAATATCTCTCATAGCGTTAGGTTGTGATGTTTTGGATTTACCCCCTTGTTTTGGTGACATGCTACTGAACTTCTGTCTCTCTCTGTCTCATCTTGAACGTTTTTTTTCTGTATTTCTTTCAGTGCATACTTGACCATGAAAATTGTCAAATCTGGTAGAAAACTATTTAGAGAAGGTGTCTGAGTTTGTGCTTTGAGAGGGATTTCATTAAGAATCCATCATCAAATCAGCATTCCAAATGGAAATGACAGCAGAAATGTTGAATGGCCGGAGGGGAGGAGGAAAGTTTAAAAACCTTCACTCCAAAGTGTACTACCTCAGCGTTCAGGATTGCGCCAGAGGGCTGGGGCACGAGGTCTTAGTTCTGGATGCCTTCAGGGGAGTTCATATCTCTGCCTACAAGACACAGTTGTACCATACAGATAAAGAAAGGAGGAATCTACCCTGGGTGTTATGATTCCAAGTCAGTCAGCATGCTCCAAGCACAGACAGGCTTACAATAAAATGAAAATTTTCGCATGCCTCCAAGGCTGATCACCAAGGATATTGCAAGGAAGCCTCCGAGAGGCCTCACCATATGTTGGAGTTGGTTGTTTTCTCTTTGCATGTGCCCTGCTGAGCCTTCTTGATAATTTTTCGGGGGGCATGAATTGGGGCTGCTTGCAGCTTTTAGAGGCAGACTCAAGAAATTTAAGCAGGGAATATTTCTGTGGAGGTTTTTCAGGCTAACACTGAAAAGGTATTTCATGAGAATATAGCTGGAGTCTGTGGCCAGCCAGCTACATGCCATGTGCATATCTTCTCTGTTCTGTTTTATTTCCTTGTGATTTCTTCAGCTGTTACTCCCAACAGTGTTCACACTGGAGGAAGCAGAGATGTAGGTAAGGGGAACACCTCAGGTCACACAAGTACCATGAAATTCGGATAGGAACATACTCCTTTTCAGACCCTACAGTAAATTCACCCCAGCAGTGCTGTTCTGTTTATTCCTTCTCATTTTACTTTGCTTCAACAGTGAGTAGGAGGGCAGAGCATTTAAAGACTGTGTTCCTACATTTGTTTTCGATTAGCGTACTTGGGGATTGTGGCTTACACTAACTTATTGGTCCCTAGAGGAATGTTCTTCATCCCTGTTACTGAGAGCTAGCACTGAACGCAGGAGGGGCCCATCCTACAGAAAATGCCTTTACAAAGGAAGCACTGTGAGGGACCCTGAACCCATGCCAAGAACTGCGGCACAGAACAAAGGTTCTAAAAGAAGGAGCGAGAAAGATGCTGATCAGAGAGCCTCAGATTACTTGTTAACCTGTTTGAGCAGCTTTTAGGATTTCCAGCTTCTGTCCTCACTGTTAGCACTGTTCGTTTTATAATAGTGCCTGAAATTGAAATGGATGAGGAATGAGGATGGGGATGGGTAATAGGGATAGGGATGCAGAATAGGGATGGAGGTGGAGGTGGAGATGGATATGGAGGTGAAGATGGAGATGGAGATGGAAATGGGGGTATCCAAAGCAATGCTGGATCATACAAAACTGTTTTTTCACCATTCTGTCCCCAGCGGAATCTGCAGTAGTTTTTAGGGAGAAAGAAAACAAAGAGCAATTCTTTGATATATTATCTCGGCAGACTAGTCACTCCCCAGACTAGAGGTTTAACCTAGATCATTGTGTTCAGCATTCCCCTGAGGAGTCACCTTCCAAAGATTTGTCTAGTCACTCTTTAAACTTTTATCCTTCCTAGCATCCTCCACTAATAAGTTTCATGATCATAGTTACGTGCTCCACTTCTTGCTTATTTTAGAGTGTTTGTAACAACAAAGTCTTTCATTTTTCTTCTTTCTTTTGAGCCTTAAGCTGATTTTTTTCAGAGGTCCTTCCTCAGAGATGTGTTGCAGACTGACTTGTTGCCATTGCTGTCTGCATATGAACGTACAGAGACTTGGCTGGAAAGAGGCACCTGTGATATAGCTCACTTGAGATGTGGGTAGCCAGGGACACTAAGACCTGTTGGTACCCTCAGATCCCTGACATTTACTTTTGTTGGAATTTTACAATTTTCTCTCCCGTTTAGAGCTCAGTTTTGAATCCCATCTGGTCCTTGGCACTCCATTACTGCTAATTTTAACAATCCATTTTCAAAACTCGTGTTCTGAATGCTTCACTATGAAACTATAAATGTCTGGGTAGGAAACCTCCATAAATTTCTCATTAGTGAGCATTCATTAAAATGACTTTCTTTTCGGTAATCTATTTCCCTTTCTCTTGTCCACATATTGCATCTGAATCATGTGCAATTTTTATTAGAACTGGACATCCTACCAGAGTATTAATGTATTTGAAAAATACTTTATTTATAGTTTATCAAACATAAAAGCAGGAATGAGGATTTGCACTGGAAAACAATAGAACCAAATAAAGACCAAGAGCAGTAAATTCAGACATGGTGAAGGAAGTTTGTGTCTTGAATGTAAAAGTTTATTTCTACGTTACTCTTAGCAACACTTTAAATTTCTTTATCAGTATGGCTGATGCTTAGTTGGGGAACTAGAAACAAATTGAAGTATACTCAGAGGCATTTACTGAGACTACTTGGAAGATATTTATAGAATAGTGGGTTTTGGAGTTTCCTAAGTTTGTATTTCTTAACCTTTGTTTAGGTGAAGAACAAACGTGCATCTCTGAGCGACAACGGGCCTTGTCAAGGATCTTTTATGGCCCTGCTGGGTACTTCAACCAGCCCGATTTATTTTCCACATCAGATGTGCAGTCAGAGAAAACTGGCTTCTCAAGACCTTGCCCTCCCTCCTTCAAGGAGCTGTTTCTGGACTCTGGATTGTCATCTCCAATCATGCAAAGTCCATTTGCCAGCCAGATTCCTGGACTAGAATCCATCCTTAGTGAAGCCATCACAGGAATGTTCCCATCAAGGGAACTGGCTCAAGTGGCATTGCAATTTACTGCCAATCCAAAACGCTTCCAAGAAAATCTCTTTGGAGGAAAGTTCTTGAAGAATATGATCCAGTTTAACTTTACTGGGGCACTTGGCACTAGTGGCAAATACAGCATTGGGCAGTTTTTCACACAGGAAGATGCAGCAGGGAGGAACAGTGGCCAAGGCCTTCTGCAATCAGCTGAGGCATTTTCATTGGAAGTATCAAAGGGGAGCTCCATTTTGAGTCAAGCTCTTGTAGGCAGCTTTGGCCGCACAGTAACTCTTCAGGACAATCAGAATATGATGAAATTCCTTTCCTCTGTCCTGGAACTTCCAGAGTTCTTTGCTTTTCTTCAACAAGTGATTTCTGTCCCCAGAAGCATTGCTGAAGATTTAGGCGAAGTGGTGAAGCTAGCACTGGGATCCAAAGACTGTGGTGAGGAGCCAAGGGACCTGTTTGTTCCAACGTGTACTAAGGAGGGGAGATATGAGGAAGTTCAGTGCTATGAAGGAGAGTGCTGGTGCTTGGACACTTCAGGTAAAGAAGTCCCAGGCTCAAGAGTTCAAGGTGAACGTCCAAGGTGTCCCTCTGATTGTGAGAAGCAAAGGAGAAACTTGCAAAACTTGAAACAAAGCCTGTCTGCAGGATCAGATCTTTTTATTCCCTCTTGTACCAAGAATGGAGACTTTCTGCCACTTCAGTGTTATGGGACAAATTGCTTCTGTGTTGATTTGAATGGAAAGACTATTCCAGGAATAAGAAGAAATGCTGGAAAACCCATGCAATGTAAGTTCTGGGAATTAGGAATTTAAAGATAATTCTTTACTTCGTTTGAATTTCATGATTTATTTCTTCACATTTGATTGTTTCTAGAAATGTATGAATGATTGTTCCTTAACAGAAAAGAATATTATCCCTACAGCTGAAGGGGAATTAAGGGAAATAAAGTGTATGTAAACCTTGATATCCTTGGTCTTAGAGACAGTTTAGTGGCATCAAACTCCTATCTCCCCAGTAAGAACTACAAGCATCTAATGTGCTCAGATTTTGTTTAAACTTCTGAGTACATCTCTAAAGCCCCATACACCATGAAGAATCTTACTCTGGCCCAAGAGAGCAGAAATCGTTACCCTTAATAATGGGCCAAAAATGTTGTTGTTTTGGGGACAAATGATGAAGTATCAGTAAAAGTGTTCATGGCATAACAGTGAGGATGTTCAGGTTGTGGGTACTGTATATCTTCAGTGCATTCATAAGATGTGCTGTGCATGTTTTTCATTTCCTCAGGCCCCAGTGCTTGTCAAGTCACAGCTGGACAGGAGTTTCTAAAGACTCTGAAACTCCTGTTGTCAGACCCAAGTGCCCTGTCTCAGCTCTCCAGCATTTACCTACCCCAGTGTGATACTGATGGTGCCTGGAGGCAGGTGCAGTGCAGTGGTCCTCCTGAGCAAGCTTTTGAGTGGTACGAAAGGTGGATTACAGAGAACAATGAAGGCAAAACTCTGCCCATTGCCAATCTACTAAACATCATAATTGGTTATAAAAACGCCTCTTCCAAAAGTTTTTCAGGTTTTATTGAAGCTTTGTATGAGGCTGGGCACCAGAATGTCTTCCCAGCTTTCACCACATATTCATCCTTTGCTGATCTTCCACCTGAAGTACTGGAGGGAAATGTGACCTCTGCATCTGAGAACATTTTATTGGATCCGTACACATTCTGGCAGCTTCTGAATGAGCAGCTGACCTATTACCCGGGAGCCTACACTGATTTCAGTGCTCCGTTAAGCCACTTTGAGCTTCGTGATTGTTGGTGTGTTAACAGTGATGGAGAAGAGCTGCAAGGAACAAAGACGGAAGTGAACCAGGTACCAACATGTAAGTAACAGATTTGCTGGCACATAAATAATAGTTTTTCTGGTCTTTGATTTTATACCACAAGAGAAAAATTCCTTTCGTGTGCAATGAAGTAGGAGATAATGGTCTAGGGAAAACCTATTGATAGTGCCACTATCACTGACCACCTGAGGAAAGAAAACTCATTTTTGAAAAATAAATGGTCTCTCTGCTTTGGCAATATGGAGAAATAAAGTTCTGTATCAAGGTTGTGTAGTTTTTATTATTTGGAGTGTAGTTATATAATGCCAGGTACTTATCCAGATACCAATGGATACTTCAAATCTAGAAGCATTCTGTGAAGACTTGTAGGGAAAATTCACTGTTAAACTATCTGATCTAAAGGACTTTCAAGAATGCCTTAAAATATACAGGAGGAATTTTCTTTACTGTTTCCTGTCACTCAGTCAAGAGTAACAGGTATGGCATAGAAGTCCACTAGGACAAGAGTGAGGCCAGCACTGATGTTTGGTAAGCCCTTTGTCTAGAGCATCTCTACCACAGCTGTTGATCCCTCTTTGGAGTTACTTCAACAGACTAGATTGGAAATGTAGTTGCTAAAACCATAAATCATTCAAATCATATAGTAATTTTCCAGCTGGAAGGAAGAGGCAGGACAGTGAATGAAAAAATTCCATATGGGCAAGTGGTGAAGAAGCCAGTTCTATGGGCAAAAGAGAAAGATGATAAAACAGATTAGCAGAGTTATTCTGGCAGAAAAGCAGAACTGTTTCTGTGTGTTTAACTGCCGTATCCAAGTCTGTAGATGTCTGGAAAGAATAGGTCAATTGTCAGCTTCCCTCTGCTTTCTACAGGTCCTGGTATATGTCAAAGTATTAAGAAAGAAGTCATGAAATTTATAGAGGATACAGAGCAACTCATCCAAGTCTCAAACACTTCTCACTTCCCTTTTGGAGAGAGCTTCTTGATGGCAAAGGGAATACAGCTCACGGACAATGACCTCCTACGTTCTACTCGGCCCTACAAGTCAGAGATGATGGTCTCTGAGAAATTGTTATCGGGCAGTGACTATGCTCTCCAGTTGGCTGCGCAGTCAGGTAGGGGAGGGGGAGATGGGGGCTTGGAATTACAGGGACACATTTTTTACTCAGAACAGGCGTGGAACAGGCTGCCTGGAGAAGCTGTGGATGCCCCATCCCTGGAGGTGTTCAGGACCAGGTTGGATGGAGCCCTAGGGAACCTGATCTAGTGGCTGGAAACCAGTCTATGGCAGGGAGTTGGAAACTAATGGTCTTTAAGGTCCTCTCCAACCTAATCCATTTTATGATTCTATGAATCTATGTTATGTATGACACCTTGCATAAGTAAGATATGGGTACTATATCTACCTTCAGTGTCTGCAAACATGCACTTTTAAAATATCTCTTCTTGTATTGGCCACCAACGTCTCTCCTACTCATATTTTACAGTCTTACATTTCTACTGGCAGAGTCACTTTACATTGAAAGGTTTTGCTGGAGAAGCTATGCATCTGGGATTTCATCCCTATATCCCACAGTGTGATGGCCTGGGAAACTGGGAGCCAACTCAGTGCTATGAGAGCACAGGTGAGCAATCCCTCGCAAAATACTCTAATTTAAAAAATGGAAAACCTGTATTCTTGTAGCTAAACCAGAGAGAGGTGGATAGGTGTGCTACGTGATGGGTAAACAATTGATTGGAATAAGGGACTCAAGTGACAATTCATCGGGTTTCAAAAATGAGTCATTGTTCAGTTACTCACTGCTAGTAGTGCTCCTCAGGAGTCAGCCGAAGGGTCAGCAATTGTTTAATACCCCTGATAATGGTCTGTTAAAGATCAAGGCAATGAGATTGAGTGCTCTGGCAGCAAATTTATGGATTTCAGGAAGTTGCTGGGAGTAGATGATATACTGCATTATGGGGTTTGCAAGAGGAGGTTCTCACCAGAGCTGCTACATTTCTATTCTCACCACTGCTCAGAAGTAAGATCTGTTTTTCTCTGGAAAGCAGAGTTAACTGTGTCTTTGGTTTGCCGACCACTTTCTGCCGTGATGCAGTGAGTCAAAATCCTCCAGGAATGCAACAAATTTAAACAGGATTACTGCAGTACAATATCTGCTTTTCTTCCCTGGACAGGTCATTGCTGGTGTGTGGATGAAAGAGGACGTTATGTTATGGATTCCTTGGTTTCGCGCTCAGCAGAACGTCCCAAATGTCAGTTGGTTTTTCTTCTTAAGTGCTTATTTATTCTTAAAAATTATAATCTTTTTTGAAAATTCTAGAATGCTGTTCATGAAGAGAGGCTTTTTTTAACCAGGAGCCTTTTGTGTTTGATTTGTTCATGTGTATTATTTCATTATGTATGAATTCAGCTCTCGTGATTTGGGAATTGACCCCCTACTGTTGTTACCTGACACTGATCAGGTGTTCCCTGCCTGACACTGCAGCAAAGCCTGCCTTGTGTAGATAAGTGAAGGAGATGGAAGTGTATCCCTTTCTCTAGGTTTGGTTTGAAAAATTCATTTTATTTTAACATGCATACAAATGTTTTCCCTCTCGTAGGTCAGACGTCATGTCAGAGATCTCGAGCCAATGCCTTAATCTCCAGCTGGAGGCAGAGTGGCTCAAAGCTGGGTGCCTCTGCAGCAGATCTGTTTGTTCCCTACTGCCTTGAGGTAATTCAGCGTGGCTGAGGAAAGGTGAATGAAAACCTTCCTGATTTTGCTGCAACCGTGCTAAGGACCCATGGAGTTTCAGTCTAGGCTCACTAATATCCCTTTGTGCATTCTTATCAAACTGAATGAAAAGGGTTCAACAAAACAAAAGGGAGGTTTTGCCCTCCATAAATCAGAATTTAAATAGTTCTGAGATGAAGACCAGGAAAAGGAAGCTCTCTTCCTTCCTACACTTAGCTTGTACTGGGTGGCTCTGCTTAATCCTTGCACAGGGCTGTGTTTAAAAGATGTGATTTAACTGGCACTTGGTAGATTTTTGTTTTATGAGCTATGAGAATGTCAGGATGAGAGGAGAAGGATACAGGTATCCCAACATAGAGTCCATGATGCTCTTGAAACTTGCCAGTGGGTGATGTAGAGTGCTGAGATGGGCACGGAACGGACATTTCAAACCAAAGTTATACCAGAAATTAATCTCAGGGGGCTTTCTACGTACTGCTCCTCTCAGGGCCTGATCTGAGTATTTTAGTATTTTGGTTTTTTTTAACGTTCATTGAAGGGCAAAAGAAATATAACCAAATATTTTAACCAGGATTTTGGGATACGGATTCCACTGTCTCTGTGTTAATATATGTTGCTCTGCAATGACATGTAATCGATATTTCTTAGACAGGAGAATATGCTGTGCTACAGAGATCTTATACAAACACTTGGTGTGTAGATCCTGAGTCAGGAGAAGTATTTCAGCGTGGCGACAAAGATTCAGATGGCAATCCTGAGTGTGAGTAATGCTTCACCCTGTAAATACATACAGGCTGTAATGGCAGTGGTAATGTCTCATGCTTTGCTGCATGTGTACTTCTGTACTTTCCTTTTCGGAATGATTCCCAGGGAACTATGGAGGTCTTATGGTTTGACTCCTCAATGGTAACTTCATGCAAGTACATGTCTTCGAGAGGATAGCTGAACATAGTTTCCCTTTACTTTCATAACATGAAACAAACCAGTGTTCAAAAACTGATCAGTAAACTATTTTCTCTTTATGCTTATGCCACTGCAGAAAAGTCTTTGGGCTCATGAATGAGTTTTCAGGATGAATTCTGAGCAGTTGGAGCTGAGTGACATCCAGTAAGGGAGTAACAGAATCACAGAATCTAGTCCATTTAACATGGTCCTCCACTGCTCTGTGCAGTGTGATTAAATCTATACTACCTTTATGCTGTCTTTGAAAAAATATAGAGGTTGTTCTTCAAATAAAGACAGAACTGTTGAGGTCTCATCAGAGATAAGAGATCTCATACAATGATTCTGTGACTCTGTGACATCATTCTTCCAAAAGGCTGGAGAAGCCCTGCTGATTGAAATTGAGATGCCCAACAGGAGCTAATCCCCTGGCTCTGCTCTTTTGAGCAGTACAGGCAGTTCAAGAGCTTACACTGCTATGTTTCTTTCTTCAGTTCCTCATCTAGTGATTTTTTGATTTCCATCTCTCATAGAAAATCTGAGAGAATAATCTTTTGGATTCAGGCAACATTTCTACAAGAACATCTATATCAAGAGCAGATAATTAATGAGGATGGGATATCAAGTTAGATGATACCTTGGTCTGACCCAGCAAGTCTGCTCATCTCTTCTAATAGATGACCTGCTGATAGAAGTCTGGTTGTAGATGTGCAGCATACCTGATGGGGAATAAGTAACTGTGTGTTCCATAAAGAAATAGCAGTTGAATATGTGTTACCTGAATCACTACCCAAATTTACAAGCATACTCCAACACTTGTGGATGAACAAAATTAGTGAATACCAACTTTACTTCAAGTTGGGGTGAATGTTTTGGATCTTCTTGGGTTTGGATGGTTCCTCAAGCACATGTCACTGTTTTGTTTATTTGTGAGAAATAATAATTATTGCTGTTTATAAGAGTATGCCTGTGTGAGGTAATCTTTTAAACTGAGGCATTTTCCCTACTTTACAATACAAATAATTGCATTATTATTACATTTCTGATGGGCTTGCTCAAAAATTCTTACTAAAAATATTGTTTTAATTAAAAAAAATGTTTAAAAGTCAGCATCTAAGTGCACCGTCAAATTTATAGATATTAGTATAAAATAAATATACATATCATATCTTGTATTTTTTTTCCACCATTCTCTTGGTACAAATTCATACAACATGCACTATAATCTTTATGAAAAAAGAGCGTGTTGTCTAGTGCGACTAAAATTGTGCACATTTCTAAATAAGCTATTACTATAACTTTTTTTCCAGATGATCAGTTTGTCTTCTGTTCTGCATCTTGCAATTATTTTTCTCTCTTTAAAGGTCCTAGTTTCTGTAATATGTTGGAGTTGAAAACTAGTTTACGAGAAGTTGGGAAGGGATACATCCCAAAATGTGAAGAGGCCAATGGGATATTCTCACCTGTGCAGTGCAGCCAGGATGAAGAAAGCTGCTGGTGTGTATTTGACAATGGAGAAGAGGTACCTGGGACACGAGTAAGCGGAGGAAGACCTGCATGTGAAAGTGAGTTGCTGCTTGAGGCATTTTGCTTCTCTGCAAATTCGGCTCTGGAACCTGAGCCAAGTCTAAATTTTTCTAGCATTTTGTTAAGTTTAAGCTTCTCTGTTCAGACTGTTAGAGAGATTTTTGCTCAGGTGGTGTGATTATCTTTGTGTTATAGCAGACTTCAGACCTACCTGGGCATAGTGTCCCATTTTTTTCAAGTGTTTTGTCAGGGAAAAAGGAGAAGGGAATGGATCTTTGACTCCTCCTTATTCATAAAATTGGTTAAATCAAAGAGCTGTTAAACTAAGCTAAGAAGTCAATCTGAACAGTTTGCTGCAAACTTGAACAGCTTCCAGTCTGAGCTGGCTCTGGGATTAAAAGCCATTCAACTGACTGAAATAAAATTTAAAAAATGTATGTTTCTGCCATTCGTACTGATGGCTAGTGATCAGAATTGTGGAAAGGATGTGCCAAAGCACTAGATATCCACAGAGTATTTCCGGCATTATTAGAGCTGTGAAGTACTGGATTTCACTCATGGTTTCCAGTGAGATGTCCAAGTGGGAGATGTTCGGATAAATTATATTTCCAATTGTCTTCATACATCTTCCCAACACTGAAGTAAACTAAAAGAATTAAATTTTCTATAAGGCCATGCTCCAAAGTGCAATGATTAACTGAAACTAGAGATGTAAAAAGAAAACCTTCAACTTCAGAGCCAGTACCTGCAGGACACCACAGTTTCCATAGTTCATTCATTGTTTTTTTTTGTTTGTTTTTTAAATGAGAGTTTTTGGTAGATTTCAGAAAATGGGACCCGTGACAATAAATTGCTTAGGTATCCTTTTGTGATTCTGCTATATAATGAGAAAAATGTGCCTACCGAGGTGATTGTGTCAGCCCAACTAGCTGTAAAACATTTTCATAATTGATATAATAATCAATTAGAGAATTTCTCTGCCAATTTGGAAACCAGCTGCAACATCATTTTATTTGGAATCTTGCATACCAGTAGAGAGTTTTGAGGATAGGATCATTTGAGAAGCCACAAGGAAATCATAGGGCTTTGTCTGCCCCAAGCAGTGTAGTGCTGTGGGGACATGTCCAACCAAGCTCTGAAGAAATCAGTTCCATAGCTAGGGTAGTATAGTTACATGCAGCTTTATAGCTCTTCAGAGAAGCAGAGCTTATTAGTCTAATAAATATGGTGCTGCCATCTTCCTTCCAGGTTATGGGCTGGGATTTCTGATGCTGGACTGTGTAATACTTGTTTACTGTTTTGTTTGGACCAGCTGGAAGAACTCAACATGGTGCACGGCACTCAGTAGTGGAGACTGACTTCCTGATAGACTCTGAAGGCAGACATAAAAAATGGAAGAGCTTGCAGCAGGCTAGAGAAGTCAGAATTAGTTGTAAACGTGAAGTTCTTCATATCTTCTTATCTTCACATAAGATCATTTTTTGGATTTCCCACTAAATTCCAAGGGATCTTTACGAAATATGATATAAAGAATGTTTAGATGTACCCTGGGATATGGCTCTGATTTTTCTGGATTTTGCTTGCACATTTGATGCTTCTTGGAATCCTGAAATACAGTTGTTTTCATAGGGGAAACAGTGACTGAATGATTAATGATCTTCCATTTTTGAAAGACCAAGCTGAGAAATAACTGCTTAAAAAATACAGTGGAAATCTGGGGAACTATTTGTTATTTTCTGCATAAAAATACCACTGAAATAAATTTCAATGATTTTCCTGGATTTTGAAAAAGCAATAGAACATTTTCATGCTAAACAACTTAGTAATGATATAAAAATTAAGAAGCACAAAATATTTTCCCCCTCAACCTATCCAGCTTGGTCCTGGAATCTACTAGTAACTGTTCTTTAAAATGGAAAGACTATTCTTTCATCATCTTAGAGATCTTGTCAATCAGTGAAAGAAGCTGTTTTGGTGGGAGAATACAACCAACTTCTCCTCCAGCATCAGAACAGACAGCTGTAAACACCAAGTAATAACCTTTGAGTGCCCAGTTCTTACAATGAGGTTTTCATTAAATTAATCATTTCCATCAGCAACCGAATCCAACTTCTTCTATTTGACATGCAACAGAGATCTGATGCCAAGTATCCTGGCAGTCCCCACATGAGCCTCCCATCCCTATGCCTGCTTTCCACAGCTCTGGGTGGAGACAGAAAAGAGAGAGCCTTTCTTGGAGAAGATGCTTTCCTTCTGGAAATGTTTAGAAACACCTGTGGAACAAGCGTCAGTATTCAGTTTGATTCTGGCTCATTTCTTGAGGTAGAAATAGAAGAATGACAAAATGGTCCGGTCTTGGTAATGATAATAAAGGAAGCTACATCTAGAGAGAGGTAAATGAGCAAATTGCTGATTATCTTGGCTGGTTGATGGGGTCTTGGATGGAAATTGTAAACTAAATCAGGAAACCGTTCATCCCCTTTATGTTTTGTGTGCTGTCTGTTCTTCTAATTTACACTCAAGCTCCCATTGGGACAGACAGTACAAGACTGTAGGAGCATATGGCTGAGGCTGGATTTGACTTGCTGGGTAAAAAAAAGTGTTAGAGAAATAAAGGGAACACAGAACTGGCTTTTAATATTTATTAATTTTGAATAAAGAGTTATTAATAGAATTTGCATGTAACGGTGGATGTAGTTTGGACTGATAATTGCACAGTGATATCTTCTAGTCCTATTATCTCTGGTGGTTTCATAAAACAAGGACACCAGATTTCCAGCTTTACTAAAAAGAGAGACATGAAAAAGGAAGAGTGTAGTGTCCCCATTTACAGAGTTATTAAAGAAAAAATGTTATAAAGGAGTCTTGAAAGGAAAAGGATGAATTTGGTAAATCAGAAAGACCAGTCTGAAACCCTTATATTTCAGAATTACAACGTCCATGATTGGAAAACAAAGAGGCACTGTAGCACACTGGATGCCAGATTCATCCTGCAAAATTGTAAACTTTAAATGAAGTGTCTGCTAAGTTAAGAAATTAATCTCCATGACTCCATCAGAAGGGGAGGCAGAAAGTGCTCAGATGTGAGCCACGAGCAGAGCCCATCTTCCTCCAGCAACTAGGGAAATTAGGACTGATCTGGGCATTGTTGTTTGGATAATGATGTACAGCAGGAAAATGAATTGTAGAATATGAGAACTGTTCTTTATAATTTCTAACTTAGGTAGATGTTATTTTCTTTCTTTCCATTTTTTAGATCTGGAACTCAGAAGTGTGTCTAAATATTAGAATATTATATAATATGTATATAATATATAATCGGGAAGTAGTTTGAGATTTAGCTAGTGTTGAACAAAGCAGTTGGTTTGAACTCGTTAGTAGAAGTTAAAAATCATAGTAGTTAACTTGTAATATTAGTTTGTTGTAGTAAACAAGTAGGTCTGAAATGACTGTATTGATAAAGAGCAAGTTGAAAGGTAGACATTGCACTCTCATTCAAAAACCGTGTATCACAGCTAGGGACCTGCTGTGTCACCAAGGAACATCCCGGTGCTGTTCAGTTCTTGATCTTAAAGTTTCCGAACTTCATTCTAAAGCAAACTGGGATTTTTTATTTTTTTTATTTTTTTTATTTTTTGGCCCTATCTATTTCCACTGGGTATCTTCCATGAAGGTTGATGGTAAGAAACCTTCTTCTCATTTCCTGCTCAAATTTATTCACGACTGTTTTAAACTTATCTATTCTCATATACCATGCATGTATCTTTCTGTACCCAGTGCATTACCCTTTAAAGTCAGTATGAATCTTTTTATCAGAGTTAGTAAACTGAACCAGGCTGACATATAAACAGTTCTAAGCTGATATGAGTGGAAAATGCACAAGGTGCTGACCACATTACTGTTATGTGAGGAATATGAGGACATTTTCATAGAAGCGTATCACTGAATGCTACTAATATATCCCCTTCCTCTCTTGCCTCAAGGTCCCCAGTGTACTGTGCCATTTGGTGCCTCTTCTGTCCTCAATGGAGCTGTGTTCTGTGACGTTTCTGGGCAAACTTCTGGTGTTCAGCAATGCTGGCTGGTGTGCCGCCAAGGCTATAGCAGCGCTGCTTCCAACACGTTGTTCCAGTGTGATGTGCAGAAACATCTATGGATCTCAGCTGCCCCACTCTACCACGCCTGCCAGAGTATGTGTAATTACCGTAGGTTGGGAAGGGCACAGAGCAATGTAAATATATGTTCAAAAATCCTTTTCCATCTATCATGAAGCTACAGTGTGAGCTGAAATGATAGGACACAGTTATGCGAGAGTTTCTAAATAAAGGTGAATTAATCCTGTCTTCTGCCATCTTCATCTCTGTATCTGGCTAGCTATGCCAGAAATAGACCAGCTTTTCCATAATATCTTAGCTATAAATAGTTATTCAATCTATATGCAGATTTTCCTTTGCAAGTTAAAAGATGCTGGCACCATGAAACAATTCTGATGGAACCACTTAGCCCTGGAAGAACAGATGAGCACCAGATGTTTGAATTTGGCAGAACTTGAATGTTTATTTGCACAATCAAGTCACTGTTACTTCTGCATCTTTTCTAGCAGCCTGTTTTTTAGGACTATGGCTTTCATTGGCTGACATAGTATTTTTCAAATCATTTTTCTTTCAAGAAAAAAGAAACACACCCTTGAAATCTTGGAAGAAGCAGTTCTCTCTTCAGAGCTCATGTAATTGAGTATTAATGTTGGCCTTTTCATTTATTTCAAATAGAGATAAGTTCTGATCAACTCAAATCGCTGCTAAACTTTGACAAATGCAGATCCTGATGCCAGGTTTGCAGCTATTCCTCATCTTTGGAATGGCTGAGACTCAGTCTTGAAAATTCTGTGTTACTGTATCTCTATTCCAAATGTAAACAATTTTAAACTTTAAATTTTAGATTGAGATTTTTGTTTGCCCTTAATCATGTTTTCAATGTTTTTACGCTATATAATGAGGTAAATGTTGTGTTTGCCTAATGGCAGTTGAATAACTGTTTATAGGGCCAGAGGGGAGTGTGCAATAATCTAATACAAGCTTCTATTTAATGCAGGTTAAGGGATTTTCCTCAGCAATTTGTGTTTGAAATATAGAGTGGTTTTAGGGAGGGAGGAAAAAAACCTCCAACACATCTGATGGTCATTGAACAAACTTCACAATAATGGACAATTCAACACACCATTTGTTCCAACGGATAATTACCCACACTCTTAAAAATTTTATTTCCTGTTCCTTCTGTATTCACTTAGAGGTTGTGGTTAAATCAGCTCTAATCTACTGTCCAATAAACTGAACAGACAGAGGGCATTGTGCCTTTCAGGAAGAAGGTTTTTGTGCTCTTTGGTCCTTGCCACTATTCTTGGACTCTTCCAAGCTTTCTTTTACATTTGTTCAAGTAGTAAGTGACTGGGAATTGTGCTCCATCAAGTGACACTGGTACACCATGCAGCGAGGGTCTATAGGGGAATGGAATGAGGGAGAGCTCTACCACTTTTCCAGGCTGTGGGACAAGAGCCAGCTCCGTTTAAAGTCTATGTGATCCCTATACTGAACCTGAGAGAACGAAGTCCCCAGAAACCCTGTGATCAGCAAAACTCCAGTGGAGACAAGAAATTTTCACTGTTCTGATTTTTCCTGGCTAAAAACTGTCTAAATAGATTTTCATTTTGAGATGCTTGAGTCCACCATTTTCTCAATGGTTTGTGTGGCTTGCTATTAAAAAATCAGAAGGCACTTGAAGATGTCCGTGTCAAAGCTATTATTATGCAATCAAATTTATTATCTCCCAAAGCTTGATCTCAAGTTAATTTGACAAGCTAGGCTTCCAAAGGGCCATTTGAATTAGTATTACTTGTTGTAATTATTTTATCTGAGAGAAGCAAAGCTTGAAAGGTCAATAATTCCTGTTTTTCTGTTTCTTTTTTGGTTACTGGCATAATGTCAGCTGTCATCTAGTTCTCTTGAAATTCATATCTGCCAAGTCTTATAATTTCCCTTATCATTCTGTGGGTTAGCAATATCTTTATTGTTATATAACACCAGGCTTTTTTCAGTAGTGCATAACATACATACTTATCAAGTACTCTTTACTGACAACTCTACTGTTTCCACCATGTTTTCACAGGGAGATACTGTTGATGAAGATTAAAATGAAATTCCATGATATCTTTTTGAAGTAACATTGAAAGTAAGTTTCTACACTGAATAGTGAGGCTAATAAATGCCCTTCTATTTATTTTTTAGAGCTCCAGTTATTTCAGACAGTCCAAGCTCAAACACACTTTCAGCTACTGCTACCTCCTCAGAAGACTTGTAGTTCCGATTACTCTGGATTACTCCAGGCATTCCAGATATTTCTTTTAGATGAGTTGAAAGCACGTGGTTTTTGTCACCTCCAGGTAATTTCAGTTCCTCATTCTTTGTTGCTTAAAAAATAAAAAATAAAAAAATAAATGATATGAAACAGAGTAGAACTTTGCATCTTTGAAAGAGAGGGAAGAGCAGAAAATACCATGAAGTCTGCCAGGACTGACAGCATACGATGGACTAGAAAACTAGGATATTCAGACTCGCTGTCTCCATGTTGGCAGATCAGTTGAATGGTAGCCACAGAAGTCACATCACATTAGTCCAATATTTATTAAAGTGTATTTTGGTGGAAGTGAACCTTTTGACTATTGTATTTTTACAAGTCCCTTTGAAAATATTGTCTTGAGCATATCACAGTGCAAATGAGCAGAGAAAGACCAAGAACTAGAAGATTCTAAGGCTGACTAACCTTAATTTCATTTAATTTTGAATTCAAGGTAAATGCGTTTGGAAACACTGGCTCAGTTTCTGTCTGTGACGATTCCTCTGTCTATGTTGAATGCCTGAGTGTGGACCGCCTGGGGGTGAATGTCACGTGGAGGGCTCAGCTGGAAAACATCCCAGCAGCTTCTCTCCCTGACTTACATGATATCGGTAAGTTTTTCCTCTGATGTTTATGTAAATCAAACCTTCTTTGCTTCCTAATTGTGTAAGCAACAAAAGGCAATGCATACAAATGCTCACTGACAGACTCCTTATAACACTGGAGTATTATCTGAGCCTTTTCTCTTTTCTCCTTTTAGCCTGTGACTACAGAATGACAAGAGGATATAATTGAGTATTGCTTTCAGATAGCGCTGCCTCTCCCAGCTCCTTTGACATGAACATTAGTTTAACTGTTAGAAGCTGAACTGATCTAGGAGTTAATTTCTATTGGGCAGGTCCTCTGCAGTGGAAAATACTGTGCTCCTTATTGGGTTGGACTCGGAGAAACACAATTTACACGTTGCCCAAAAAGATAACCAATTCCTTCAAAGTGTGTGTGTTTGGTTTTTTTTTTTTTTTTTTCTCTTTTTATTACCTTACCTTTGACAGTAAAGAATGACTTCAGAAGTCTTAGAGCAAGTATGCAGTCCACTGACTGGTGGATCTTCACTGTGGTTTAAAATTGAGCTTGAGATGGTGTTAAGGAGCTTCTTTCAAAGCAGTCAGCATTTCCTCGTAAAATAAAAGAAGAAAAAGACACATCCCAAGTTCAAATGCCCTCTAGTTTCCTAGCTTTGCAATGATGTTCCCAGAACTAAATATAAAAAACTCTGCCTGCACATGTTCTTCTCACTAATTTTGAGACATGGAGATGTGACATACAGCCTGATCAGAACAAAGTTCAAAATCTTTCTGGACTTGAGTAGAGGGTGCAGCAATCGTGTGGTTCCTGGCTATAGAGTCTATTTATGTTTGCATCCATTCAGTTGTACCAGATTATAAAGGAAACATAAATATTACATGGTTTGTAGAAGGTGGATCAAAGTATGATTTAGTTTGGGTTTATATAGAAGTTTACATCTGAAAGCATTCTGCATTGAAGACATTGCATTTTTTACCCTCTCAATGCTATAATTTCCCCATAGTACTAAAACTGCTCTTCAGAGAATTACTGTATGATTTCAGAAGAGGCATCAGTCAACCAGACAACTTGCTGTCTGTATAGTCTTAGTACAATCAACTTCCATTATATTTTAAAGCAGCTTTAGATCTTTCTATTTGAGCTGTTTTATGCATCATCACCGGTCTTTATACAGAGTGAGTGAGTAAATTGACTATCTGATTTGAAAATCTATATTATTAAAATAGTTTTGATTTTTTCCAAGCTTCTTTATGATTAAAGGAGAAGTCTTGCTTTCTTTTTTTCCTCCTGTGATGAAATCGAGAAAAAAAACTGCTATTCAGAAACAGAGCACATGCATGTGTTCCCAATGAAGAACCTCAGTTCTAAATCAGCTGTGAACGCTTGATTACATTTTTTCTTACAGATATATTCATGTATTAAATTCTAAGGCTGCGCAAATCTCTTTCTGAGGCATCTTATGCCATTTGGCTCGGCATCTTAAATCTTAGTTCTAAAATACTGAGGAACACTCACAGAAATTTCGCTCTTTTCTATTCAACAGGCAAAACCAGAAATGATTATAAAAATTAACTTTTGTCGGATGAGAATATAGTAGACAATTCCCTTCAGTGAGACTGGAGGAAATCAATCACAATCTTGAGACATTCCAAGGCTTACCTATTTGCCATCTATGAGCATGTATATTGTAGTTCAATGCCTGTTTATATATACTGTCTGTAAAGGATACCATATAGACATAGACACATGCGCCCTCACAGGAGCTTCATATTTATTGTTAGTGTATATAGAGTATACAGATTCAACATGGAAAGATTTTATAAGTAAAGGAAATTCAACAGACCTATGTGGGTTCTTACTCGTTTGACTCTCTGCTTCTTTTTTACGAGTGAATTCCCTCCAGCTGTCATTTCTAGGTTATTTTTAAATCTTCTACAGCTAGTTACTAGAAAATTCAGAAGGATATTTGTTTGAATGAAAGGCTAATCTGCTTATTCCTGCTGTCAGTTATGAGATAATTTCTGACAAAACCTTTGGAAAGTGTAATTGGTTATGTGGCAATCTCCAATTACTTTCTTGCAAGCTAGGTATCATTTTGGCTTGAGGTGGAATGCAATGGAATGCTGTTTTTTGGTTGTATAAGCACAGAAGAAGAATAAGTTGCTCAAATTTGGAGGAAACAGAAAACTGAGAATATAAGCAACATAGCTGGAACCTTGTACCTAGCTGTGAAATTCTCTCCTCACTCTCAGGACTGAGACCTGCCCATGGGCTACAGTGCAATGTTGGGAAACTTGCCATGTGAGAGGGCAGCAGCACCCTCATCTATTTGCCCTGAACACGTCATTAACAACATAATAATCTTTGTGCAGTGTGTGAGGTGTAACATTCCTCACTTTCTCTTTACGCATATAACATCCTCCCTGTGAAAATTCGGTGTCCAAGGTCATTGGTGAGCTTGCAAAACCCAAAGTACATAGCGTGCAGGACTTCCCATTTGCCGAGTTACAGGGCTGTACACCACCTGTAGCTGCGGGAGGTCTTCGTAAACTGTACCAACATTTCATTCAGTGCCATAAAGCCTGCAGAGATTAACAGAACATGATGGCACAATAAATCCTCTGAGAACACTGTTCCTTGTAGTACTTCTGGCGCAGCCAACTGGGGAACTCACTCTTTCTCTTATGCTGAAAACTGTCCTGGAGCAAGTAATCAGAAAGAGAAGCTGTCTTCAAAACCAAATAAATAAAATGCTACAAAAGAAACCAATTACAGCCATTGAAATGAGAAACAAATCACATTTCATTTTCTGGTGCTTTAATTTCTGTACTTGCTTTTTTTTTTTCCTTTGCCCAACCATGGCCAGAGCGTAGACTAAACAATCTTTAAAGATACCTTCCAACCCAAACCATTCTATAACTCTATAAGCCTACTGAAGTTCAAGAGATGTTTGGGTAATGCTCTCAGAAATACAGTTTAATTTTTGAGTGATGCTGAGTGGAGCCAGAAACTGGACTCAATGATCCTTGTGGGTACATTCTAACTGAGGATGTTCTACTATTCTATGATTGTTTCATTAGCACCTCTACATATACTAAAATTAGGACTTTAATGTTGTAAACACTATACAGATTAATTCTTGTTTGCTGTTTGCTAGCATGCTTGTATTTTGTATTTGAACCTGCTGATGCTGCTATTCATTATAATGGGTATCAGTCTGCATTTTGTTATCCATTTCCTCATGAGGAATCTCCTTCATATTATTTTCTTGAATTATTTCCTTTAGAAAATGCAATTGTTGGAGAAAAACTCATCGGAGCGTTTATTAAAGAGATTGAGAATGGTCGTTTTCTGCTGTATTTAGACTCCAAGCAGTTTCTAGCAGATTCGTTCATTGATTTTCCCCAAGATGAAGAGTTTGATTTGTCTCCAAGAGTGCAGCTGGGATGTAGAAGTGGGTTTCGAAGAATTTCGTCTCCTGGGAAAATTGTCCCAAATGCACAAGGATGCGGTATGCCTCTGTTCAGCTTTCCCTTCTTTGATTATGTTTGCAATTGATATAAAGGTACAGTTCAAAAGTCATCAGCAAAATTGTATTTATGGTTAATAGGTCAAAGGCATAAAGTGTCAATGTGAGTGACAAATCTGAGGAGAGACAGAAATTATTACTTTGGTTATTGTTTAGTCCTTGCATTGTAGATGGATTTGAACCAATGATTTAGAAGTAGACTTCATGGCACTGGCACTGTATGGGAGGTTTCACTAACATTTATTGGGAAGTTTTTAGACCTTTGTCTAAAACTTCCTGGTATCTGGTATTAGAAAGTCTCTGCATTGTGCATGATTCTTAATAAGAAGCGAAGATAACTTAGTAAGTGCTTTGTATGATTATACACTACCAAGAATAGAAACCTAGCTACAGAAATGGCAGAAATCTTGAGTCTGAGAATTCTTGGGCCTAGTCCCAGCCAGCTCACATGGAAGCTTTCTCTGTGTTGGCCAACACCCAGACCTGATTGCAATTCTGCCCTTTTTTCATCTTCTTTCCTTCTGTTTAGTCTACTTCCCTGGAAAGGACTGCCTTTCTGTCAACATCCTGCTTGGGTCTGCCAAGCCTACCTCTTCACAGGATCCCTGTGTATCAGGTCATGCTGCCAAAAACCCTCTGCCTTAACAGCACCGCTCCTTTTTCTATCGACATCAACCCTCCCACAGTGCAACCCTAGTTGTTCTTGTTGTCCCGATTAGCCTCAGTGATTCTGTGCCTTTCTGATGTCAGTTTGGAATACATTTATTTTGTCTAGCTCACTGGGAACTGGAAAGGGATAGGTGTAAAAGCAACAGCAACAAGGATGGGATAAATTTTCCCAAATGTGGAGTTTTTTCAAATGAATGAACTTCTACACTATGTAGCTCAAGTTAGAGATCCTAAGGACAAATCAAGGCACATGAAAAGAACTTAGCTTTGTGCTTGCTATGGTGGCTCTCTACAAGTTAGGAGAGCTTTCTAATGTTCAGCTGATTACAACAGCAAGAATAAATGTCTTTCAGTTGCTACTGTCAAGGGATCTGAATAATAACGAAAAGGAGAGATACCTGTGCTCTTGTGTCTGTAAACCTAAAACCAGCTGGACTAAGTACTGGCAGCAAACTAGGGAAGCTCAGCTTGAGTTTATCCATGTTTGTGAATTTTCCAGCTGCATTCAGGTGCATGTTATTGCAGATAATAGGAAGAGAGCATAAAAACTGCTCATATGTTTTGAAACCAAAGTACAATTATTGTGGCTGAAATGCTTATGTACCTGAAGTTAAATGATCACTTTGTGCATAATCCTTGCATGCTGTCAGGTTTCCATCCAAGACTTGGTTTGAAGGCGCCTGTTTTGGAGCAAAGAGGTTGCAGGGGAGAACTATAATGTAGATATCTTCTAAGCTCAGTGGCATTTCTGTTACCTTTTGGAAATGATCTCAGAGCAAATAGAATAAAACCAATGACACTGTATTTTTCCCACAGAAAATACCACCGACAATTTCTACAGAAAGTTTCACCATTGTATTGTTCTTTTTGATATTATTAAAAATGAAAACATAGCTCCTTCTGACTCTAACTTGGTAGCTTGAACGAGAATAAGTTGGATATATATTTTTTTCTTTTCTTAAATTTCTCCCAAATTAATCACTTTTGATTCTTATATGTTAGAAAAAGAGAAAAAAAGCAGTGCAATAAGTAATAGTGCAATGGGAGATGTGAAGCACTGAAGGTGTTACCTTGCCAACAGTTAGGATATTGGCAGATTTTCTTTGCTATTTTAAATGTTATGTGACTTGAATCCTGACAAAAGATGCTGAGAGGGAAGCCTTCAAATCTATGAGCTTCTCTGTGCCTGGCCTCTCTGGCTTTTCTCTACCCCAGGAGAGTGAGTGTGATACCTGCTGTAGGTTCAACTGTATACTTAGCTTCAAAGGTGTCTTCTAGGTCCATTGGTAGTCCATAAGAGAAAGAGTATTGCTGTGGAGATGTTGTATATCATCTTGCCCTACATCCGCATGTCTGAATTTAACTGGCTTCTTCCTCAAGGGCTCCCTCTGACAGCATCTCTGTGTAAGGTCTGCCAGGGAGTAAAGCCAGCATGGGTCTCCAGGACAGAAATGGGCACCTTCTAGCCGGTTTTGTGCAGAGGGTAGACCTGAGTTGGATGAATCTTGCATTTCTGCATGAAAGGAGTAAAGCAAACCTGTGTAGCAGCTTTCTCTTGAGGGTTTACTAGCATAACTATTTAGGTGAAGTGTAATTAAATTATGTAATGATATCATTTGTGACTAAAGTGAGCTTGCTAGAAGAGAAAAAAAAGTAGCAGATATGAAGAGTGGCATGTGCTGTGCTCAGGTTGGTAACACCATAATTTAGAGACAAGTCAAGGCAGGTTGAAAGATGAGCTGCTTTGCCTTGTATTAAGCATGGCTTTTTGGACAGGGAAAGACTGAAAACCAGATAGCAAATGTTGTATCTGGTCACTTTCCTACCTTCAGCTTTGTACACATGCTTCTAAGGAAAGGACTTCAAAGGGATCGAGCCATGAATCAGCTCTGAGCTACTGCTGTTTTCAGCTTGGACCTGTAAGGGTAAATTGACTGCAGTTTCAGTTCATCTTCATGGTCTGAAACACTCTGAATTTTGGTTATTTAAACACACCATGCAGAAAAAGATTAATTCCTACAGAGAATCCAGAGTAAGTAATAACTCTCTGTTACTTAACAAGAAATACTGTTGTACTGACTAAAGATATCATTTTTTATACAGGAGAATTCATTACAAAATAACTTCCAGTGAACTATATTGTTAAGCCAAATATTTCCCGCCAGGGATAGAGGCCTTTAGGAAGCACTGAATTAATTTGCCCTGTAAGTTAGTTCACGCGTATTTGTACCAACTAGCTGTAGAGGCAGGCACTCAGTAAAGCCAACATCACAGAAATGTGGAAAGGAAATGGTTTATCTTCCAGCTTTTGGCAGAGATTTCTTATTCTAAGATGTCACAGAGGACATGCTGAACCCTGTTTTACAATACAGGACTGAACATTTTATTTAAATGATGGATTTAGGAATTCTGTTTGTTGTTCTCCAATGAGGCAGTATTTTATTTTTTGTTTGGTTTAGTTTTATTATGTACATTATGGATAAGTAATCTGGTCATTTATCCTGTTGGGGTCTGTTTCTCCTCTTCTCCTTTCTCACTGTTTATTTTAGGAGGAAAACTTAAAATCTCTTTGTGATTTGCCCTTGTTTTACTGTGCATTTTTATGCTTGCTCCTCTTATTATTTAGAATGCTTGTTAAATTCTATCAGAATTGCTTTGAGCAGAGCATAACCCAAATCAAACACAGTGCCAGTTTTATAGCCAAGCTAGTAGCTCAAGGCTTTATTAGTAATTGATGGAACCAAGAATCTGGAATCCCAGAAGTCCCCTACTGGAGGGAGGAAAGAGCAGTGCAAGCGTTGGGTAGCAATCAGTTGTAATACTTATTAAGCATGCTTAGTTTGGGGAGAGCTGGTCTTAGGCAAAATGAGGCCTCTGTAAAGAGTGTTATCCCTTTGCTTTGGTACTGCTTTGCCGTTCTCCAATTAGTTGCTCTTCAGCCTGGAAATTGCTACTCAGTATGTTGTTCCCCTGGTACGCAGAAGCCTTAGTTGGCTTAAAATTGAGGCGAGGTTACAGATCTCATGTGCAGCATCCAGCGATTTAATTATGGAGCATTTTTTAATTTTTATTTTATTAATTTTATTTTATTTTTATTTTGTTTTCATATTTTAGGGAAATTGAGTCCATTCATAACACTTAGCTCTGAGATTTTTCCTCAAGACTGCCCTCTAGTTTCTTATCTTGTTAAAACATATGAACATTAAGCTGAAAAGAGTTGAGTTTGATGGTTTTTCTGACTTTCAGTCGCACATTCACTCAACATGAGCACAGGGAGTTTAACTTGCAGCTGATGTTACTCCTGCCTTCAAGAGCTGTCGATTCTAGAAAGCATCAGTCTCTGCACCAATGTTTTGCTCTTTATTTTTTTGCTGTTCTTCATGTCCTTTTGTTAATCTAATGTGAGACAAAAGGCAGTTCTACTTTCTTAAAATNAAGAGACACAGATGTTACATCTGCATCATGACTGTAACTACGGAAAGGGAAGGATGCTTTGAAAAGCTTGATTTCTTCTTTTATTAAATTCAATTGCTTAATTAGTCACTCCTATCCTTTGCATTATGCCTTTGATTTAAGCATGTATTACTCATTTCATTTTATTTTCTTCTACTGCTGTTCATTTGAAATGCTTATGATCCTTTTTGCATGTGTTGGAAAATGTCTTTAAAATGTATCAGACACACTTGTGTATTAAGCAGTATGCATTAGAAAGCAGAATGGTGTCTCATTCAGGACTTTTTTGGTTCTGTAGTGGGTTTTAGATATGTATTATAGCTACTTGAGAGGAAAATTTCAGCCTCTCTGTTGTCTCATCCTGGAATTTCCCATTGGACCATTTAGAGCAAGTGAAGGAAGAGATGATCATTTTGACGCTGGCTCTCTTTTTATTCTGTTATAATTTAGGTGCTCCAATAAGTTAAATTAGCTTACATTCCCATGTGCTGGCTAGAGCAGAAATTCATCATATGAGTTGTAGTGGAGATGGCCAATTTTCCATTATGGTTTCTCTCTAATACAAGCTTCAACTGCTGTCAAAATGCAGGGCAAGAACAGAAATGAAGTTTTGCACCTTGTCAAAGTCCCAAAATATACATTTGATAGTGTTTTGAAGGAAAAGTGCATCTGGAAAGCAGCTGTGAAATAACAAGTAGCGGTATTGTCCTGCAAATGTATCTGTGACTCTTCTGCTTTAATGATCATCTGAATGGTCTAGAAGGAAAGACAGTATTGTATGACCTCCCAGAAGACAAAGAGTTTTCTTTGTAATATGCAACTGTTCAGCTGGAAATATTACTTCTGAAAATATAATTTTCAGAACGATCCTATTTTCAGCCTAAGGATATCTGTTTGTTTTGTGTTGGGGTTGTCATGTGCACAACCAGTGACTTTTAATCCAGCAATTTCTGTTTAGCTTGGAAATGCTTACCAAAACTTCTTTACTAGAAATTCTGAACAAAATTGTTACCATATGGTGAATTTCTGTACAAAGTTTTTGGAATATTTACTCATTGGAGTCTTCCTCTTTCTGCCTGTAATGTTTGTGGAAGTGCCTCTTTGTAGCCTTGGTTTCTTTTCTTTCACAAAGAGCATTATCTTGTTATATATGGGTTTGACAGTATTCAGCTGGAAATCAGGCCTGCATTTGGTGTTTCCAAAGAGCGTGTTGTGCATTATTTCAAGAGCATTTTTAGGGTGGTCTGAAAATAAGAAGCCATTGTATATATTCCAGACAACACTGAGTTTAATGAACATTTAAGGAGTGTTTTTCTGTATTTTTCTGTATTATTCCACTTAGAAATATGTATATGAAAAGCTTGAAGCCTTAGAAGTCTACCAGCATGATAAACATACAATCATACGTAGGTGTGCAAATGCCTGAAATGGTTGGATTCCATAAGAGTAACAATGTTGTTCTATTTGCAGTTGTTTGTCCTCCAGGCACTAATTTCCAGAATGGTGAATGCATTCCCTGCCCTCCTGGCTACTATCAGTATCAGACAGGAAGTTTATCTTGCATCAAGTGTCCGGTGGGCAAAACTACTAACTCTTATGGGGCATTCAGCACTGATGACTGTAAGTTGAGCTCATCTTTCCCTTTGTATTTTGACTTCAGATAACTGATGAATATTTTTTTCATCTGTAAGGTTGAAAATAAATCCTTTCTGTTTTTCTAAAAAATTTTTTATTAGTGGATATAATCCTTTCTGCATACATTCAAAAATGTTTTTCAAGGACAGAACCAACTGTCTGGTGTTTAGATCAAATACGTGTGAGAAATGAGTGGTCAGTCTCATCCAGGATGTTGTGGTTCTTAGAGACATGTTCATTGTCCTGTGGAATGACATCTGGGTATTCAGTCAGAAAGAAACATCTGATGTAGTAAATTTATTGGCATTTTCATGAATGTTAAAGGAGTCTTTGTCTAGCTCTTTCAAGACCCAGCTTTGGCACAAATACTTCTCAAAGTTGATATATTCACTAAAGTTAGTGTATTCATTTGAAATGACTTATTTTTGGAAGCAGTTCCATAAAGAATACCACTTCTTAAGCCCATGACTAAAAGTAAGTAGTCACACTGATGACTTGGTATTACAGATGAGTACAGGAGTTTGTTTGTTTTGTTTCAGGCTATGTATTCTCTTGGGTGAGATAAAAAAGTGGGTTTATAATCACCCTAACGTCAATTTGTTTTTGCCTAAAGAAGACATCAGACTGGTCTGTCATCTTCATTTCTATATCTGTGATCCCAGTGTCGATATTGGTCTCATGTGCTTTGTTGTTTACACCTTAGGAGTTGAAAAGTAGTTAGGAAGATGCTGCTAATTTAAATCAAAGTTTCATAATTTGAGAAAAGAGAATTAAGGCCATATTTCCCACTGACAATGGAAAAAAAATATTTTTAAGTAAGAAATAAATTGATGTGATGGCTCTTGTGGTGTTCTTCATAACATTTCAGGGGTCCTCTGCAATAGGCACTGAACAAACCTGTGTGAAAATATAGTTCTTTCTCTATACTTCTCTGCTTTACAGTGCTTATAACAAGGGAGATTATATGCATACAGAAAATCCTAAAAATGTTCTGAATGTGATTTAGAGTGAAAACAAAGAAGTGAAATAAGCATGTCTTAAAGCATAAAACATCATATAAATTAGAAATTAATTTTCAGTAAAGTTTCTAATGTACTTACAGCTTTTTGTCCTGTTGGTGCATCGAAAACCAGGGAAAACAATGTCAAACCTCCCTTTTCCCCCCTGTTTACAGGTATTACATACTGTCAGGGCAACGAGCAAGGTTTGCAGTGTGATGAAGATGGCCAGTATAGGCCTTCCCAGCAAGACCCTGACACTAAAAAATCCTTCTGCGTAGATGACTTTGGAACAGCTCTGGATTGGACTGAAACAGATAATCTTCTTACAGACTCTGAGTGCTTAGGTAAGTGCCAGAATAATACTTGGATATGTTTTTATCCAACGTAATTTAACAGCCTTATGAAATCACCCAGTGCTCCACAGTTGGTTTGCCAGCTTACTCATTTTCTCATACATGTGGCCTCTGCCTTCAGCCACATTGCTCCTTACTTTTGTTTTTTCTTGACTGCATTGAGGAAGTCATTTCCTGTAAGGGGAGAGAGAGAAGATTTCTCTCACTCTCCAATGGTTGACAGTGTTTATGTATGCTGATCTCCTGAGCAGGAGAATAATGAGTGGGCTAAGGGGAACAAAGCGGAATGATAAATTTCTCTGTAAAATTATCACTTGCCCATGTGTTCCTGTGAAATAGACTGTGTTTTACAATGATTTCATAGCTGTGGCATAACATCACTGTCTGGGCTCCCACTGTATGGTATCTGACTCGGTGAACGTGTCCTTACAAACTGGGGAAACTTCCTTCTGCTTGAACACAGTTGTGAAATTCCAGTTCTCAAACAATTTTGGAAAACAATAAAACAAAACAAAATGGCGAAAAAAAAAACCACTCCCCCCCGAAAAAAACAACAGACAACAACAACAACAACAAAAACAAATTAAAACCAACCATGATATTCCTAGAAATTGTTTGAAAACAGAAGCCTTTGGAACAGTTGAAGTGGAATTCAGAAAAAATGAAATACAAGAGATGACATAAAGACAAAATAGAAAGTAATTTGTTAAAAGTCCAAAGGAGGAGATGCAAAGTGAGGGCTTCATCAAGCTGGATGTCGTAGGTGTAAGCATATGCTAGAGATCTATCACCAAAGTCATCCATCAAACAGTCCTCAGACTGCTTGCAATAAGGTTTAACTATGATTCTCAAACTCAAAGCTTTTCCCTTTCCCCCAAAATTAGTCTTCCAGAAAACTGTATTATTCATTATATAATTGGCATCAAATTTAATGGAATATTCACTTTAGAAACTGATGTTATGTTGAGCTCTGAACTGTACACTTTTTTCTCTACTTTTCTCCCATATTACTGAAGTAGAGAAAATGGAGGAATGGAATATCAGAATTAAAAAAACAAAACACAAAAGCAAACCAAATAAACCAAAAAGAAGAAAAGAGAAGCATTTAAAGTGCTTCCAATTTTAATTAGAAATGAGGGCAGCAAACAATTGCAAAAATACAGATTCCTTTCATTTTTTTGAAAATATGTAAATTCTGTTTTCATCTGGCCATGACTGAAAGTTGCAGTTGTAAAAATAAGTCAGTTTAATGTAGAATTAGGCTAATACTTATATTGAGTTCTCCTGTATTCCTCGGAAGCAGAAAACCTTCCAGCTCTGTTTATACCTCTCCCCAGTTCCTCTGGAGTGCAATAACTTTTTTTTTTTTTTTTTTTTGAGTTTTTGGCTAGCCCTTATGTTCTTTCCGAGCAGAAATGATGGTTTTATCAAAAGCACCTGCTAACTCGGCCCTGACAACCGTGGACATTTGCTTCTGATTTAGCCCGACTGTTTTGCTGCAGGAGTACAAATGATTGCTTTAAGAACTTATCCCTGAATTTTATTTTGTGGTTTATGCAGTCGTTTCAGGGAGAAAGGCCTGGGATCTTCCAGCTGAACCTCTGTGCCTGCGTATGCAGGGAAGTGAAGGGCTGAGCCTCCAGCTCTTCTGACTGCAGACATCATAGAATCATAGAATTATAGAATTGTTCAGGTTGGAAAAGACCTTCGAAATCATCTCACATTGGCTGAGATCAGACCAGGACTCCTGCTTTTTAGCTTATTAAGTTCTAGGTCAGGTGTTTGCTGCAGTGAGCCAAAGGTCTGCACTGACTTGATGAATCTGGAGAAGAGGAGGCTGAAGGGGAAACTTGTTGCTCTCTACAACTACAAGAAAGGAGGTTGCAGCAAGGAGGATGTTGGTCTCTTTTCTTAGATGACAAGTGTTAAGATGTGAGGAAATGGTCTTATGCTGCACCAAGGGAAGTTTATATTGGATATCAGGAAGAATTTCTTCACAGAGAGGATGGTCAAGCATTGGAATAGGCTTTCCAGGGAAGTGGTGGAGTCCCCATCCCTGTAGGTATTAAAGAGATGTGGATATGGCAGTAAGGGACATGGTTTAGTGATGAGACTCAGTAGATCGTGTTGATGGTTGGACTTGGTAATCCTTACGGTCTTTGGCAACCTAGATGATTTTATGATTATGATTTATGGAATTTTGAGCAGAAGCCTGGACAAGACAGGGGTGAAGCTAAGTCACCACATTTTCCCCTTCTCCTTAGCATGCTGTGCTCACTGAAATATATTAGTTTATCACCTGATTGACAGACTGTATAAAAAAATCTTTATATTACAAGTAATAGAAACCTGAGCAGAATGGTTGTTATATCTCTGTGTCCCTTCACTGACTATAAAATTTTTCAGGCACAGCCAAGGACAAACCTGAGCTTTGCCACGTTCGGTGACCTTTGGATTTTGCATCTCAAGACCCCATGAGCTTTTCCTAATTTGTGAGCAGTGTTGCTTGATGGGCTTCCTTACACACATGTGCAGTGGATCCAGCTCAGAGAGAATAGAGTTAAATCAAGTGACAATCTGTTGTTAAATGTTCAGTGAAGGTGTCAAAAAGGAGCATGCTGACTACACTTGAGCTTAAAGTTAGTGGACAACAATGGTTGTATGCTCCTAAGCATGAGTATTAAGCTCCTAGATTTCCCTTCTAGCCAAGTTCTGTTGGAGCTGACTTTTATTTCAATGACTATTTTTGAGAAAGTTGGTTCCTCTGTTGACTCCGAAGTTGGTTCTGTACCATGAACACATAATGGGAGACAATCAGTCTACTGCTGGCAGAGAAGTCCCACTTCAATATAAACTCCCAGGCCACCTCTGACTAACTGCTTTTGAAAGACTTGTGATGCTGTTTTTGCAGAATAGAAGTACATGCCCTTATAAAAGTCCCTCCTCAGCTTTCCTGTAGGCCCCCTTCATTCCTATTTTATCCTGTGTTACCTGTGAAGTCAGAGGACTTCGTTTTGTGAGTTAACTCATTTCCCTGTAAATGTATTTAATTTTTACTTCTAGCTAAAGTCTCTTTGTCCCTCTGCAGCATGGGAACTGATAATAGTATATTTGTTTGTTTGGCTTTTAGTGCTCAGAAAATTTGAGAGAGTTCCCGCCTCCACAGTTGTTTATGGGTCAGACAAAGCTCAAATTCTCAAATCTCAGTCATTTGGGAGAGACCTGCAAAGTCAAACTTTTCAATGCATTTCAGGTAAGGAAAACTCTCAGAAAATCTGCACAGACAGTAGGAACCATCTCGAAGAACTGTAATGCTTTTGTGTGATGAACATATGGATAAGTTCCTAGATGAACTATGTCTCTTGCAGTTCAGTGCTAGCTCACTGCATGATAGTCACCACTATTTATAACTTTGGTTCAGAGAAGAGATTGCTCTTTCTTTCAGAAAGAAGTCTTACGACTTTATGTACCATTTTAGGCAAGTCATCTGAGTTTAAATCCAGT
Source organism: Numida meleagris (assembly GCF_002078875.1). NCBI lineage: Eukaryota > Metazoa > Chordata > Aves > Galliformes > Numididae > Numida > Numida meleagris. The sequence continues at coordinate 140,263,293 of NC_034410.1, forward strand.
TTGCAATATGAATGAGAGTCAAGATTCAAACCAGGAAAAATTAATCAGGCTTTCCAGATGCACAGACAAAAAAAAAAAAAGAATTAGATGGTCATCCCATGTGAAAAAAAAGTTCTTTGTCTTTTCCCAGATTATCTGATTGGTGTAATAATGGAGGAATAATAACTCTTGCTTACATCAGAAGGCTATTGTAAGGAGTGCAAATGAATTCCTGTGCTGAGTCTTACAGTGTGCATATTGTATCGCATCTGCACACATCACATTTGCTGGCTTATGTTGATTCAAAGTAATCTAAAACCACAATTGCACTGCTCTCAGGGTGCCTTGCCTTGTATCTCCTAATGCAGACTTGTGAATGGAGGGAGAGGTGTAGCATTCAAAATAAAACCACCCTGGCTCTAATAACAAGAGTAGCCTGTGACAAAGGCTAATATTGAGCACTGGTCAAACACTGGAGCAGGCTTCCCAGGGAAGCAAAGGAGTCAACGTCCCTGGAGGTGTTCAGGAATTGTATAGATGTGGCAATTAGGGACATGGTTTAGTGATGAAAATTATTCTGAATATACACACAGGGCTTCACAGATTCAACTGTGAAATGTGTAGATGTGGCACTGAGGAACGTGGTTTGGTGGACGTAGTGGTGATGGGTTGACAGTCGGACTTGTTGGTCTTAGAGGTCATTTTCAACCTTAATGATTCTATGATTCCATCAATGAAATCTGATAAAGTCAGTAATTTATCACGCACCCTGGTCTAGTTGAAGTAGCCATCTCTCATGCTAAGAGATCAACAAGCCCAGCTGTCGACTCATCACCACCATGCCCATTAAGCCATGTCCCGCAGTGCCACATCTGTATGTTTCACAGATGAATCTGTGAAGCCTTGTGTTCCTAGAATAATTTTCATCCAACAGATCATCTCCTAGCTAGTTAGTATAAGGTTTCCTGCACCTAGCTTTGAAATTGGAGACACTTAAAAGCAAGGCACTTCAGGCATGAACTTAGGGAGGAATAGGTGCCCCTTTGACAAGCTATCTGATTCAGTGCATGTAGTTTGTATTTTCATTATAAGCTGCACTAAGCTAAGAGAAGGTTGCATTTTCTTTTTTGTTTTAAAAAAAAATTGGATCAGCAAAGTGAAGAATTAGCATATGTGCTTATATTCACTGCCAAATGGCAATGCCAATCTAAAATATTACTATACAGGATAGGGACAGCCCTTCCCGCTCTGCTCCTGTGCAAAGTCATATATTTTAGCAGATGCTCTGATGCTGTTTTCATCTAAACTGTTTTGATTTTATGCTAAAAATATTTGGAAATAATTTTGCCTCCTGTTTTAGGAGCAGAGCTGTGGGAGCCTGTTAGTGGTGGTAGCATATAGGCAAAAGGATCTTCAGCCACTCATAACTTTGGAAGGGCATGGCTGCTCACTGCCTTACACTGATCAGTTGGCATTTTATGTTTCCTTACCTCCTATCACATTAATTTTGACCTCAACCTGTTTGAAGTGGAGTTACTGTCTCATGCAGATATGCTAAGTGGTTTGTGTGAGTTTTCCCTAACTTCCTCAGGCAAAATTATCCAACAGACATTAAATATTTAGTTCAGTGGTTAGACCTAATTCACCTGTTTGTGAAGAAAACTCAAATACATTTTTATTTCATTTAACATGAAAACTTAATGCTATACTAAAATGGTTGAAAGCCAAAGTTCACCTGGCATATGAAACTCATGTGGTTGCAGACTGATAAAGGTATGAAAAAGTGGCAGAAGATAGAGGAATTTGTAGCAAAAATTGTAGATATGGAATGCTATGAAACTTAAGGTTTCCTCTTTGTTTTTCAGACTGTGAGAAGGAAGAAGCTTGCAGTTTTGCCACTCTAACCCCTGCTGGTACTGAAGTATTGTGTGATTTATACAGTGCTGCTGAAGTCAACTTCAACTGCACCACCTCTGGATTGGTAAAAATTGTGATATTTAAAAATCTGTGTTTACCATAATACTATAGGTGCAATGTAAGTAGAAGGTATCACAGAAAAAAAGCAGGCAATTACCTGATTCCTTGGACACTGTGTAATAAATTCCTTCAAGTTGGCAGAGAAACAACACCCAGTCATTCCCAAAAGAGGCACTGAATGCCTCAATGTTTCCATGAAACACCACACAGCACTTCTCTTCTTAAAACATGCTGAACTCCCACGTTCTGGATATCAGTTTAACTTAAAAGATGCTTTCATCTGAATAGTCAGTAACCAGGTCACCTGAATGGTCATCATTTCTCAGTCCCTTCCTCTAGTCCAGGCTTTGAGTCAAAGGCTTTTTATGTCTTTAACAGTTTCCTACTCGCAGCTTTCTAAACACAGCACAGTGGCACTGAAGATCATCTGAGATTTCAGTTTGACAAGATAAAAAGCATCTGCAGTGGGCCACAGCAAGCTGTGGTGGTTATAAACTGTGTGTAATAATTCCTCCCTCTGTTTCTGGCTGAGGAAAATGTGTTTTAGCAGAGGAAGTTGGTTAGGTTGCATTTATTGCATGCCTATTTTCTGTCTCAGGTGCAAGGTACTCTGGGAAATCCTGCTGCCACTAGCATCAGTCGTCTCAGCTGCTTGCTTCATATCAGGAATCCAGAGGGAGATGCAGTGATGGTCTATCTGAAGAAAGGTACCAGATGCAACTGAGAGATCTGTTAGATTGCTGTGTCTGAAGTTGTGGGTACTTCTGTATAGGATCTTGATGATGTGGGGGAACATATTTGTTCAAGAAGACATAATGCTATTCAGGGCATGAATGCTGAATGGTAGCCCAAAAACCTCAGTAAATCTTCCTTTCACAGCTTGTTTCCCACAAATAAGAAATATGGCTTTTGAATGATGACTTTTTCCAGCAATTAGTATCAAAAAATTTAAATATCCTGTTATACTTTTATATATTGTTGTACTATTATTTATCTTTAAAACATCTTGTTATTTAACTGTATAAAATGTTACTACTGACAAGCTCGTGCATCACTTAACAGTTTCCATTCATCTTAGTTGTAAATTGCTGTCACTAGCCAAGAACACCCTGCTCTCCAGTAAATATAAAATTGATTTACTTGAACTAACGAAAGAGACAATATACATTTTTTCACATTTGTAGCCTTTCCCAGTTTTTACCCTTGAGTATCCCACCTCACCTGTGTTCAGTTTTGAGCCTTAAGGCAAATTTGGAACAAATCCAAATGCAGAATTCTGTACGGTTGGAATCAAAAATCACTGTTTTCCTCTTCTCTCCAAACATCTGAGACATCATTTATTAATAATAATGCAAGTACAGAGCTAAGTCTCACCTGAAAAAATGCAAGTTCTCCAAGTTTGTTGTAATAAACACTATATCTTGATACCAGATCTACTCTACATTTCTGTTAATACTGATAGTTAGCTCCAAGGTAAGAGGATTTGTGTCCTCTTACATATGTGACTTTTCAACGAAGCCCTAATTGCAGATGCAGCATTACTGGTGAAATAACAATTTACTATTTTTTAACCAGATAAAATTGGTTCATTTATACCTGGGATTTATTCATATAATGCTTGAAAATAGAATTTTACCAGTCTTCTTTTGTGCATTGATAACCTTTTCTGGTACAGTTGCTAAATGGCAATATATTCTGGCTATCTAGTCAACTCTAATTGAACCAAACCATTTGGTAACCTTATCTTGCTTTTGAAACTCAAAGTCCAAGAAATGATTTTTAAATCTTAGCTTTTATCATAAAACTTTCAACCAACTCTAGTCTGTAGGCATTCTGAAATCATCACTTCTCCTCCTGTGCTCTTTCGAACATTTCTTTCCTGTTATGTCTGACCAGGACAAGAATTTAACTCATCTGGACTCAAGACCTTTGAAAGGACCAGTTTTCAGAACGTGCTTTCTGGTGTGTATCGCTCCATGGCTCTCTCAGCAGCTAGCACATCTCCGACGGATGCTCAGCTCTTCTGCAGACAGACTTGCAGCAGGGACTCCTGCTGTGATGGCTTCATCTTGAGCCAGATTGCACTTGATGGAGGTATTGTCGAAACACTGCAAAATTAAAAATGCTTCAGTAACCATGATGGTTAGGTTAAAAAGAAGAAAAACAACAAACCAGCACTAGGTAGAGCTCATTTTTGGATGCTCTACACCTACCTCTGCAAAAGTGACATTTTTTGGTGTAGGCAGATTTTGAGTAAGGCCTGAGATTTCACCTGAAGCAGTAAAGACCTCAAGTAGAAAATTTCTCCTGTAGAGAAATGGACATTTTGCTGAGAACACTGTTGGGTATTATCAGATAATAGTAATATTTTATTAGGTGATAATAGTATGAGCTTGAACTGAGGCTGCAGATGTTTAGTTTAGGTGTGAATGTGTGAATGTGTAACATGAGTACTCCAAACTGAAAGTATGTTCCAATTTTCATTTTTTAGGTGGCAATACAAATGAGTAGCTATCTCAGTGATATAAGTTTAACTGGCATTTAGAGAAAGTATTAAGATGCTTGGATGTAAATCTCTATGTACATGAACAGCATTATGGCAGTGATGCAATTTTCACTTTCTCTGAACCTAGGTACCATCTTGTGTAGCTTGATGACCTCCCCAGATGTGCTGATCTGCAATGCAAATGGTTGGAGTTCAACACGAACATCAGTCATAGATGAAATATGCAAAGGTCTGAGCTATGATGAAAGAGAGAACATCTTCTCCTTCACCCTGGGAGGGCAAGTGTTCAGTGGAAGTATGTCAATTAATTAACTTAATTTACATTACTTTTATTTAATTTGTTTACAGAATCTGCCATTTTTTTGCCAGCCTGCTCTTGTACCTTCAGCATTGTTTTTTTTTTCTCAAGTAAATCCATACCTGTACAACTCTAAGAGAATTAAACCTCCTAAGTCAGATGTATTGTTACATGGACTTACACTTTTCTTTGGGAACATTAAGGAAAGCCAAGAATGTCTCACTTCTACTGTGTTATCCTGTTATACTGTGTAATATATCTAGCATTTAATGGAGGCAGAATCAAGTCAATAATCTTAAAGAAATGTAAACTGTAGAACAAAGACAGAAAGAGATTTATCCAGATTAGCACAGAAAAATCAGTGACAGAAAATAGAATAAAGCCTTGGCACCTGTGACCTAGACAAGCACCAGGACACCTGTGTCATCCTTCCTGGTGTCTTGAGCTCTAAATAAGGGAAAACGTATTCTAAAGATGTATTTTTAATGTAATTTCCATGCATTTCAGTGCTATTTGCTTAATTTTAACAGCTGTTCTAACACATTTTCTTTTTTATTAGCGTCTAAGCTGTCAGAAGAGGCAGAAAGAAATTTTACCACTTTTCAGCAAGTGTTTCTGTGGAGAGGTGAGTTATATCACAGGGCCTATTATAAAATTTTATGGTGTTCTACAGGCAGTGGCAGCTGTATGTTATATGAGTACCACTTGTTTAAACTGGAAGCATCTTTCTCACTTTATTTTGTAATGTCCAACATGAGACATATACCTGTGAAAAATGATATTGTGGAAGCACTTGCCATTGACCTATCAGTGTTCAAGGTACCACAAATAATTTGGATATTTATAAGTAACTAGATGAATTACTGAATTTTGGGTTCAGTTTTTCCATTACTCGTTTTTGATTCATCAGCTGGAGAAACTATGTAAGGAGTTTTCCTAACTGGTACAGATGACTCTAAAATGTTTGCTGAAGTTAGGGAACCAAAGATGAGCTTATACTGTGGAAGAAAGATAAACTGATAAACTGAATTATTGTGTTCTTTAATTCCTCTTGCATTCTAGACTCCGATATGGTCACCCGGCCTAAAACCTCTGCATGCGATTCTACTGCTTTGAAGACAGAGGATGATATCATGCTATCAGGTATCACAGCAAGGGCAGACAGAGAAGACAGCAGAGGGAGGTGAATTCAGAATTTAACCAGAGAGTTTCACAGCACATATTTTCGTATATGTACTGTGATGATGTAGGTATTGTAAAGTACAAAAGGTTTCTCTTACATAGGAAATATGATAAAGATTTTGAGAAAGATGTTCAAAGTGTAGTCCTCCTGGAAGTTGCCACTGTCTTTATGATTTTTTACCTCAGAAAATTTGGAAAACTTCTGAGAAAGCTTGTTCTTTCACACTTACTGAACTGTAAAGACTCAGGAAATATCATTCAGCTGAGAAAACATTTTACATAAACCCAGGGATCAAATTCTTAGCTTGGGTACATGGATACGTTTACTGCTAGTGATGATATGACTGTAAACCTGATGCTTATAGGAGCAAGGATGAGACAGCAAGCACAAGTGTTTCTTCCAAGTTAGAGAACTTTGTATTCTCCTTTTTTTACTCTGCTAAGTTAGTCTGCTAAGTTATACTAAGTTATTTATATATCCAGAATCATTTGTATTAAGTTACCAGTGCTCCTTCAGGCCTTCAAGCATCCCAGTTGTCCTGAGCAACTTGATCTAGTGGTTGGCAACCTTGCCCACAACATGGGGCCTGGAGCTCGAGGATCTTTAATGTCCCTTCCAACTGAAGCCATTCTATCATTCTATGATTCTATGAATTCTAAAAGTAGGAGAGCAGTGAAGCCTGACGAGAGCATTTTGCTACATCTCTGATGAGCTTAAATCTTTTCTGAGCAACCTGGATGGACATCTAAGCATGTATTCTATTACTTGTAAAATCTTAACATAAAATGCATTACTGATTTTGTTTCTGTAATCTGAATGGAAGATGAACAAAAATGCCTGTTTACCTAGTGGCACTTCAATACAATTAGTGGTATTTTAAAGTCTAGACTTCAAAGTAAGAAATAGCTGCACTTAATACTGTGGGTGAAATTCTCTTGCATTTGCCTGCCAGGGCATGAGAGCAGCCCTCAGGGCTCTCCTTTTTCCTTGCTGTGGCCAATAATGTCATTAAAACCTGAAGTTATGCAAAGAATGCGGCTTCTTCCTTCATGCTTTAATCTTAGCCATGACAAAAATGGTTTCAAGAGTACCAGAGGTTGAAAGTGTGTGTTGAGAGGTAACGAGACTTACAAATCACCTTCTCAGAAACATTATTGATATGTTAAGGAAAATGTTTACAGAGCTTTTATTACTTGATGATCATGTTTAGAGCACATTTTAGCATATCTTTTCTATTTTCTGATAGAGATCTGATGATTTCTGAAGGTAGAAAATGATTGTGGGTATTGTGATTCTGGATTTAATGAGCATGATGGTGATGGTTCAGTGGTTGGACTTGCATGATCTTGAAGGTCTTTTCCAGCCTTAATTATTCTAATGATTTCTGGCTGCTCCAGTGCATCCGGTTTTAAATAAAAAGAAACTCACAATGCTGGAGTAACTGGTTATGAGATCTGCTGATGACATTCAATAAATAGAAAGGTGTTTATGGAGGAATTTGCAAGACGTCAAAGAATAGTGTCTGTTTCTCTGAATATTGTTGTTGGACCCTTATTTTAAGTGATTAATTTTAAAACATCCTTAACTACTCATGATTGTTTCAAAGAGATATTGAGGAGATGCGGGGCAGTGTATGCATGTCTAAATATCACAGGCAGTAGACAGAAGGAATTCTTTAATTTGGTCTGTGGGAGCCTAAACTAGGGGAAATACATTAAGTAACCAAAAGAGACATTAAGGCTGTTAAGAAATCATTTAACAAATAGATGTAAATGCTTCACAAGTGAATATAAAGAAACAGCTGTATTTTGGATCAATAATACTGGATTAGTCAAGGTATCCCCTAGGGCAGCATTCTCCACTGTTAGACAGACATTTTGCATTACAGAGTAGAGCCACTTTATTTCTAGGAGCTGTGATTCTTTTTTCTGTTCTTTGGTTTGTTTGTTTATTTGGTTGGTAGATTTTGGTAATCCAGATACTCTTGCAGTGCTGTGTTGTTCAGTGCAGTTCGGCAAGAAGGCATCGCCTACACAAACTTCACTAACTGTAGTTGAACTGTCCTGTTACTGAAAGCAACATTTGGTGAGGCTAACTTTACAACAAGGCTGCAGCTACTTTGATGTGAAAGGAAGGATTTTATATGTAAATTTGAGGGCTTCTCTGAAGCACTTAATTTTATTATGTTGGTCCTCCTATTTTATTATGTTGGTCCGTGATGTCAAGGGTGGATGCTGGTGATAATGGCAGTAGAGGCTGAACTTTCCCACCAATATTCCATTACATTTTGTTGCTGTGTGACAGATGGCAGCAAAGGGGCAATCTGACAGAACGGCATCTGGTATGGAATTGTACATGAAGAAAAGGTGTGTCATTAAATTCCTCCGTGTGGGAAAAATGGCACCCACTGACATTCATTGACACTTGCTGAATGTTTATGGAGACCGAACAGTGGATTTGAGCACAGCGAGGTGGTGGGTCATGCGTTTCAGCAGTGGCAATCACCTCCACTAGTGCAGATTTTTCTGAACATGGCATGCAGGCTCTTGTTCATTGCTGTCAAAAATGCACAGCTAATGATGGGGACTATGTTGAAGAATAGTGTTTTGAAGTTGAGAATTTGCTCTATCAAATTGTGATATTGTTCTCTTTGTATCTGTTGTAGTTTCCATGAAAATAAATATGATGCAATACTTTCAGCATGACCTACATAAAATTAATTTATTCCAGATCCTAATTAAGTTTTTCTTGTGGGATTGAGCTGTTTTCTTGTTTATTTGAATCTTAGATTCCACAAAGGATCTTTTCTACTTAATGGACGACAGCCAGACACAAAGTGACCCGAACTCCTCTATCCCGTACCAGCAGTACTGGGTCTTCAGGCAGAAGTACTCCGCAGAAGAAGCTGTGCTTTGGTGTCTCACACGTAAGATATCTCACAGACAGTTATTCTGCAAGATAGTAAGGAGATGAAAACTGACTGAAATCTTTCTGTAGGTATCTTAATGACTAGCAGAAATGCTGGAGTTAGAGATTTTTCAGGGCAAAATTTTCATGGAATTCAAGTACACTGAGTTTGCTAATGGGGGAGGGCATCTATTTCTTCCTTACAAACTTTGCCTACTGTGACAGAAGGGATATCCATCATTCATAAGCAGGGTATCCCTGTTATGGGTACAGCTTAGGCTACTAGGAAATAAACTGCCTACAGTAGTAAAATGAGAAGGCAAAATAAGTTATTTTGAGAATAAAGTATAGTTTGGATGTGATAATCAGAGAAGAATCTCTAGCTCTGACTACTAGGGAGGCTAAAGTGAGAGCACTATACATACAGTGCACAAACATTACTGCAAAAAGTCCTTGGAGATATGCATGCTTAAAATTAAGCAATGACATTTGTCTTTAGAGAAGTCATTGCCACTGTAATTAAGAATTAATCTTAAGTAAGATTTGACTACTCTGTTTTTTTCTGAAAGTGACTTGTTACTCTGGAGAAAAAATCAGCACAAATTTCTTCAAGAAAATGACTTGAACAGCTAATTCTAAGAAAGTTATATCTATTTTTGTGTTCTGTAATAATAATTCAAAAACTGATTGCAAAAGCTTCCCAGGATATAATAGAAAATATTTAACTTTATTGTCCATTTATCCATTATTTAATGGTAGAGGTGAAAAAGTGACACAGAAGGTTTTTTGATTGCATGCTTTGTGTGTCAAACTTACTACAAAGTAAAAAATAGGGCTTTTCAAGTCACAGTGTTTGTGACTCAAGTAACCCTGGCTAATGTTTGTCACAGCTGGAGAACATATCTTTCCAATCAGCTATGCTGTATCTCCTTTTCTGTGCTCTCCAAGAAAACCTGCTGTTCAGTGTAACTAGAAACAGAATCTGTCCCTATTTAACTTACACTGTAACGGAATAATATTGAAATTCTCATTTTCAGTTGCTTGCTGATTGATATTGTTAAGTGTTCTGAAGAGAGGGGAAGAAACCCTAGTGTGTCTAACTTCTAGTGACTTTGCCTCCTAGGTTGTGCACAGGAAGATGAGTTTTGTCAAACAGCAGATCTCCGAAATGCCACAGACACATACTTTGTGTGTACCCTGTATCCAGAGACACAGATTTGTGATGGCAACACTGAACAAATACTGGAAAACTGTCGTACCGTGCTACCCTGGCAGCCACAGGCATTGTACCGTAAAATAGGTAAGTTATGGAGTTTGAATGTGTAATGTGTACATTATTATTGAATTGGCAATTCAACTGGTGTTTTGCATCTTGACTCTGAGATAAAAAGCCTGAATGTATGAATGAGTACTGGGATATGATGGTAGAAGGGAAGACTGCGTTGAGGAAATGGACCCGGGAGTGTTGGTCAATGCTTGGCTGAATATGACCCAGCAGGCTGCCCAAGTATCCAAGAAGGTCAATGGCATCCTGGCTTGTATCAGAAATAGTGCTGCCAGCAGGAGCAGGGAGGTGATCGTCTCCCTGTACTCAAATCTGATGAGGCCACACCTTGAGTACTGCTTCAGTTTTGGGCCCCTCAATACAAGAAAGATGCCAAGGCCCTGGAGTGTGTCCAGAGAAGCTCCAGGGGTCTGGAGCACAAGTCTTATGGGGAGCAGCAGAGGTAACTGGGATTATTTAGTCTGGAGAAGAGGAGGCTCAGGGGAGACCTTATTGCTCTCTACTATTCACTGAAAGGTAGTTCTGGTGAGGTGGGAGTCGACAGCTTCTCCTCTGTAACAGCAATAGGATGAGAGGGAATGGCCTTAAGTTGCACTAGGGGAGGCTCAGGTTGGATATTAGGAAAAAATTCTTCTCCAAAAGAGTGGCCAAGCACTGGAACAGGCTGCCTAGGGAGGTGTTGAGTCACTGTCCCTGGAGGTGTTCAAGAAACATGTAGATGTGGTACTAAGGAACATGGTTTAGTGGGCAGCGTTGGTAGGAGAGTGATTGGACTACATGATTTTGGAGGTCTCTTCCAAACTTAATGATTCTGTGATTCTAAGGGAAGGTCGAGCTGTCCTGGTATGGTTTTTCATTTCCAGTGTTTACAGTTCTTGGAGTGGACAAAGTGCTGATAACACACTTCAGTGCCTTACAGAAAGATATTAACCATTCCATATTCCATTCTCTGCTTTAGCTATTCTCAATTCAAAGAGGCCAAGGGTAGTTCAGATAATCTGTGTACCAATCTTAGGCCTTTTTATGGTATGGATGAATTCAGACTGTCACAGGGATGCCAATAATTTCATTTTCTACTATTAAAATTTCCACAATAGAATCATAGAATCATAGAATTAGCTAGTTTGGAGAAGACCTACAAGATCATCCAGTCCAACCATCCACCTACCACCAATAACCCCACTAAACCATGTCTCTCAACACTATATCTAAATGTTTCTTGAACACAATAGTTAAGCAGTACAAAACTTGAAAGTACATGAATGCATTCTTGTTCAGTATTTGTATATATATGTGAAGCAAATGTAGAGTTATAGACTTAAGGATTTTAACCTCTGCTTTTTGAATGCTTGGGGAGTTTGAACGCTTGGCTTTCTCCTAGAGCTCACATGAGGAAAGTGAGACAAACAAGCCTGTTATCACTCCATGGGAATCTATACTTTTGCTGCAAAAAATATAGAGATCCACAGAACTAAATGATCAAATCATGTATTTTTGGGGAGCCCAAAGTACAGCACAGGATTATACAAGAGCATACACGTAGGATTCCTTCAACGTGGAACTATCATCCAGTTCTTGGACCGAGATGATGGAGTCATGTCAATACAGATGAAAAACTGAGGCCCTTATAAGTTTTTCCTTGGCAGTGTGCTTTCCTCAGCTGTTAAAACCCTAACTTGTTGAATTTTTGTTCATCTTTAGACTTAACTACCAAATGTCTACTAGTAGTGTAAGAATGCTTTTTAACTGACTAAGGCATAGAAGCATAAGCTTTATACCTACAATATCATTACTAGTCAAATATGTGTAAATTAGAAAGAAAAGGTGATTTTTTTACAATGTTGTTTTCCTTTTCTGTACCAGTCACTCTGAGAAGTACTGTGAAGAGCTTCTACACACGTGTACCATTCCGGAAAGCAACAGGGATCTCAGTGAGGAATGTGACTGACATGAGCAGAAAAGCAGTTTCAGATGGGTAGGACATGACTGTTTCTTTGTTTTTACTGAAATTTTAACCATGGCTTGAGTAACCAAGGCCATGTTCCTTAGCTGAAGTGGATCAGGTTACACAAGAATAGCATTATTTATTTGAGAGAATATTTAACAAAGAAAAATGGCATACAGTTTAAAGGAAACTTATAACTGAGATAGAAATAACAAAGTAATTAATTATGAATATTATATATATGAGTTAGTACTTTTAATGAATTGCTGGAAGGCCAGATGAATCACTTGGCAAAAATACATGGAAATAACTAATGCTGATATTTTTAGGGCAGATACCAAAGTATTCAGAAAATTGAATCAAAATATCAAAATATGCTAGAAAATAGAAAATATGCGGAAGTGTCTGTACAGCAGGAAGAACCATGAGGCATCTCTACAGGTTTTTGGTGTCTCTTCCCTATGCAATATCCCATCTTCCCTTTTCTAGGACAGAAGTAATAACTGATGCTATTAAAAGAAATGATGTTTTTCCGTTCTCAGCTTCTTCGAGTGTGAGCGTTGGTGTGATGCTGACCCCTGTTGCACAGGATTTGGCTTCTTAAATGTCACTCAGCTGTCAGGTATTTTTTCAATATTTAAAAAAAAAATGTTTTCAATCTTCATATTCCAGAGTTTACTACTCTTTTCCTACAAATGGCAACCTTAAAAGCCCTTGCTGATCGTAACTCTTTTTAACACCTTTTGAGTGATCATAACCCCTTCAAAGAGTTCACCCCAATGAATGTGCTCAGTTTATCAGAAATTATTCAGAAAACTTTAGGAAAAGGATTCCTGGAGAGGCTGCAGTTCCAACAGAGTGACATTCAAGCATTTAAAACTGTAAGGAACTCTTATTTCTTGTTTATCAGCCTCTCTTTCAGTATGCTGGTTGACTTCTTTTTGTGATTTTTGCTGTTGTTTCACTTTTTTTTTTTCCAAAGCCTAATCAGAAACCTAAGTATTTCTGAAATTAAATGCAGGTTAAGAACACAATGTCTGTGGTTACTTTGGGGTAGCTCAGATTTTTTGTTTTCTTGTATGTCTGAATTTTCCTGCTCCCAAATTTAGGTCATTTACTTGAGGAAGTCTAGTCAGGGAGGGACGGAGGTTGCTTACCCTCTCACACTTAGTATTTTAGGGTGTCTGAAGAAAGATTTTTTCAAGTATGTATGACCTGAAAGCATGTAAAAAGTCAAACAAGCATATTTTACTTACCTGAGATGGCTAAGTTAGGGGTATTGTCATCCTATGCTCTCTATATAATCAGCAGAAAGCTGCATAGGCACAAGTTACAAGTTGTTAGTGTCTTTAGGAGCTTTGGTTGACTGAGACCTATTCTAGAGATACTTTTCTTTCTCTCCATGGACCGTAAAGAAAGAGCCCTGTTGAAAAGAAAGTCTTTAATTGGTATTTAAAATTGGATACTGTCCAGGTTAATGTAAATGAAGACATTTTTAATGTATTGTTCCAAATTAAGATTTAGGCATCTAAGATGGCCAACCTTGTTTTCAAAAATCTTGTGTGCTAATCAGCTCTTCCTGAAGTTATTAAGAAGCACTGGCTTTATGATTCATTTTAGAATTTGGGACAATCCAAAACAATTTTCAAATCTCTTTATTTTCTTTTTTTCTTTCTTTTTTTTTTTTTTTTTTTTTTTTTTTTTTTTTTGGCAAGCAGGCAAAACTTTCACACAGTCAAAAAAAGAATTGACTGAAAAATTAATCTAACATTTTTCAGATTTGAACTATTGTGGAAATCAAAAGCAGTTGGCAAGTATCATATTTTCATAAGACTATATGAAATTTGAAGTGTTAACTGAATACGATTTTAAGTTTCTTTAAATAAGTATAACAAATTACAGGTTTAAAAGCATCAAACATAGGAAATTATATTTACTGTCTATAGTATTTCAGACATCCAGTACTGGCAGTACTGTAGTCAAGATGAATTTCAGTAGCGATTTTAACATGAACCAGAATAAATCTTAAAGGACATTTTTAACTGTTTGAAATCCTACAGTACTTCTTAGCTACAGAAGTATTTACCCTAGCTCTTCGAAAGGCAGAATTTTTATCTTTATTTAAGTAGGAGCTGTGTTTCTATATATATGCATGTTTTTAATTTTCAGGATTGAATCAATTATAAAAGTCTCCAAGCTCAGAGACCCTGACTTTGCAACAAGATTTCCAAAGTTTTGCTTAGTAGAAATGCTGCTAGTGACCTTAAATGGCTCATAACATTGGTATCTACCTTCTTGCACATTGATTTCAGTATGATTTTTTTTTTTAACACTGCTTTCACCAGTAGTAAACTTTGCACATTTTAGGTATTTTCATCTGATTTCTAATTCAGTGAAATTTGTTTTAACATGCAATGGAACTGCACTGTATTCAATTTCCTTGAGATACTCTCTGGAAGAGGAAATTCTACCTCATCTTTCTATAACCATGTATTTCCTTGGCAGGAGGAAAGATCATGTGCCTGACTCTGAACAGCCTAGGAATTCAGACATGTGCTGAGGAATCTAGAAGTGCGTGGCAAATTTCAAATTGTAGTTTGCCAGACACTGAAGTCAGAATACATCCGTTTGGCTGGTATCAGAAACCTGGTGAGTGTTGCATGGCATGTGTCCTTTCCAACTGGTATCTACACATTGCATCTTCTTAATGAGCTTCAATACATAGAAGGTTTAACTTTAGGATGGAAGGCCCATTTACAAGGATAGCATATAGACAAGGCAGACAATTATGTCTGAAGTGTATTTTAATAACAATTTTTAAAGTCTTAAAGAAGTTTAATCGAATTTCTTAAATTGAATGTAAGACTTGTGACCTATGAAGGAACCAAAACATATTCCATTCCACTGCACAGCCATGATCAAGACATAGTTCTTTGTTTCTCACTGCTTGCCTTAATAATATGTGTAGATGAGTGACTTCAAAGATTTGGGTTTGTTACAGAATTTAAAATGCAGTTTTGGTTGCTTTGGTAAAGAAACTGTCAAGACCAAATTCCAAGTCAGCATGGTATTATTCAGGCAATAAACTAAACAGAAGTTATGAGAAGTTATGAGAGGTTATTCCTGAAGAGGAATAAAAGATCAATATAGTCTAAGTGAATGTTCTTTTCCATAGTGAAATAAAAGACTCCATTATTTTTTGAAAAATTTCAATGATTATATCATTGAAATAAAAGAAGAATATAGAAAACTCCCTCCTAAATTACTGTTGGTTTTGAAAACCAAAAAGAAATGAAAAAAAAAATCAATTTATTGACAAGTTTTTTGGTTTTGTTAAGAACTTCTTTTGTTTGTTTAAGAACTTAAAACATGCTGATTAAATATGAGTAATCTTGGGAAAAATTTAGTAATCCAAGAAGTTGTTTTGTCAAGGGAAATGAAAACAACGCATTTTAGTTGTTAATAGGAAAGGTCAAAACCACAAGCTAACGTAAAACCTCAAGTTAACATATCCAATGCATTTGTCATGTATCATCATCTGTCTTTAAGAAAGCTATTATTTCAGTTGTGTTAAGAGAGCTATACATACAAAAAAGTATAAAATTACCTGATAGGAATGACTGTGTATACATGCAACCCGAAGACCTTCTGTAGTTGTAATCATGGTACTACAGAATAGAAGTTATTGGATAAATTGCAAATTTTATGTTCTTATCCCCAGAAGCTAACAACATCATGGACAGCCAACATTGAAATGGCTTTCAGTTGCACCTCAGTTATCCCTGTGGCGTTCAGCTTCAAACCCATTGCTGAGTCTACAAGGACAGAACGTTGTTGAACCCCACTTTTAGCAGGAAGGTCCCACAAGAGCAAGTCTGGTAACAGTGGAAAAATCAGGGAAACAATTAGAGCCAAATAACAGGAATCAGGAGCATTTTTTACTGCTTTTAAATTCCTTGATGTCTTGTAGGAAGGACTGATATTTCAATGGAGAGGGGAGGCATGACGTCCGTACATAATTCTCAGTGCATATGATGTCAAAATAATCCATTTGAAGTTGTGTAGAGCAAAATCAGATGTCCTTGCAATGCTTTGCATTTTGTAGTGTTGATAAAATGCATTCATGCTGGAAGTCTCTAAAATAAGTACTTGTTGTAGAACTTTCCAAGCCCTTCGGTAGTACTCTGCCCACTAGAACATCTATTTCCTCCTCTTAGTGGTGCCGCCTTTGTTAGAGGAGACACAGCACAGAGTTGAGGGTCCATCACTGAAATTACAGTTAAATCCATAATGCGTGGGCTTGGGGAGGGGTGGTCTGAGTGTCTATCATGGCAGGAATGATAACAACAGCCCAGACAATGTAGAAAATGTCAGAGAGCTGTGGACAGAGGGAGCAGAGATGAAACTAGAGGAGAAGTAGAGAAGAGTGAAGAGCAGTAGAAAAGCAAAGTGAAGAGGAGGGGACAGCAGAGATATAGATACACTTCTTGGAATAATTTTTCCTCTCATTGACAAAGATACAATTAAAAATAAAGTTTGCTGATGGCTTCATGGACAGAGGAATGATGATGAAGAGTGTATGCAGAAGTGGGAGTGTTAGGAGAAAATATGATATTTCTTTCTGTAATGAAGAAGCTTCAGATGTTTTTCCACCATAACACACAGCAAGGCACAGATGTGTATGCAAATAAAGATATTTGCAGACAAAAATTGGTATCAGTTTTGCTGGTGTGTTGGGGGTCTGGGAACCAGGAAGAGGAACAAGAAGACTCTGACGCTGAAGGGTAAAATGAGTGAAATCTGAGGGAGGAATTTACTGTAGATAGCAGGAGGTTAGCATGAGGGGGGCCTTTGGTTTTAGTTCACAGCCTTCTGTTGTAAGAAGGTACTTGTGTCTCTGTGTTTCATAGTATGTTAAGTCACCATGTTGAGCTGACACGTGCAGCTTGGCACACTAGCAATTTGTCTAGGTATGTATGTACAGTCATGGTTATGCTTCAGTCACTGGTGAACATACAGTAGTATTTCAAAGATGTGGGGTCCTGGCTACAGCCCTAATTCTTCACACGTGTCGCTGAGCTTGGTAAACTCACGACTTTCCAGAAATAATTATTGGTTGTGTACACGTACAATACGAAGCGAAAGAAGCAAACAAAAAATCTGGCCTATCTTCAGCATCTGCTGGATAGTAATAGAGGGCTTATAACTGATTTGATTAGTTGAAGTACTTTACAAAATAAGAATGCCTGAGGGAAAATATTATTTGCTATTTATGTTTAAGGAAAATGCTAGCTACTGAGAAGCTTCGTGTATGGAAAATGTGCATGACTGTTTGAATTTTAATTTGAAGCCTTTCCTTCTGGAAACTGTCTTGTTCCTAATTCTTCTTTTGAGAAAAATCCAGTTTCCTAATCAGGAAACAGAGAATCTGATGTCTCTTCTGATGCATGAAACTGAGTACAGGGTGGGTCATGGAAAAAAACAACAAAGAACTACTGAAATCAGTTATTCATAAAAAAAGCTGCGTTTTGCAAAGTGTTTGCAGGAATGTTTATAAATATATAAATTGAGGAATGTCTGGTTTCATGAATAAGCCAAAAAGGGATGGATAGCAAAGCAGGCTCAGATCCTTGTTCTTGGTGTTTGTGACGAGAAGATGCAACATTCACATCCCAGGAATGATACGGAAAATACTGTCGTGTTGATTTTATTTTTGTGTTTTTTACTTTCAGCTGATTTGTCGAACTCTGTGCCTAACCTGTGTCCACCCGTTAGTTTACCTTTCAGGCCAGAAAGTGGTAAGTGTCTTCATGTGTTAAGACCAAAAGAAAAAAAAGAAGCGCCCTTTATTTTGTATGCTTTGCTAAAAGGCAACGCTGTAATGAAGTGGTGTTCCTCTATTTATTTATTCAGATGCAGCATGTATGCTTTTTATTAGTCACCTGTCTTTTAAATGGAAGAAGCCAGAGTTAATCGTTAAGCCAGAGCGCTGATCTAGTATCTCTCACAGTCACTGAGCCAAAATATTTAGCAAATAAAAGTGCATCATTTGTAAGTGCAGATGTCATATGACTTTCAACATATATAAGGGTTCTCATTTTAGTGCAGTGATCAGCAGAGAGGATCTCTGTCAAGGGAAGCCTCCCAGAAAGCACGTTATTGCTTTAAAGTCACTGTTGTGGGGTTTCTAGCACTTTTCCAAAGCAGTTGAGAGTGACAAGTTTCCAGATGAATGCAAATAAAAATGCAATAAAAATGCAAAGTCAAAATTAGTAATTTTTCCCTTTAAAGATTTGTGCCTAAAAATCAAGAGAATGAGAGGGTAAATACCTCTCGAAATGAAGGCAGATTTATACAACGTTAGAATTAATGTAGAAAAATGATAAATTGCACTGCCTCTAGTCCGTGTTTACTGCTTTCCTCAAGGATGGGAATATTTTCTCAAAGTTTATTCAGAATTGAATCACAGTAAACTGTCTTTTTTTATCAGGAAGAAAATTTATTTCATTCCTGCAGTAAATCAATCTTATAGTTCTTGCACGCGTTAGTTTAAAAATGAGTGGTTCCTCTTAATAAATGAAACTTAATCTTTCAAGGCAGTGTGCTTCGTACACCCTAAAAACATACGCAAATTTTAAAGAGCTGCAGACTTTCCTGATGCATTCTTTCCATAAATACATAGAATGTCTGCTAAATGCTATGTGTAACAGAAAGGAGACAGGTTGACTAGTCATTATGTAACTCAATTTAACCTTTGGGTTAGACTGAAATCTAAGAGTCTCATCCATCTCTGCACTTGATTATCTGTTTGATCATGAGCAAATCTTTTAATTTGCTTATGTTTGCCTTTTTACTTAAACCAGCTGCAACAGGGCTTGCAGGAGATTGTTAATCATGGTATTTTCAATACTGAGTTCAGAATTTATTATTAACTGTTTTATCTTTTTATCATCTTTGACTTCTGCTTATGCTCATGTTCAGACAATGTCTATTTGCTGGTAGAAATTATGCTTTTGTAGTGTTTTAATATAGTGAAAGGAAAATTCCTATTTTATGAGTAAGCAGAAATGATTTTGATGAGAAGTGGTGGAAGAAGTAAGGTGGGTAATTTGTAAGGTGGGCAACTCTGTTCCTTTGCAACCTGTAGGATAAACAGAACTCTGCTTTACAGGATGACAGGACAAGGGGAAATGCCTTTAAACTGGAAGAGGGTAGATTTAGACTAGATATTAGAAAGAAATTCTTTACTGTGATGGTGGTGAGACACTGGAACAGGTTGCCCAGAGAGGTTGTGCATGCCCCCTCCCTGGAAGCATTCAAGGCCAGGCTGGGTGGGGCTGTGAGCAACTTGGTCTAGAGGGAGGTGTCCCTGCCTATAGCAGGGCAGTTGGAACTTGGTGATCTTAAAGGTCCCTTCCAACCCAAACCATTCTATAATTCTATGATTCTATGATTTATTAAGGCTTTCTTCTTACTGATGTGGTCAGTACACATTCTGTGACTTTCCTTTCATGTTTTTCTTGCATTCTTAAGTAGGAAGATAGTGACCTAACCAATGCTTGGAAAAATTAAACCTTTTTTATCTGTCATCTGATTTTTGCTTTAAGGCTGCACAGAACTTAGCCACAGCAAGTGAGATATTCATTTTACCCTTAAAATCTTCTATCATACCCATCTCCAGATCATCTTTCCAATGCAAAGTATCATTCTTTAGTGAAAAAAAATCTAAACAAAACTTAAAATTCTCTATTTCCCCCCCCTCCCCCTGAATAGCTAGACTAGGGAACACTCTTCAAAAGAAATGTTAATGACCCAATGTGTTGTGTTTTGATCTACATCAGTGCCAGTTCTCCCAGTGTCAGATAGACTTTGTCTCACTTTCTATGTTATTTAAACTCAGAATCTCACTCTTTTTTATTTGTTTGTTTTATTTGAAACTTGCATATTCAATCTTTAATGGGCCAAAGTCAGCAACGAACAGCTAGTACAATTTAACATATCCTAATATCTGCCTGAAGGTAGAACTCCTCGGAGACAAGGGATTGCAAGGCACCATCCATCCATCCTGCTGTACACAGAGGGGAATTCTACTGCAGTCACTATAGGATTAAGAGATCGTAGAATCAATAGAATGGCTTGCATTAATGAAAGTCAAGACCAAATTCCTCTGTCTCATCCAAATAATTTCTTAGAGTTTTTCACTGAAACTTTTCCTAAATAAATTTAGCAAAGCCATATATTTGTTTTCCTTCCGTTTCTCAATCTGGGCTTTTGAAAATGTTGATGAACAGAAATTTTCATAAAAATTCCAGACCTTTGAATCTGTAATAGCAAAAATAATATCCAATTGCAGTATCTTTCCCTGCCTTGTCATAGAACAGCATACAAAAATCCCTTTGCCATGTGAGATTAGCCTCTGGAAAGGAAGGCATGCAGTGCTCCCTGTACCAGATTATTCACCCAGCAGCCTGTTGTAGCCCTGTGACTCCTCTCTCCATACAGAACTCCCATTCACATTCCCTAGGTTACTCACCCAAAGCAGCACTGCTGGGCATTTCTAACTCTCATTCAAAGCACCATTAGTCTGCAAAAATATAATGCCCACTGTCTGCCTGGAGGCGAGTGAGGTGTGCACTGGTGTTTGGTTTCTGCCTTTTGCTGATTTTTTTGTTGTTTTGTTATTGCTTCATCAACCTTTGTCTGTTTGTCTTTTTGTGATACCCTTTCTGAAATCAGAATGAACTCTCCAGGTCACCTTCTTTATTAATCTGTAGGAGATTTAATGGAATGTGTGGTTTTCATCTTTAACTAAAATAATACTTCTATTTGTTTTCTCTACTTTGATTTCTGTATCATATGGAGCAAACCATGCTCCTGCTGTCGTGTTCTGAGTATGACCCAGTTTCTGTTAGCTGAGAAATAATACTCAGCTGATCTACTAAAAGTAGATAAGTTGAACAAATTGGGAAAGTCCTACTTGTTACATTTGGAGCATTTTTTTCCCCTGAAGAAGTACATGTGCTGTGACAAGAGTGAGTAGGGAACCATCTGTGGCTAGTTTCAGGTATGATGTATGACTTTAACCATGGAAGGACAGCTGTTATTTTAAGATTGCCCGTGCTGAAAATGCTAATATAGTCATTCTGCAGTTTTGGTTTACTGATGATAGTATTTAAAAAAGAAATCTGCTGATTTCTGTGAATATGGAGGGATGTTACTTTGAAAGACAAAATAGTCCGGTCTCATAATTAGGTGGAACTTCCTGCAGCCAGCTGAAGATACAGGATGATAAAAAAAAAATTGCATGAGAAATCTTGTATTATTTGGTATCCTCTAGCCACATAGTGCTGTTATTCAAACAGCTTATGCAGAGGTGTTTCACAGAAAGTCTTTAAGACTGAAAGAAGTAAAACAGTCTGTGAAATGTCTTACCTGGCTTTTTAGAAAATTACTTATACTGAAAGCAAAATGGAGAGCCTGTAAGTATTCCTGAATATATGCAGAGGAGGAGCAAGACTGTTGTTTAATTTCTGCTTTTTAAATTTATCATCATAGTTACGAGTTGTGTATAGTAGTTATCCAAATGTTAATGAGCATTAGTGTCTTCAGATTCCTCAGTTTAAAATTGGATAGAGCTACATATCTAAGATCTGGCAGCTGCTAGTGGTGATCTCTGCATGTGACTGCAGACTGTATACAGAAATGTGGATCATACGGGCTCAGTTCCCATTCCACTCAGTTTAAGGAATTAATTGGGAAACCACCAAAGCATATAGATATGATGATCAGTTAGACTTCATATTTCTGTCTTCTGTATTCCTTCATGTTTATCATCCTTCCTGTGATGCAGCACTG
This sequence comes from Numida meleagris, assembly GCF_002078875.1. Lineage (NCBI taxonomy): Eukaryota > Metazoa > Chordata > Aves > Galliformes > Numididae > Numida > Numida meleagris. The sequence continues at coordinate 140,285,228 of NC_034410.1, forward strand.
AGCTGTAGCCACTGGATTTTCTCCCATGGCAGTAAGTTTCCCGTTAGGATACCTCAGCATATGAGATATTTCCAGTCTCAACAGAGATGCTCATGGTAGTAGAGGTGCTGCAGCATATAGTCAGCTGTGGGACCCCTCCATGTCACCAATCCAGTGAGGTGACAGAGGACAGTGGAAAGCTTGGGGGGGGGGGGGAGGTTAGGACAACTGGTGTCTTTTCTCTTGCCTTCCCCTTGGCTTTCTTGAGACCACAAGCACACTTATTGCCTACTGCTACTTAGTGAAACAGAGCACTAGACCAGTCTGAAGGCTTCATGAAGTGAATATTATCCTTTAGAATAACATCTGAAAATGACTAGACACTAGGGTAGAGAGCCTTGGACTGGAATACCTTGCCAACCTTTTAGGTCATGTCTTGCCTACAGGACTCTGGGAAATCTCTCTTGTTTCTAGTAAGTGTTACTGATTGTTGGTGATTAATAGTATCCTCTATCTTCCTGTTTTCCGGCAATATTGGGAATGTTTCAGAGGGATTTTTGGTATTAAAATAGAGACAGCCTTTTTCATCCATTCCTAGTGGTCTACCATGCCCCATACAGCACATTGGACCTCCTTGTTAGAATTACTCTGTTTTTGTTTGTAACCAAGAAGATTTTAGCCTACTTAGAAACAACTTATTTTAAACTAAATAAATATGTGGTACAGTTATATTATTACATTGCTGTTCTGTACCACTTACTATAATTGGAAGTACTGAAGGAAGCAGAAAGTTTGCATTTCACATCAGAATAGCCCTATTGCTTGCTGCTGAAGGCCATAAGTAACACATTTGATAGTTTAGGACATGTTTGTCTGAAGTTTGATTATAGTCGTTATGCAGTAGTTTCAAGGAAATTTCTCATTTTGAGTTATTCACTTGTCAGAAGCCTAACAAAAATGGGGTGCAACTCCATTTTAGAATCATATTTTCTGCAGGTCCACTCTGAGCTGACAATGCACTGTTTCCAGAGATCATTGGTATACTGACAGTCTAGCAGCCTTCACTGAAGAGAGAAAAACAAACAAACAAAAACAAACAAAAAACCCCCCACCAAACGCACGCAGAACAGATACCTCTGAAGTCTAAGAATATAAAACACTGAGTTCAGTCTACAAGTTTTTTTTGGCTTGAGTATGGACTATTAGATGTGGTTCACAATCTTCAGAATCAAGATCTGAATTTATCTTTCAAATATAAATTAGGCACAGTAGACCTAAAGATTTTATTTATATACCTTATTAACCTCATGTAAACCTCATCTGATTTATATGTCTCCTCAAGATCATGAATTTTCTTCTACATTTAACTTGTTATTTTATTGAACTTCTGTATCTCTAGTCCCTTGTACTCAATGCCAGATTTTCCAGCAGACTCAGAACTGACCCTTCCTTGCCTTCACTGAAGTCAGTGATGAAGATTTTGATGACTTTATGAAGAGGATTTTACAGTGTAATTATGTGTGACAGTGGGAGGCTGGACTGCATGCCCTCAGGAAATCTATTTCAGCCTTGTGATCCTCCAACTTGAGAGGGAAGACCAGTGTGGGCCCTTTTGCAAATCCATTCTTAAAACCTTGCCTACCCAAACAAGAACATCTGGAACAGAGAAGCTCTCTTTATGGGACATTTATAATTTTGCAATAAAAGTTACAGGGCTGGCTGGATTCAGTGTATTGTAATTATCCAATCAAAGCAATTGCCAAAATGTGGTTTAGAAGGGCAGGGCCTAACCTATATATAAGCCAGGAACGTGTTCCAGCCCATCAGGTGTATTATGCATTTTCAGTAAGGCAGTGCCAGGCTGATGCTGTGTGCCTTTTGAAAGCAGTTTCTAGATGAGGCAAGTTTAGGTCAGATATGGAAAGTTCTGTTCTGCCCACATAATGATGTGTGTGGGCATTGCTGTATCTGCAGCTGGAGGGGAGAAAGGGAAGAAGGAAACAACCAATGGGTAAAATCTCTTTTTCCAACAAATATCTGCCCATACTGGTGCCATGGATGGCTCTGGGTCTAAGGGTTATGCTCTGTCATCAAAAAAAAAACCTCAGTGTTTCTGCATTTATCTGCATTTGGGGTCAGCTGGGCAGAGTAATGGGAAGGGAAACCACTAGAAGTCATCAGTATAAATCTGGTATGAAAATATGAATGCTCCTTCCAGGAGTGAGAATGCAAAGGAACGGAACCCCCCCCCCCCCCCCCAGTAGTAGGAGGTTGCAAGGGCCCTTCATGTGAGATTCAAGGTGAAAAATAAGCAAAGGAAAAGATAGTTTAGGTATGAATGTATGAACTGTTGGTTCTTGCGTCATGAATGACCACTGTTCTGTGCTTTAGCATGGGCTGGAAAGAGATCATTGTGCCTTTATGTATTATTAACTTTGCTTTATCCCACATAAAGGGATAAAAAAGACATAGGGGTCTTTAATCTTTAATGAAATGAGCCAAATGAATCATAACTTTTGCATCTGTGTGGTAAATAAATGAACTGAAGCAACAGGACAAGAACTGCTCGCCAAGAATAGCAAGGCTGCAGCTGACTAAGCTCTGTCCCCATCCTACAATTACACAGAAAGGGTAACACCAATTTCCTGTTTAGGACTCTGCTGTACACATTAGGGCCATTTTGTTTTTAAAACATACTGATGTGTAGAAAGGAACTAAAATAATTAAAAGCACGTTCTTTTCTGAGTTTTCTTTTATTTTTTATCTGTGTGCGCAAAGTTGATGGCCTACAGATATTTTTATCTCTGAATGAGAAAATGTTTTAGGATTTTTACTTTAAATTAATTGTGAGAAGAATATGATGAATTTGACAGAACATGATGAATATTGGAATTAATCTGTATGTGCACACATGCATATATACATGTATATATATGCAGGTAACGTAGACATCTCTGTTTCAGCTATTAACATGAGATATTATGGACATCCGGCTCATGTATTCAGTGAAGTCCATGTGATGATTTTCCTCATCCCAAAGCAAACATCTAACTCAGGATGGAGATACTGCATCCTAAAACTATCTTTTCCTCCTGATAATAAAAGGAGTCTTGTGTGATTAATTCAGATGTAGATACCTACCCTGGCTGTGACTAGGTATCTTAGTGTATTATCTAAGTGTAACTTAGAACAGCAGCTCCTGTCGTATATAGAGATTTCTATTTCTGACCAGAAGTGCTTGGTCATATGCAGGATGCTTACTTGCCGTCAAAGGAGTTAGTTGCTGTGCCTGCTCAGGCACTTATGTGGAAGTATTAGGATCCATGTACTTTAATGTAATTAGGCCTGTAAGTTTTTATCAGATAGCTTTTATTTAAATCAGTGGTGATTACATGCATAAGACCTGGACAGAGCTGCTCTCAGTTTCCTCTTTAATAAACTGAATACTTTTGTAAACCTAGCTGTGCATGGCCTCTGCAAATAGAGCTAGTCTCCCCAGTCAATCAAAGCCTTTGAATGTTATATTTAAATTATTCCCAGTTGATGTAAAGGAAGGTGAAAATCTCTTGCTGGGTAACTTTAAGTGCTTTTATTTCTATTATGATCTTCCTCTGTTGTTGTTTCTTGTTGATGTTTGTTTGTTTGTTCTACTATTTGTCTCTACGATTTTCAATTAATCATTTTACAGAGTATTTGGATGCATGGCAACCCTTAAATGTGTCCTCTGCTCTCATGGATTCAACCATCTCAAACTTTGAAGCTGTGCATGTTAGCAGGGATATTTCCAACGACTTTGCCACTGCCAAAGACTATTGTCTATCTGGTAAGAAATGTTTCTCCGTAACTTTACAGAGCATATTGGCGTGTGAGAATGAAACATCAGGAAGACTTCCTTCCCTATCCCCCCATCCAATATAGATAAACTTATTTTACATATTTTTAAAGATCTCTTCTTCAGCCATTTTGAGAATACAGTAGCAAATAATGGAAGGGATGATGTCATTATTTTCTAAAGAACAGTTAAGAAGTGCTCTTGTGTGACTAGATCCATATGTGAGACATGGTAGAACCTGCCATTACTTAAAGTAACAGGTCACTGCAGTGTGTGAGGGCAGGTTGACTGGGAGTGAGGTGAAGCAGGAGTTGGGCTGTAGTCACGGAAAAGGGAATTTCTCAGATCAGGAGTCTGACCTGGGGACTGTGTGAATTCACTTGAGGTCTTCAGTGGCTTATTAGAAGATTTTTTATTTCTCTTAAAATCTGTGAGAGCAGTTCTCTTGCTGTAATGCTCCATTTTAAGGCTGATATTACCTTTGCTAGTTTGGAGAACATTTGAAAAATAATGGGGACAAGTAATCTTGTTGTTTGACCTGTTGTGAAACATTTCTTTTAAGTATCTCTTAACAATTTAATACAAATCACTTTAAGAACACATTTGATTTGTTCTTTTTCTTCATGTTTCACCTCACAGCATGTTCAAGGAACCAGACATGTGCAGTAGTTACACTGGAAATCCAGGCTTCAGCAATAAGATGCCTTTTTTACCCCGATACACAGATATGCTCTCATGGTCTGCAAGGGCACAGCTGTCAGGTTCTACTCAAAGAGCCAGCTACGTACATCTACAGGAGACAAGGTAAGAGCTGTAAGGTTATGAATGGAGGAACTCAACTGTGGAGGCCTGGGTGCAATTCTCATTTATGAGAGTGAGGAAACAGTAGATTGTTACCGAACTCCGGCGACCCTTTTCGTATTATCCTTGCACGCAGAGAACCTAAACCTGGTTCTGGCCAAATACTGCACGTAGCATCAATATGATATGCAGCAAAATGGCCTTTATTGGTAAAAGTTACACAACTATATAGTATTTCTTATCTTTTTACTGGACTGTTCCAGAAGCTCACGCAGGCTTCTGGCCAATCATATTAAATATCCCGCTTCTGACCTCTTACTTCTGAAAGGCCATATATGGAGTTGTTATACACCTTGTTATGAAAACAAAGAAGGACAGCCTCTCCTTCTTACGACACGGGTTCAAGTAAAGTAGGTTAACCAATAGAGAGCGAAACGGGGAAGGGCCTTCCGCGTTACAGCCTGAATGCCCCGTAACACGCCTAATACAACAGTAGATATAAAGTATTATGGAAGTTTCCTAGATAGGCGTCCATTATTGTTTTAGTTAGGCTGAACAGGGTGGGAAAATGTCCCCTAAATACTATTTTATATATAATAAAGAAAAAAAAAACCCACAAAATCATAACATTACCTGCTGAAGGAAATAAAGGAAATTTGGCCTATAAAATAAGTTCTGGAATGTACAAAATGGTACAACAACAAACAAAAGAAACCCACAAAAAAACAGTAACGAAAGTCCAGCTCCTTCCTCTTAATTTGCAGTCGTTGTTTCTTTCTTCTTCCTTCTAAATTCTGTGAATAACACAAAAAAATGGTGAAACTCCATTATCAATCAAAAGTCTTAAGTACTATATATTAAAGAAAAGAACAAAAGCAAAGAACAGCCACACAAAAAACACCTGAGGTCAACTTTTAAAAGAAGTGAAAATGGTTTCAGATAGAAATAGGGGTGTCCAGGGAGCTAAAGATTTTATTGTTTAGGTCTGTACTTATTTGAAGCTTTATGTTCTGTTAGTTCATTCTCTGATATTTTTAAATGCTTTCTTTTGATATGACACTGATTATATCTTTTATTAGGAAACAGGTAACAATAAGAGGAGAGGGAAAAAATATTTCCTTTTCTGTTCACTAAGGTTTCTGTAAAAAAAAAATGGCAATTAATGAGAAGCTTCTAGATCAAACTCAGTGGGAGATAAATGGATTTATCATCAAATGGAACAAAATCACCGACTCTGAAGCAAAAGCTAGTCTTGGATGTGTTTATGAACTGCTTTGGGTTTAGTCATATGCCTTAGAATTTGGTTCCTGCATATAGTATAGATTATTTTAAGAGTGGAATAGTACTTGATATCTCTTAGTTCTGTTTGAATAAAAAGATTACTTAAGATTATTGAAAGACTTTTCTTTTGTATATGTGGCCAATGGTCCAGGTAATCCTTATATTAAAACAAAAGAAAACAAAACTGATTCATACTTAGGAATATTTCATAATTTTATGCAATCAAAAAATAAGGAGATTGAGATGTAAATCTGTCCTGGTGGCAGCCTAAATGAGATGTGTTGTCTTTCTTCTCTCTGATCTTCTATAAATATTTAAAGGTTTAGTATCTTGGTCTTTAGAGTTGGGAGTGGAGGAGAATCTGAAAAATCTGAAAATCTCTTTCTTTTAGTAAAAAATTATCAAATATACATATTCATTAGCTGTCTTAATGGAAAGAAATTTTTGAGAAAGGGGTTTGAAAGCACATTAGATAAATATATGTACCTATTAGCTAATATCTTGCACAATGTGAAGTATTTCAAGTGGAGAAACAACACAATTTTATCCATGTCCCATTTACAGAAGTGGAGTACATAACTTAATCCCATTTGCCTGAATTTCAAATGGATAATTTTCATTTCTGAAATGGTGCTAACTTAAAAAAGCAAATTATTTTTTGTTTCTCTCCACCCCCATTAGATTTAGTCCTGCCCATTTCTGAATCAGATTTAGCTCCATCTGTGTACATTCCATCCCATGGTGATTTGATTGGCAAACCCAAGGCAGTACGGATCGGCTCAGAGTGGAAAAATATCAGCCAGTTCCTTGGGATTCCCTACGCTGCACCTCCTCTTGCAGAGAGGCGATTTAATCCTCCAGAACCATTTGCCTGGGAGAAAACCTGGAATGCTACCGTGGCTCGGTAAGGAATTCCTGTGATTATCTGCAGAAGCACTTGTTTCACCTAGGTGTGTGAGAATAGTGATGGCCAAATTATTCACATCTTTTCTTGCAAAGGAGACCGTAGCATACAGATGAATGTTTGGGACTTTGTTTAGTAAAAAGAATAATTTCTCCCTCTGTTTGTGAATGCATGCGAGCAAATCAAGGAAAAAGGCAGCTTTAGGTACATTGACCTGAATCTATGCATAACTGCACATATACTGTCTACCATCAATCCATTTTAATTCTGAGAGTTTACAGAATTTACAGAAAAACATTCTGGTCCTGATAAGCCATAAATCTGTGGAGTATTGAGTCAAACAAGGGACATTTTAATGCTGGTTTAACCAATTTTATCTGGCTCAGGGCCCGATTAGGCTTTTCTGTACAAAAACTCTTAGAGGGCAAATATTTGTTAAATTACTTGGTCATAGTGCTGAAGCATTATGTATTTTAGGTAATGTATTATCAGGATTCAAAACACAGGAATCATGTTAGCAGATGGGTTAAATTCCTCCAAAGTCTCTGTATCTAATGTTCCCTGGTGGGTAGCCCTGCCTCTTTGGGGCTGTATAGACACCACTGCTCATCTGGTTTACAGAGTTTAGGTTGGAGGTACTCTACAGATATAAGCTCTGTGTGCATATTTGTGTTTCATTTAGCCCTGTGACATGACTCTGAACTTTTTCTTTGGGAGACAAAAATGACAAGTTTTGAATGTGAATTTCTTAATGAAATAAAGCAAGGTTTGGGTGACACTGCTAGAAGTGTACATGCTGTGGAATGTATCAGGACTGTGGATTTTTTTTAAAAAACAAAACAAAATAAAGCAGGAAATAGAAATACAGCAGTAAATAGAAACAAGGGCCTTTCTCATAGTGTATCTAATAGAAAGCAAAATACAGAGCATACAAAACACATCTGAGTAAGCTATGCTGTAGACATATGTAGGAAGTTAATACAGGAGAACTGTTAACTGATCATGTTCTTATCAGTAAAAAGCTGACAGTTTCCTAGCAGACATCAAGAGAGAGAAGGGCTGCAAGGAAAAAAAAAATGTGAAAAACGAGAAACACGAAATTGAAGATGCAAAACAGTGAAAAGGAGAGAAGTTGATGGAAGGGTTCCATGGATGTTCTTTATAGGAATTTCCAGAAGTAAGAGCTGAGAGATGGGGTTTAGTGTCTTGAATGCTTCCAAGGCTGCTAATATCTACTAATATCTTCTAAGCTAATATCTTCCAAGGCAGCTAAAGTCTACTGAGTTCCTGTGTTATTCTATCCTGAGGCTACAGATTTAGAGATGTATCAGCTGTGAGGAAGCTGTTTGGCCCCTCCATTACTCGGTATTTGTCACCAGAAGCTTCCAGCAAAGGCTATGATTAACTGAGTGAAGAGGTATGACACTGTGAGAGTTTGAAGAGTATTTGTCCTTTGGTGGTCTCATCTGGTCGCACCTGAGTTATGGGGGTGTTAACAGCATAACCACACGAGGCACTCAGCCTCATCTACGTACATTGGAGGGATCTGGTGAGATCTTCTGTGCATGGTGATGTTAGGTTAACATACTCACCATCAGCTCTTGGTGTATGCAGAAACACCGTGGTGTCTCGTAGGACTTGAGTAAGGCTCAGCTACCTGTATGTTCTCCCACTGAAGACAATGTCTAGTGTTGCAATGAGGAAACGTTTAGGGACCTTAGTTAATGTGCTCTGTGGAATTCCCAGTGCCAGTGAAACGCTTTGCATCTATCTTCTGTTACTCACTCAAAAAAAAATTTTTTGAGCTTGGCACTATTGAGGTGCACTGAGAGAATCAGAAACACCTCAACCTCTGTGTGTATAAAAAGTGTTGACAAGTATGTTTCTTATTATACTGGTGTTGCACAGTATTTTTATCCAAGAAATTCACATTAGACCAACTCCTTTAATGAAAGAAGATAAATATTTTTAGAATCATAGAATCATGGCAGCCCGGAAGGCCAACTATGTTCTGGGCTGCATTAAAAGAGGAGTGGTCAGCAGGGAGAGGGAGGTGGTGGTCCCCCTCTACTCGGCTCTTGTGAGTCCCCATCTGGAATACTGTGTCTAGGCCTGGGGCCCCCGGCACAAGAAGGATGTGGAGCTCTTGGAAAGAGTTCAGAGGAGGGTGACCAAGATGATCAGAGGGCTGGAGCACCTCTCCTATGAGGAAAAGTTGAGGGAACTGGGCTTGTTTAGTTTGGAGAAGAGAAGGCTCTGGGGAGACCTCATTGTGGCCTTCCAATACTTGAAGGGAACGTATAAACAGGAGGGGGATCGATTGTTTGTGAGGGTAGATAGCGATAGGACAAGGGGGAATGGTTTTAAGTTGAAACAGGGGAGATTTAGGTTAGATATTAGGAGGAAGTTTTTCACAGAGAGGGGGGTGACGCACTGGAAAAGGTTGCCCAGGGAGGTTGTGGATGCCCCGTCCCTGGAGGCATTCAAGGCCAGACTGGACGTGGCTCTGGGCAGCTTGGTCTAGTGGTTGGCGACCCTGCACTTAGCAGGGGGGTTGAGACTTGCTGATTTTTGAAGTCCTTTTCAACCCAGGCGATTCTATGATTCTATGATTCTATGATTCTATGATTCTATGATTCTATGATTCTATGATTCTATGATTCTATGATTCTATGATTCTATGATTCTATGATTCTATGATTAAGGTTGGAAAAAAGCTCTTAAGATCATCTAGTCCAACCATCAACCCATCACCACCATGCCAGCTATATCATGTTCCTAAACCACTCTTCCTGTGAAGGAGTTTTTCCTAACACCAACATGGATCTGAACAAAGACTTCTGGAGAAAAAAAAAGGACTTAAAAAAAAAATTAGAAAAATATCCAACTGTTGGAAGAGCTGTGGTCTTGCCTCAGCAGGTGGCAGCCTTTCCTCAGAGTCAGTCATCAAATGAGAAGAAAATACAAAGTGTTTGGTTTTTTTTGCATTTCTATGACTGCATACAACCCACCTATTTCTTACTGAGGTGTAGAAGGGCATAATATTAAATGTGATTGAGATCCAGAATAAAAGATTTTATTAACTCAAACAGTTCATCAAAATATGGAGAAATAGCAGTGGTGGAAAAAGAATACAAGTTTTTATTGTAATATATTATATTGTAATATTGTAATAATCTAATTCTGTAGGTCAACTTGCTGGCAGCCAGGAGACAGAGAGACCCCATCATACTCTGTCAGTGAAGACTGCTTATATCTGAACGTCTTTGTTCCTGTCACCATGGTAAGTAGATGAGCAGATTTTTTTGTAGCTAAGTATTGTCTCTTTTCAAAGCACTTCTAATTGGTGCAAATTACTGTTTTCCATGTGGTGTTCACAAAGGCCTGCAAGGTTAAATTAAGCACTCTGTTGTTTTTCCTGGTGCAAAATTACTCCCTGCAGGCTTTGTTGGGAAACTGAGAGGGTAGAAAATTAAAAGGCTGGAAGAGACAAAACGAGAAGCAAAACACAAGAGGAATGTGGCAGCAAAGGAAGAGAGGCTGGGGACAGAATTGGTAATGATGTCCCTAAAGTGATATGGTGTGTCCAGTAGACAATAACATACCAATGCTTGCCAGCAGTTGAGTGACAGCGCACAGTGACTACTCCCCTGTTGACCTCCATGGAGACAAAGTTGAGGAAAGAGGGTAGTAAGCAGTGCTGAATTTGTGCCCTGCCAACACTGCATTAAAATAGGACTTTCAGAGATGACTGGGCCAATGGTGCAACCTGAGAAGCCGTCATGTAAAAACTCCTGAATTTCTTATTGTAAACAGATATAAAATAAAGCTTCATGTTAGAGCCATACTGAGATGATTGACCAAACTCCAGGGGGAGTGGGGAATAAGACACTGACCATTGTCATTGATGAGCGAACCTAGAATAAAGGAACAGGGCTTTTATTTATTTCCGCCATAATTTTCAGAAGGTGACATCAAATGATGTCTCTGTCACACTGCATGTCTGGAAAGAGCTGCCCTGGCTACCTCAGAGCTACCTCTGGCAGCAGAGCGCGCAGCCCCATGCAGGGCCATTTTAATCACTATGAAGAATAACTTTTCTCCCTGCAGTCCCAGACCGTCATTTTGTGTTGAGTACAGGCATCCTTTATTGACTGATATTGATTTACGTGATCGTTTATCGAAAACATCAGGTTGCTCTCCCAGGCAGTTTGCCATCTCCACTTAATGCTGCTTTCAAGGTAGCTTATTAGAAAGCACTGCATTTTTTACCATCTGATAGAATAAAGAGGCTTTTCTTTTCTCCTTAGTAGTACTGTACTTTAATCCCTCCTGTCTTTTTGTACAGGTGTAAGGTAGAAGCATGTCTGGTCAAGTCACTGTTTCATATGTGTCATCCTAGGAGAACCAAAACTTCTGTTTTTGCAGAAGTATCTGGGAGTAGAAGGCATGGCATTTTCCTGTTTCTTCTTGTGGCGAGTTCTGTTTTTCACTCACATACTGAGAGCGCGAGTTTTACATTTTTTTTTCCCATGGAAAGTTAAACTAGCTAAGTAAATTTCAAATGTAAAATCTCCTGGAGAGCAGCAAATGCAGAGGTTGTTCAGTAGCATTTTAAGCCTGAATAAGAGCATTATTTGGGCACTACTCCCTGCCACCAAAGGACTCTTAGTGTCAAGCACTGAAAAGACGAATAACATCAAGTCATTTTGCTTCCATAGCTACGTGTACCACATAACCCTCCAAATAAAACTGGCACTCCTGAGGTACTTTTTTCTGCCTATAACCATCAACACCTGTTGCATTACTTGAGCGTAGCTGCATTTCAGCTTGATTTGCAGAGGCTTCAAATGCAAGATTAAAGCTTGAAACTCTCTTCTAAATAAGAGCAGAAAACACAACCTCTCCCTTTCTGCTGTTACCTGCATGTGTTATTCCCATCCTTATTGTATCATAGAATCATAGAGTGGCTTGATTTGGAAGGGACCCCAAGAATCATCAAGTTTCCACCCCTCTGCCATGGCAGGGCCACCAACCTCCAGGTCTGGTACTAGACCAGGTTACCTAGGGCCCCATCCAACCCAGTCTTGAACACCTCCAGGGACAGAGCATCCACAGCCTCTCTAGGCAGCCTATTCCAGCACCTCGCCACTCTCTCTGTGAAGAACTTCCCTGTGACATCACCTCTTGTGTGCTTAATTCCTTAAAAAGTGATCCTGTAGTATTAAAAGCACTGCAGGTTGCCTGTTTCAAATCTATCCCTGCCTTAATTATCACTCAGTAAGTGCTCTATTAGAGGTTTGAAGAACCATAGAATTGTAGAATCATTAAGGTTGGAAAAGAATTCTAAGATCATCAGGTCCAACAGCCAACCCATCACCACCATGCCCACTAAACCATGCCACACAGTCCCATACCTACACATTTCTTGAACACCTTCAGAGACAGTGACTTCACCACCTCCCTGGGCAGCCTGTTCCATTGTCTCACCACTCCTTCTAAGAAATTTTTCCTAATATCCAAACTGAATCTCCCCTGGTGTAACTTGAGACCTCTCATCCTATCACTAGTTACATGGGAGGCCTACATTACAGGCCTACCCCAAAGCTGGTTCTGAATTATCAGACTTTCAGCTGACTTGTAGCCTCTGTCCCCTTTGAGGCCTGGGCACCTGCATGCATAAGATGACAGCGGAGCTGCTGATTTCCCCCAAAGAAATCCCTTGCTAGCTAAGCTGTCTGGAGACATCTGTGTGTGCCTCAGCTGGAAGTCTTTGTACAGAATTTACACCTCGAAGTTAATCTGTCTGCATTTCATTGCTGGATACCACACAAAACCTTGTGCTGGGCAGTTGCCACATGTCTATGAGGAACGTGGTGGCCCACAACAGCCCAGCAGCCAACTGTGCTGTGCTAGAGCCTTGCACTGGTACTTTGACTGAGTTAGTAATCAAGTGATGGTTTAGACAAACTTATATGCACTGGCACAGACTACCCAGAGAAGCTGTGGATGCCCCATCCCTGGAGGCATTCAAGGCCAGGCTGGATGGGGCCTTGGGCAACTTGATCTGGTGAGTGGCCAGCAGCCCATGGCAGGGGGATTAAAACTATATGGGCTTAAAGTCCTTTCCAACCCAAATCTTTCTATGGTTCTTTGATGGTGAGTGTAGAAGCTGCAGCTGATACCAGAAGGCTTTAGTCAAGGGCTTGTGTTTCCTCTGCTTTTACGCTCTTGCACCTCATGGATTCTACTGCTGAGAACATGGTGTAAATCTACTTCTATTCCAAATAAATTATCCAGCAGCTGATGTATAGTACAACAAATTAATTGTCTAGTAAGTACATACAGAGAGAGATAATATGAAATGTCTCATTTTGTGAGGCATAGTTCAATTACAGCATGCAAAGAATTGTGCTGTTCTCTTAAAATGGCTAACAAGAAATCGGAAGGCAGTTGTGGTAAATAGCCTTCACCTAAAATCCCCAAATCCATGAGCTCTGAGACTGCAGTCCTTTGGGATTAAAGCTGAAGTTATATTTCATGAAAACATACCTTTATGTAGAAGAGGTATCTGTCATTGCTCAGTGCAGACTAAAAAGGAAAATGCTTCATCCAGGCACTGGGTACAGCCCTAGTGCTACATCTTCCCCTAAATTGCTCCATATGTGTTGCATCACACTCGGTTTTGCCCTTTTTATCTCCAATCTTCAGCTTCTTATCTTTTCATCCCAACAGCATTGCGTAAGATTGTTCAGTGTTCTGTAATTTGTGCCTTAGAGGGCATGTGGAGGTCAGAGTGTGGTGGTCCCACTGTGGACATGCGGGAAATGCCTATTTCCAACCTCGAGTTTAACCACGGTGAGCGGATGACTGAGCAGGCTCAGCATCACGTTTCCTGTGGTCTTAGCTGCCATGGTTCAATGCAGTCATATTTTACAATGAATTTCCATGGGAAAACAAGTTCTTTGCTTCCCCTCATCTTTCTGTCCATGCTTTGTGCCATGCAGAAATGGGAACCAGTGACAAGGCACAGTGAATTAAGTAATTTTTCCGCGGAATCAGTAGTTCCTTAAAGCTGCACGTTTCAGTTCATGCACTTTCTGGGTTTTCCTTGGTAATCTTTCAGTGGTCATAAGAGGCCTCTGAAATAATTATCCAGATAGATGAGAGAGGGAGAGAGGGGAGGTAGCAGTTCTCTATCAGTGCACGGATTTGTGACCAGTTAAGGGCAGTGAGAACAGTTTCCTTCCTGTACTTTTGCAGGAGGCTACAGCCATTGCTTCTTTGCTGCTCCTCTTAGAGTACACCTAGTGGCATTTCTGCTGGAAACCACTTTTTCCAGAGCAGATGTGCTTGCTATATTTAGTTAAGCTCCTTCCAAAAAATTACAGCAGCAAAGCTCAATGCCCTCTAGCTGTAGGAGAAAACAAACCTCAGATGTACTTGGTGCTGCTGCAGGGGCCACCAGCCTTTCTTTGAAAAACACCAACAGCTGCCAAAGCAGAAAGTAAGATGTGTGTGTATGTGTGTTTGTGTATGTGTGCCACACTACTGAGGCCCTGAGGAGGGTGACAGGGATTGAACATGCTAAATGTAAAATTGAGGTTGCACTCGAAAATAAACCTTTCTAGCATGGGAACAGGCTACATTGCTCTTTGCAGCAGGAAGGGGGGATAAAAAACAACAAAACATACACAAAACACCATATGTTTCACTGGTATGTCTTCTGAGTGTCATTTTTTATGGGGTCATAGTCTGCTGGGATGCACTGGAGCCTCCTGTGCAGTTCTGCTGTTGTACTTTCTGTGCACTGGCAGCCCAGCCACAAGTGTTGAGAAGGGTGCACACAGATGTGGTGCTGTTTTGGGAAAAATCATTGAATCATAGAGTCATAGAATCATTAAGTTTGGAAAAAAACACTATGATATAGTCTAACCGTCATCCCATCACCACCATGCACACTAAATCATGTCCCTCGGTGCCACATCTTCACGTTTCTTAAACATCTCCAGGGATAGTGACCCCATCACCTTCCTGGGCAGCCTGTTGCAATACCTCACCGCTCTTCTGAGAATAATTTTTTCCTTGTATCCAACCTGAACCTCCCCTGGTGCAACTTAAGGCCGTTATCTCCCATTCTATCACTAGTTACCTAGGAATAGAGGCAGACCCCCACCTCACTGCAACCTCCTTTCAGCGAGTTGTAGAGAGTGATAAGGTCCCTCCTGAGCCTCCTCTTCTTCACACTAAACAATCCCAGTTTCCTCAAGCATTCCTTATAAGACTTACACTCCAGACCCTTCACAAGCTTTAAAATCCTCAGTTTCTGAGGGAAATTGAATTGGCTCTGAAAGGAGCAGCAGTCCATTATAGTTCCTTCCTATCCTAGGAGACTGGAGCAGAGGAAACAGCCCTACACAGGTATTGAGTTCATCCTGCTCACAGAGTCAAACTAACAGGACATTTCCTTCTCCAGCTTCCCTATTCCTTGAACTGAGTGTTTCTGTAAAGAGGACATGTTTCAACAAAGAAAAGCCTACCAGGTGGTCACTGGCCAAATCAGTGGGATAGTCTGCCTTGAGATAAACTGATTCATTGAATCACAGAATCATTAAGGTTGGGAAAGACCAAGATCATCTAGTCCAAACACCAGCTGTTAGAAAAGCATAATTGTGCTATTAGGTCTTCTTTGTACAGGATACAGCATGCAGGATGCTCTTAAATGGTGTGAAGTTCATTACAGACAGTTTATGCCTAGTCTTGTAAGCAGAGGTCCTGTCATTATTCTCAATGTTAGAGAATATGAACAGCTTAGATAATTTTAATTGGAAAGATTGTATTCTCATCAGTGAGTTGGCAACAGGAATACTGACTTTGTTATTTGTCACTGCAGGTCAAAAACATGGCAGTGTTGCTGTTCTTCCACAATGGAGGGAGTGACAATGCTGAGGCAGGAAAGACGATCATAGATGGCTCATACCTTGCTGCGATCAGCAACGCAATTGTTGTAACAGCAAACTACAGGGTTGGTGTTTTTGGCTTCCTTAGTGTTGGTAAGTCATGGATTTCTAGAATAAATGCAACTGTGGGCTTAATTGCATTTTATAACAGTTATGCTTAAAAAAAAAAAACACAAAACTTAGGACTTTTTAGAAGTCTGTATCTTTGACTGTATTATGGGGGAGGAGTGGAAATGGCCAAGAAATAACTGCAAAGGGAGTTCTGGCTCCCTCTACCTGGTGGGCAATCCTTGTTCTCTCCCGTGGACACATTAGTAGCTGTATATCCTTTAGGAGATTATTTTTTTCCAAACTTGCAAATGCCAGACCAATATACTTTGCCACGTAACTCTTCTGAATATTCATCATTGGCAACACTATGAATTTTGCCTAATTTGGGGTTATTGCTGCAGCTATTTGTCATTGTTCTCCTTTTGTCCGATTTTGTTCAAAGCTCACTCTCAGCAAAGCTTATTCTTTAACTAGAGAGTTCACAGCAGACTCTTTACTCATTTTTAGATGTGAAGTTGGTGATAGGTGTATCTGGGGAAAGAATCACTGTTTTCATCACTGCAAACCGGATGTTTATGAAAGTGGTGCTGTGGCTGCATTCTGGCTAGAGTCAAATGAAGTGTGGATACATGTTGAGCAAGCTTCCATTACGCAGTACTGCTCACGCATTACCCACTAACCTCCTTCAGCCTTGTGAATCTCACCTAGGTTTCTTGCTAAGTGGAAACTGCTATCTGGACTTAGTATTACATAGCAGTGTTTATCTTAAAGCCCATAGCTGAAGTATCAGGATGAATTTTCCAACCTCTTTTTCATGTGGATAGTTCCTTTTGCTGAAAGTCTTGGATGAATCCTGATCCACTGGAAGTTGTCCATCATTTTCAAAGAGGAAAGAGTCCTCTTAGGATTTGGGTGACACTAGAAACTAGGTTGTTAGAAGCTCCTGAAATTACTAATGAAAGTCATAACTTGTAAGCAATATCATTTTCAGTGTCCAGCTAAGCAAAGTACAGAATTCTCTCCTGTTGACTTGCCATGAATTGCAAAACTGGAAATGAAGGGTTAAATTGAGGTCTTTGGGGGAGGAAGGACAGAGAGAAAAACAAGAGATTTCCTTTTTTTGTTGCTGTTGTTAGTCCTGCTGTTGTTTTGGTATCCTACTGACAGAGCTTTTGCAGGGAGTTAAAACTCACTCACACTTCTGAATACACTGAAAGTCTAATTTGATTTGCTGTCCACCATTAATGTTATAAATGTGACACATTCTTACTAGTGACCTCATCTCTGGCTTTGCACCCAGAAATGTTAAGATGAATTGCCAGTGATTTAGATGGCGAGGGATTAGAGAAGATGGCCATGTCTTTTAGGCCTGATTCTTCTAAAAGAGACCACGAAGTTATATGAAACAGGATCTTCATGTCTAAATTTAGCACCATTGTTTTTCTCCACTTTAGTAATAACAGAAATGCGTATGTTTGACATTGTCTGCTTCCTCCTGAACAGCAGGGTTTTTTTTTTTTATTCTCCTGTGGCCCCAGGAGTGTAATTTTTTTTTTGTAAAAAGACTGCTCATGAGATTTATACAACAGGCTGTGACTCAAGGAGTGAAAAAGATTCACTCAAGAAGTGAAAGGACAGATTTCTTTTAGTCTAAGTGCTGTGGATGCCAGTGCATGCCCCAGTTCCCCAGCATGGTAGATTTCACAACCTGGTTGTGGTTTTTGCCAGAGCAGAAGGAACTAGTTGTATTTCCCTCCTTGGTATTTCTCTTTAGCATACTGGTAGCAAGGCACATTGTGTGGCTATAACATTTACATGGATTTCACATCCTCTGGGGAGCTGTCAGGATGCTTGCAGCAAGCTCTTAAAATTAGGTTTCATAAGACAGTCCAGGGAGGATTTATTGCCGTTGCTTCACTCTGGTGGCTTGACCTGATCAGCTGAGGCTATAGCTATAGGCAGAAGTTAGTAATTTCAGAGCCATATATTTAGTTATTTGCTGTACTTCTGAAAGGAGAATTACAGTGATGGCTGTTGTGATGTGGGTATCTTTAAGACAAACAAGGCTATCAGTAATCTGGCCTCCACTACATTCTGTTCTGCTACTTAAATCAGCTGCGATGTCTCAGTAATTCATTACGGAAGGCATGCAGAATCTACTACACAATGTATGCATTCCACCACTCTGCCTGACACAGGGTTGTCTGTCCACAAAGTGACAGATTTTTATTCCACTGCCTGTTCATTTCCTTCCCTATTTCCAGAGTTTACTCTTTAAAAGTGAACCATTTGATCCTGGCAATGGAATAAAAAGATAGTTTCAGCTGTGTTTCTATTCCTGGCTTTTCTTCCTTCTGCTAGGTTTTTCTCTAGTTTTGAATGTGGAGAATTCTAAACCATTAAAAATAAATGGCCCATTGTGAATTAAAATGAAGTAGATAGTGAATGAATAATCATTTTTTCTTTCTCTTGGAGATTGTGTAGGAATTACTTACCTGTGCTTTTGTAGATATAAGCCTAAGCTGGCCTTGGGATTTGCATCATTAGATGTTTTCAGTGTTATTTTCCTATTAATTGAAAGACTAGCTTACCACGGGCTGGTGTGGAAGATAAAGTCTTTCCAGTGGTGATACCTAAACGTTGGGAATACATGATTAATTATTTTTTCATTTATTTTCATGGAAACAAAATCATTAATAGTTATAATTCATATATCTATCAGTTGTACATCAATCTCAAAGTATTTATATGAAAATATTATAAATTAGAAAATATTACCCTTAAGTGTGGTTAAAGAAATCAAAGATGATGTGACATATAATTGGTTAGGCAAGGTAGGTGTAAAATGGGTATAGGAAGCAGAAAGATGCAGTGAGGTATGCTCCAGATAAATAGTCAAACACTGATTTTTGCTTGATTTTAATTCATTCTAAGTTCAAGTTCCTTAGAATGTTTTAGTTTCAACCTCAACCTGGATTCATGTCTCCCACCATTAGGCATCTAAATCGTAGACTAAATCATCACAGAATCATAGAATCATTTGATTTGGAAGGGACCTTTAAGGGCCATCTGTTCCAACTCCCCTGCACTGAACAGGGTCACCTACAGCTACATCAGGTTGCTCAGAGCCCCATCCAGCCTGATCTTGAGTGTCTCCAGGGACGGGGCATCCACCACCTCTCTGGGCAACCTGTTTCAGTGCCTCAAAGGAATGAAGCTTGGAAACTGGAGTGATAATTATTTCAAGCACTTAACGAATAAGGATGCATAGTAATGGTTTGGCAGATCAGTCCAGATTTTTGGTTTGCAGTTCTGACAAACTATCTGTTGTCTCTTGCTTTCACCAGAAGTAGTGGTAATGTGCATTATTGATACCTGAGCTGTAGCAGTTAACAAAAAATTCAAATGTTTTTCTTTTTTTCTTTTCAAATTGATTGATTTATTCCTCACAACAGGCTCTTCTGTGGCAAGTGGAAACGCGGGCCTTTTGGATCAGCTGGCAGCTCTGAAGTGGGTGCAGCAGAACATCGGTAGCTTTGGCGGAGATCCGAGCCGGGTGTCTGTAGGAGCTGACCGTGGTGGCGCGGACATTGCTAGCATTCACCTGCTCACAGAGACAATCAATATTGGTCTCTTCAGGAGAGTGTTATTGATGGTAAGTCACATTCCTTCTGCGTCAGATTCATTTTGAAACAATTTTGTGACACAAACGTGGGTGCTGGTTTTATTTCATCCATATATTTTGCAGTACGAATATAACTGTTATTGCTGTCGTTATTTTTCTTCTCTCCTGTGATTGCTATCTCCAGGAGTTAGGTGTTTCACAAGGATGTTCAAGAGATGCAATTTGGTGATTGATTTAGTCATACTAAGAATCTTTCTCTCGTCACTGTGGTTTTTTGTGTTATATAAATAGTTTTGTTTCATAACTTATAAAGACAACAGGTTAGTTTCCATTCCATAATTACAGTTATTGATCAGCAGTTTTACACTCTAGAAATGATGAGCCAAACATCCGCATGTTTGAAGTATCCAGTCTTTATCTGATCTCATGACAGACGAACAATTTCATTTAAAAGAAAATCAAGTTTCAGGCCCTCAGAAATCTGTTCACCCACAGGCTTGCTTGCTTGTCAGCTTGGATTTTTCGCCATCACCTCAGGTGTTTGCGATTCTTACCGCCCTTCCCATGCTGAATTTCAGGACTTTAGGCCAGCTTTGTCAGCCTCAGTACTACCACTGATCTTCACAGCCTTGAATGAGAGTGCTGTGCTGTGAAATGAGGCTTAATCTTCAGTGGACTTTTATATACTTTACCTGGAAATGTGAGCAGAGGAACTTAGTCCAGGAAACCTAGGGCCCAATTTATTAAAATCTTGCCTTGAAAATAATGAAGTCTCTATTCATTACTTGATTTCTCTTCATTTTGCTAGGAAGTATAACTTGCCTTTTGCATTTCCATATCTCAGTAAGACTATCTTAATTGCTTAACTCCAGCAGAGAAGACAAGGGAAATTGTCGAAAATTACTGTTCACTAGTTGTATTCTTTTATGACATTCTCAGATAATTCCTAGCACTATTCACAGATTTTTACTCATCTCTTGACATTGCAGGTAATTTGCCAGTAGAGTCCTTTTCTCTCGCAGTACAGTTCCATCCTACTCTTTTTCTCAAGTCAAACACCCTTTTCTGAAACAGGATAGGATGTGACCCTGCTGAGAGCTGTAACAGGATACAGTGCAATTTACCAGTTGAGCAACTGATGAAAGGGATGTGAAAGTATGTCTTCGCTTATCACAGTTGCTGGAGTCTGGTTCCACACTACATCGTCTTATTCTTTTACAAAATGAGTATTAAACTGCTCCTTTCTCTACAGCAGAATATTGAAAAGTGGAAAACACTGGCAAGTGCAATGAGCAGCAGGTGTGTCAATTCTTCACACTGATCTAATGTCCGTAGTAGTAATTTTCTTCCCTGCAAAAGCAGAGTTACTCATTTATTTCAAAATAATATTATGAAATAATCTATGCAGTGTCATGGTGGATTTAATTTTCTTGCAAAGTACAGTGTTAAAGCAAAAAATCAACATTAATACCAGTAGCTCAAAAATCTACATTATCTTTTTTTTAAAGTAGCGATACAACATAAAACTTTTGATTTCTTCAGATTTCTCAGTTATACCTCCTGTGAAGAAATGTGTCTTGTTTTTTCACCAAGATGACAACATTTTCTAATTTAATTGTAAAAAAGGATTTGCACTCAGAGAATGAACCATGAAACTGATGATACATAACAGAAATAGATTTCCAAAGGGAAATCCCTTGAAGCAAGGGATTGATATTTTTCTATGGATATTAATGTTTTGTTTCTTTTTGGGTCTTTGTCTTGTATAAAAAAAATCAGATACTGTATCTTAGTATGAAGAGAGATGTGACTTAGGAAGCTTTGCCTAAAAGGAGAGATGCACCTGAAATGGCAAAGTGCTTTTGAGTTTTCTCTGTCTGTCCTGTAATAGATTTTGTTTTGAACCGATCTGAAAAGACTGTGCAAAATCAGTGCAAAACTGTCAGAGTGATTTTTTTATACCATACTTCATCTTTCACTAGTATGATATTTAAAATAAATATTAATTCTTAATTATTAGTGTCCCATTTTAAATCAAATTAAGTGCATTAACATGTTTCGACTTCATCTTTTGATTAATTAATTTATATACCAGTGCAATTTTATGTAAAAGGAGGCCTGTTCACTTACTCTAGGACTTTTGCATTTGGAAGCATATGTCTTGTCTGAAAATAGGATGAAGGTGTCTGATTCCACCAAGATCCATCTACAACCCGGCTCCAGTTAACAGTTCATAGTCTGTTCCATTCACATGCTCTCAATTCTTAGCTTCCGTCACCCTCTCACTCTGTGTTATCTAAACCCATCAGTTTCTCATGCCACATGCCATATTTAATCATGTTATTATTAGATATGTTAACTTATGGCTAGGGCAGAAGCCCAGTAGTCTGCCTGCAACCTCAGTATCATGACTGGTGGCTTTTAGAAACAAACTAAATGTCAGGATTGTGCTAGGTGACATTAGTCCTTCCCAGAGTAAGGGAGTAGAGAAAACTTGAGGGTGCCTTCCATTTCTGTTTAATGATTTCTTAGTACACAGATGACTTACCTGCTGTGAAAATGCATCCAAGTTCCATTCTTCCTACTACTTTACTCATGTTTACCTCAAACCATAGTCTGGAGAGGGAGGTAACCCAAGCATACTGTCCTAGCAGCCTGGAGATTGCTTTTTCCCCCCATAGTCTATCCTGTAAAATGTGATTGTATAAATGGTCATCATGGAGAAATTGTGAATGTACAACTAGACATATATCTAGGTTGTGTGTGAACACTGTAACACCAGGGATTACACAATTAATCTCCTTATTTCTAGCCAGAAAATCTAGTTAATATAGATGGAGTGCTGTGACTAATTCTGGGGCCCCAGTACCAGATTGCTACTGGAGAGAGTTCAAAGGGCCACAAAAAATGATTAAGGGACTGGCGCATCTCTGCCAAGACAAGAGGCAGTGGGCATAAACTGGAGCACAGGAGGTTCCTTCTGAACACAAGGAAGCACTTCAGTGCGCAGGTGGCAGAGCCCTGACACAGGTTGCTCAGAGGCTTTGAGGTCTCCTCCTTGGAGATCCCCAAAAGCCGCCTGGATGTGGTCCTGGGCCCCCTGGTGTGTGTGTCCCTGCTCAAGCAGGGGTTGAGCCAGATGGACCCAGAAGTCCCTGCCAACCTCAGCCATTCTGTGAGTTTGTGTGCCTGTCCTCATCAGAGCATGTCTTAACCCTTTTCTACAGAATGGAGACTGAAGTGTTTCCCAGGTGCCCAGTTCCATGGACCCTTGGATATTTTGTTGTGTTCTGTCAAAATATGGTCTAGAGGTATCATTGTAAGACTGAGTGCTTGTAAGAGTTGTTTGCCAGCTTTTCAATTTTTTAAAGCAATACAGAATAACTCCTGGGTGTTACTTTAATAAGTGCAAGTCATGACTTACTTAAAAGTCTGTAATGCTCCCCATATACATTTCACTGGTTACAATACAGTTGCCACAATAACAAATTAATGATCAGTAACAGAAATGATGAGATTATGTAAGCATCTGGAGTACCTGAGTTCATTTTGCTTTGTATTCAAAGCTTTTATTTAAGGTTTATTAGCCAAACTACATTCACCTTTTAAGGTCTGAAGTATATTTAAACTATTTTGTTCTCTTTCTCTTGCTCTCTTTCTAGTGTAAATGATCTAGTATAAGATCTATGGAACGCACAGATTTGTGCTAAGAGATATTTACAGAGGAAATGCATATAAACCCAATTCCCTCTGTCTCTAACCTCAAATCTGCGCCCCACCTCCTTCCCCCCTCCCCACCCCCACCAAAAAGGGGTACAGCAGCACATTGGATTGAAAAGATGCTCACTCAAGTACATAAATTGCAGAATCTTATGTCCCCAGATGTGACTACATGATTTACACAGTAAACACAAGTCAGGTTCCAAGGACCATGCAATCTGATTGGATCACAGAATGGCTTGGTTTGGAAGGGACCTCAAAGATCACTCAGTTCCAACCCCCTGCTGTTGGCAGGGTTGCCATCCACCAGATCAGGCTACCCAGGGCCCCACTCAACCTGGCCTTGAATGCCTCCAGGGATGAGGCATCCACAGCTTCTCTGGGTAGCCTGTGCCAGTGCCTCACCACCCTCAGAATAAAGAATTTCTTCCTAATATCTAAACTAAATCAACCATCTTTTAGTTTAAAGCCATTCCCCCTTGTTCTACTACTATCAGACTTCTTTTTAATTTGGCAAGGGTACATATACATTGAAAAAATCTCTAATTTGTGATATTTAAAACAACCCAGTTACTTTAAGAAATGTTTAAGCAATTTGACATAATACTTCAGACAACAAGTTCAGAAAACTCTTTAACATCCACTGTTTTTGATTTGTTCTATCAGTTTAATTAGTTTAAAAAGCTGATATTAATATAAATATTATACATAAATATGGAGTACCTTCAGTAGATGAGGTTCAAGTCTTGTCCTCTACTCAAAGGTCACTCCTTTGCAAGCCTACCTTTGCAGTTAGGCATTATATTACAATATGTTACTTTTCATTTTACAAAACAACCAACAAAACAAACAAAAAACTCCACTTTGTTCTCTGATGAATATCCACTGGATTAAAAACAGTTAAGTTCTGCTTTTGGATACTCCTGTACTTCCATCTCAGGCCTTAGCGTGAACATCTCAGTGAGTTAAGGCTGTTCTTCATTTTGTGATCTTTCCATGACACTACAGGCCATTACCCCCAGCTGAATTGAAAGCCACTTGGAAAGTCAGTGACATTAGATTTTTTTCCCCAAAAGATAAAAATGACAGATGTGTACAGTCAATATAATGAGATGTCCCTTGGATGCCAGTTACTTGATATTTTCTTGGAGACTTTCCATCTCAATGATAATGATGAGTATGTACGGAGAAGAAAAAAGGCTGTTTCTCTCAGAGTAGGTAGATTCTGTAAACATGATTTTCAGCCTTCTGGAGAGTACCAGACTAAGACTTTAATTTAAGGTCTTAAGCTATAGTTAGTCTTTTCCTACTCAGTCATCTTTGTACAATGGTGGGCATCATCCTCACCGAAGAATCCTCTGCCTCACTTGACTCTTGTCTTAGAGTGTCTCAGTTTATCTTGCTAATGAGCAGTTTTTATTTTCAGGTGCACTGAGCACAATTCCAGTAAATGGCATGAGATGGTACTCTTACAAAGGTCTCTGGTTAACCTTCAGAAGAAGAAATGCAGAAGCGCAGTCAGAGTTTGATCACCATCTGGTGTGCTTTATCTCTCAGCTGCTGAAGTACTGCAGGACCACAGGATGATCTGTTAATTTTTTCTAAGCCGTCATCTTCCATTTTTCTCCTTGTTGTCTCAGAGTCAGTCATCATAATATGTAGGTGGCAAGTGAAGGGTACTCTTACGCTTGCTCCCTGTGTATATAAGAGACTGTGCTTTCTTCTTTCTGGCACTCACAAAAGAAGAGTTGTCATCCCCTGTCAAGGAGAGGTAGGAAGCAATGCTTTCCCTCAGGCCATAGCTGAGACAGGAATCATCTATTGCTGCCAGTGTGCCTTCCGTATCTCCAGTCATTTCCAGCCTTTAAAAGAATGAAGTGTAGTTACCATTCCAGCTACTTAAACTGAGCCTAATATTAACAGTTGTTAAACCAAATAATGTTCATTTTGTTTCACAAAAAAAATCCTATCTTAGTGATTTTCTAAAACAGTACAACAGTAGTATCTATTTTTGAGCATTTTAAAAGGAAATTAACTCTCTATACATTCTCTCTTTTATATCCGTAGGAAAAATGGACTTGACTTGTGTACAGCACAAAACTATCTTGTATTTGTAAGCAAAAAATGCTTTGTGAAGGAAGGGTAACGGAGGAAAGTTTATTCCTCAGAAATACGAGGCACTTTTGTTTATGAAGGTGGTTGCTTTACCAGCTTCTGAAACCTGACCTACTTTCTCTAGCTGCAGTCAAGACAATAAAAATCTTCGGGACCTTACTATGTATTGAATGAGAGGAAACAGGGAAGATTTAAGCTGGGACAGTGTGTACACAGCATGTGTGGGCTGCTTTGTGGGTGGCTGCCGTGAACGAGGTGTAACCATTTCTGATTACAAGGGATTGTATGCTACTAGTGGTGGGCCTGGCCATGGATTATAGCCTGTCTCTTACTTCTTCCCCCATGGCAGAGAGGGCTCATGAGTTCAAGTGGACACATGCAACTGCACTGCTGGCTGGGTAGAAGAAGTGACATAATGCTATAACTGCACTTTTGCAGGTTAAAGCACTAAGATTAGCAGTTAGAGAGCTGGACATCTAGTTCTCATGGGTTCCCATGCTGTCAGCAGCTTGGAAGATTTAAAACTGGCCTCAGGAGAAGCAAATGGCTGCTCCTCCTGTGTTGTAAGTGCAAGTACGTATAAGACTGGAAAAATGATTTGTTATTTATGGCAGCTTGTATTGCTTGTGGTACCTGTGAACGCTTCTCCAGTTGAAGTTTTTATTCCGCATCACCACAGGAGGAACTTGATTCATTACGCTGTGGTTGTTAGTGCACTGGGTAAGGCAGGGTGTTGTAAGGACACAGCAGAGACCATCGGCAACTTCTGAATAGGAGAATGAAGACACATGAAGTTAATCCTTCATTGTGTTCTCAGAAAGGACACTATGATACCAGCTTAACTTCTTTTCCTCGTATCTTTGCTTTTTAATTTATCAAGGGGTATATTTCCCACAGTAAGAGTGAGGAACTGAGAAACAGAATAAGTGATTTGCCAAAAATCTAGGAGCAATTTTATGACAGATCAGAGACTTAAAGCCAAGTTTCCCGAGTCTCTAGTGAGGTCTGCTTTTGCTTTCCATCTTCTCAGCCATGCAAACACAGTAAAAAATAGATACAAAATACAACCACTCAGACTGGATTGTGTTTGCACCTATTCTGCTTGGAATAACTCAAGTTTCACATGTTCATGTTGCATTCAGATAACTTCCATCTCTTTTTCTCCACTGTCTCCTCCTTGCTCCTCTACACACATTGCATATGTTCTTCCGTCATTGATAATGTTGATGTTTTAGACCTCTGAGCTTCATTTCAGCAAAGCCTATTTCTACTTATCTTGAATTCATGGGTTGATTTCAGTTGTAATGTCAGGGATAACCTATTTTTCTTCAGGGTGAGATTCTGCATCATCTCATGTAGGGGCAAGGAAAAGAGCTAAATTCCATTATGTCTACTCTTACATCTATAACTCAAGTTGCTATAATTATTTTTCAGAATGTTTGGGCTTGATTATTTACTTCTTTCTAAACAGAGAAAGATGTCAGATAATTAAAATGTAAAGAAAAATATTACCCTGTTTAAATTCTCACCTATATCGCTGGGCTTGAAAGTTTTGAAAGTGAGGTGGTTTTTTTTTGTTTGTTTGTTTGTTTTTTCCAGTTTATAAGAATACCCTTTTTCATTTACCCATGAAATATGTAAATATTGTGGCTTTATACTTTGTACCCGTTACTAATTAAAGCCCAGGACCTGTCATTTTCTTGTAACTTTTATGCAACTATTTCATTTCAATTCTCCTTTCTCTTTCATTTTAGAACTTTGTTATTTTAATGTACCGTAACTGCAGTCACTAAATTGTGTTGCTTGTCAAGTCATCTCTTTGACACAGGTTAAATTGCCATAAATCTGGAAAATTGTTGTTAAAGCAGGTGTAATCCACTTGGCTGATACTGGTATATATGACAGCTGAATCTAGATTTAAACTAACAGCTGAGCCCCTTAGGTGATTTCTACTCATTAATTCAACCATAGTTTTCTTAAGCAATCAAGTAGGAAAAAAGAGTCATACAAAACTTCTGAGAATTTTCTGCTGCAGACAAGGTCACCAAGGAGAACTTGACTTCAGAATCTGGTCTTGCATGTCCTGACACTATCTGTCTGTATGGTAAATGAATAAGTGGCAGAAATACCCATGTTGGTAAACAGAGTGAGCCAGGAGCTGACCTATGGCAATGGCACAGAAACATGACTGGCATCCATAGAGATTAATTTTTTTTGTACCTCTAAACTTTGACATTGGCTGTTATTTGATAAGGCAGCGGGATGTCCCTGGCCTGTGCCAGTTTCCTAACTATAACTGAAACTTGTCTAAGGAGGTACTAGACATGAATGTTTTGACCAAAATTGTGTTACAGACACCTCTAATGACACAGTCATATGGGCATACAATAGCTTAAGCCAATACAGGAAAAGCAAATCTGTATTTTATCGAGTTCTCAGGTTGATTTCTGTTGTACTGTTAGGAGTAGCTAACTTGTCTTCAGGATCAAAAGTAAAGTGGAAGATATAAACCAATCATTTTTCCACTAGTTGCTCTGTGGTAGCAGCTGCAAGTCTTGGACATAGAGAAACCCTCTTGCTCTGGACCTCTGATACAGAGTTTTTCAGTTACTAGTGGAAAATAGGTTTATTCTGCTGTTGCTATTGTTTTTACCTGAGTAGTGATTCACGAGGTCTTCAAGGCACTGAAAGGTTTGCCGTGGAGAGATGTAATACCAGTTATTTGGAAGGCGGAAGATCCTGTAATGTTTCACCTCCCTGTGCCGCACTGACAAGGAATATAATCCTGGAGAAACAAGAGGACTGATTACAACAAAGTAGATTCCTAATTCTGCATGGATAGTTGTGACCCCAACCACTGTACCTTTCACATGTGGTGCAATGTTTCAAAAGGTCCTAGAAAGTTCTTAAAAAACTGAATGTCCATCCTAATGTTCTACATTTTAAGTATAATGAATAGAATGAAGCGCCCAGAATTCGGGACTTGGATTTTGATTCTAAGTTTCTGATGTGTTTTTCCTTTACATTTACTGGTGGAGTATTTTTTTGAAATGATGTAAGGGAAACAAGCCTTCACAGAATTTGTTTGCCCTTCCCTGAAGACAAGCACCAGATTTGTCTGCTGGGTTCCTGATTTTAATCACCTGGCTTAATTAGTTTCCAGTAACGCAGTATCTAGTACCTGTCAATGTGGTCCTGGCAGGAGATTACAACTGGATTTTTCTGTTTGTTTAAAACTATTGTGTAGCATTTAGTTCATAAGGACTGAACGTTGATCCTAAATTTCTTTGATATTTGTGTTGATGTTACATGAAACCAATTATTTTGTGGTATGCACGAGGTCAGAGGTCATGATGTAGTGTTCCTTTCTAACTGTAGTATTATGAAATTTGGGTATGTTCCACTGCATTATAAAAGTAGAAGATATCACAGTGGACAATGGGAGATGTATTCCCATTGAAAAAAATAATGAAGCATGAACATTATAATTCCCATACTGCAACATAATTAAAATTCTGTTGGCTTATGCTGAAAATTGATACATTAGCAAAGAAAAAGTGTATGTGTGCTGAGAGCTGAGAAATCAATTTAATACAGTTCTTAGGAAGATGGAATAGTTTAGAATCAATAGTTCTAGTAATCAGTAGTTTAGAAAGTCGGAATGATGATAAAGAAAATGAAGACATAATTTTTGGAAAGTATATGAAAAGAGCTTCCTGCTTACACGGGGATCTTAATTATCCATCGTCCTTTCTGCTTTGTATGTATTTTATGACTTCTTCAGCCAATTGTTTGCAGACCAAGGCAAAGCTACAACATCTTCTCTGCTTGAAAATTCTCACTGCCTAATAAGCTTTACATGCAACCAAAGTGAATAATAATGTTTAAACAACTGTGTCTTGTTTACGCTGGTGCCTGTGGAACTTTCCAAGGCCATGGTTAACCGTGTTTTCAGCAGTGTTCATAGTGTAGGTGACCGGTGAAGACTGGAATAATGCACTGGGTGCCTTTTTCTTCTCATTACATACATATTCGGGTTTTGAGGTTATCCATATGGAGTGGGATAGGGAGAGAATTAAGGCTTGTAAAACTGTTTATGCCTAAGATTAAAGAGGAAAAAGTGTTCCTCACCTTTCCTAGTTTCACTCTCTCTGATCATGAAGGAGCCGACCTTGGTGTTGGGGAGCTGTAGAAGTTCCTCTGCTTTTTCTCTTCCCAGCCCTTCAAATAGCCAGCTGTGAAGCAGGAAAAAACAAATTCTGAAATTTGGACACCAGTGAAACAGAGCAGCATGTGGTCATGAAAGTGCAGCATTAGCCAGGAAAGTGACTGCAAAAACAACTGTAGTTATTCTCTAAACTATGTCCAGGCATATTTTTCAGTTTATGGAGAAAATTTTGCTCTCCTTTTTCATGTACTGTGTTTAAATAGGTTTTGTGAGGCTAAGAGAAGAACAAAGAAGTCTTGGACTTACTAGGGCAAACAAAACTTTTCAAGCTACCTTCATCTGGATTGGTAGGGACGTATCTACGTGGCATATCAATAGCATATCTGTGCCATTAGAGGTACATTCGTTACACTCCTTCATTTAAGCAACTCTTGTTAACACAGATTGAATTGTATTGTACAGGGAATGCGCCCCAAATATAATTATTCACCTTACGCTAGGGAACAGTCCTGTCTTTTAAATTAATTGTTTTTTTGAATAAGGGAAAGTGTCATTACCAATTTTCTTGATAACTTGACACACTGCAGTTTGCTACAGTTAGTAATGACACAGCTGAGCTTGCTGTATTAGTGTAGGAGTCACTGGTTCTTTAAATAATATTGTTCTTATGTGTTTGATCCAGTCTTGGGGAAACTTCAAACATGGTAATGGAAAGCTCCTGTCTGTGCCTTGCGTTTTGAAAAGCATCTCAGTTTCAAGAGGGTATAGATCATATTAAAATTTAAGCACTTGCATAAATCCCAGTGAAGTTCACAGTTCGTATGCTTAAGATTAAACAGGTGTTAAAACCCTTCTCTAGAAAAACCTTAAGTGTATGCTTCAGTGTTTTCTTCCTGACTGTTGTCTAGGGCAACAAGAGAGCTCTGAATATTCCTTAGCTCTTTCATTGAGAGAGGTTACATTCCTGAATGACTTACTTGTCTTTCTATTTGTTTGTGGGTTATTTGTTTTTGTTTTATCATAAGCAACTAGGACTTACATTTTACTCTTTGTAAAAAGCTCTTTCTCAACAAGATCTCTTTGTTGAGATCTTAGAATTAAAAATCAGTCAGCGCAATAGAAGTATTTTAAGTATCTCATGTGAAATCAGTAGTTTTTTTGACCCTTCCAGTTATTTAAAACTCTGTTTTTCATTTTCATGTATTCTAAACTTAGATATCAATTTGATGTCAGATTTCAAGGGAACTGAGACATAGGCAATTATATCAGGCTATCAATAAATAAAATTTCTGTCCAGTTACTCTTGGTGTTATTTTTATTATGACACTGAATAACTTTAATCAGTGTAGTAAACGTACAAAAATTAGTGCTGAGTGGTTATGGGAAATGCATTTACTTACCCATGATAAACCTTTGCTACATATTTCCCTGGAATATAATTTTCTCGTCCTGTTGTAAGGGAATGGACTCTCCACCAACCTCCTTCACTGTGTGAAAGCAAGACAAGGGATATTTTCAGATGTATTTTCAGAGCTTGTACTCACTTTAAAAATGAGTTAAGATGTACAGGCTAGGCTGTAACCTTCTATCTGTGTTCTTGAATCTACATACTCAGAAACGGACCCAAGTTTGTTTCATTTAGAGTAGTTTCTTTAAGTCTGGACACAGAAATAAGCTGCATTTTTTCCATCTCAATTGCGTAAGTAATAAAATATTTTTTCTGTAGTTAAAAGAAGAAGGGTAAATATGCAGTGGTTAAACCATGCTGTGCTCTGTCTTCCCACAGCTAGACTTCTCTTGGTATCCAGGATACTCAGCTTATGGCTGAGTGTGCTGTGTCTAGACAGCCTTGTAGTTCCTCCCGCAGCATCAGGGAAGAGAAGCTCAGCATATGAACTCTGTCTGCCTGGAAACAGGTTTTCAATCTATCAGAACTGCTTCGTGGTTTGCTGTTTCCCTTTTCTTCCGTGAGATGCTGACCAGACTCCAAAAAAAAGGACGACCTTATAGCCGAATGCATGTGACCAGGCATATGCTTCTTGATTGATCTATCACAGGTTATTGATGAATTGAATACTGGCTTTAGCGTTTGAGTCCCTTTGGAGGGCAGTAACAAAAATTTTCATAGGGATGCTGCAGTGCTTTAGAGACTAATGAAAGGAATTATGTCAATGCTGAATTAGGATGATTTATGCTTTTTTCTCCACCTTTTCCTTTAAGGATTTGAGTCCAAATAATAGTGTTTGAATACACTTTTTGTGGCAGTTCCAAAATAATGCTTCCAAATAATTCCCAGACAGCAGATCCAATACTCAGTTAGTCTAGGTCAAGACAGCTGAGTTGCAAACACTAAGTTAAACCTCCTGGCTTATAATGACTGGCATCATGGTCTAGAAAGTATGCACTGAAGGAAAAAGAGATGTCTGCTATTCAGCATTGGAAATTTCAGGGCCCTGCAAGTTTTGTGGTTGTGTTGTGACATAGTTTAAAAGTTTAGGGACCTTTTGTTTGTGTGTTTGTTTGTTTGTCTTCCCACAGAACTCACAGATAGAATCTGTTATTGCAAGAATAAAAAAAATTGGAGACAGTCAGCGTACCCATCCCTGCGAATTGTAATGTTACTAATGCTGTAAAGTCCCTGTGGTGATTAAAAGTCCAAGAGCAGCATGTCCTTTCTGGGACAGGAGCCACAGAAATCGTATACATTGAGGTATATCTCTGGAGGACAGCTGGTCCGGCTAGCACAAACTAAATCCATTGGTACATCTGGTAATGAACAGTTCCTTGATGAGTGTGGAGATTGAAGAACTGGGTCAGTGATCTTGATTTAATTCTGCCAACCTAGAGCAGTCACCAATATCTGTGAGGAGTTGTAGTTTCCACATGGGTTCCATATATTGTGTTCCTGGTATGATGCATAGAGCTGACTGCCAATACACTTAATTACTTTGGTGGAAGGCTAAAAAGCAGTTATTATATGAGCAGTATGTGCTGTCTTCTAATGCTTCTCCATGGTAATTCCTTCTCATTTATGTTCTGATCATGCCTGCCATGCTGCTCTTCTCTTCCACTGTATTTTCCTTCTTTGAATGACTCGAGAGAATGATTATTCCTAAAGGTTATGTACAGTACAGCAAGAATGTGTATACAAAGAGTTCCTGTTAATATCTTCCCGACTGGGAAGAACAGGTCCTTCATTAGGACACCGTGCTTTGCATAGAGCATTGCTTTTTGTCTGTGCACAAGCTGATCCAAATCAGGAAGTGGAAAGTTCTTATCAAGGCTTACTTTGGCTATTGTTTATTAGCAGAAGATGTTCTTGATGGTTGCACAACAGATAAACTTAAAAACTGCTACTGTAAAAGCCTAGTCCTTTCGGATGTTTTATGTCTAGCAGATCATATTACACAACAGATACATGTGTATGACAAGTGATGCATACAATTCCCATTGTTATGGGTATATGTAGTTTTGTGGTGATTAAAGTTAGCAGTGAGGCCTTAGGCTGGGAATTCCAGGCTAAGGAAATCATGGAATGGCTTGGGTTGGAAGGGACCTCAAAGATCATCTAGCTCCATTCGCTCTGCTGCTGTCAGTGTTGCCAACTGCTAAATCAGGCACTAGATCCACAACTTCTCTGGGCAGCCTGTTCTAGTGCCTCACTAGCTATGACCTTCTAGCTAATTCCTTATCTACCAAATAGTCCATCCATCAAACCCATATCTCTCCAACTTAGAGATAAGGATGTGGTGTGGGATCATGTCAAAGGCCTTGCAGAAGTTGGGGTAGACAACATCAGTTGACCTTCCAGTTGCTGTCACTCTGTTATAGAAGGCCATCACATCTTAAATGTCACACCACACTTTAAATATTGCATAAACTGTAGCAAGGTTTAAACAGTGATTACCAGGGAAGAGTTCCACTGATCTATGGAAGCTCTCTATCAACAAAAAAAATTTATCTTGCGGTATTGTCTGAGCCTTTTGATCTCCAGGTTCAGGGAAAGCACTATGTCAGCAGAACATGGCAGCAGCCATTCTGGGTCAGATCAGAAGTCTATATACAGCTGTGTATCTTCCTGTGGTCTGGAGAAGTCTCTGAGAATTCATGAAGCATCTGTGCTACTTCTCTTGAGTACTTCTGACCTCCAGTCATTTCATGTTCCGGCTTCTCCAGTTAGAGAAGTTTGCCATGAATTTAGAGATCCTCAGAGGATTTCGCTGATATGAATGTCTTTTGTCTCTTCTTAAATCCTTCTGCTCCTCCAGTTGTGAAAATGAAATCTCTCATTTCTATTTAAGCAGTGAAAATGCTTTGGGGCTGAGTAACTCCTAGGAAGTCATTGTGTGCAGATACAAGTTGTGCAAAAAGGAATAACAGATCTACTGCCTTCCATTTTTCAAGAAGTGTGCTTATTCTGGTGTGTGGCAATATTTGCACTATATTTAAGATCAGTCTAAACTAGTGTAATTATTTTTCTTGAGCCTGCTTCCTTGTGAGGTTTGTAAATTTTTTAGTAGAAAGAGCAGGGAAATCTTTGACTTTTTTTCCATTAAAAAAATGCAGACTGAATTTAAAAAAAAAAAAAAAGAGGAAAACACTTATTTTACTTCTGTTACAGTTGCCTTAAATGTAGGATGAAATTCAAAGTCCTAACCACGAAGGAGTCGTCAGATTAAAAAAGGGTGAAAGAGATGCTTGAAATTCAGAAGCATTTTCCTTTTCTACCTGATTCTACTACTGGAGAACACTACTTTTGCTTACTCTGTTTCCCACTAATAAGAGTGCTTTCTGAAAATCATATTTTAAAGCAGAGTTCTCTTTTGACTCCTTTTTTTAAATTAGAGTCTGAATCTAGCTTCAGAAGCCATTTCAGAGGAATCCAAGGATCTAAGAAAAATCCTTCCTTGTTGATTCTGAATTCAGTTCATTTTGCTGAA
Source organism: Numida meleagris (assembly GCF_002078875.1). NCBI lineage: Eukaryota > Metazoa > Chordata > Aves > Galliformes > Numididae > Numida > Numida meleagris. The sequence goes on from NC_034410.1 coordinate 140,319,604, forward strand.
CTTCATCTACTTGGAGTCATCTACATAAAACATAGTTCGCATCAATTGTAACAGAACCTAATTTTTTTAAAAATGGATCAACTTACTCTGATAGCACACGTAGTTTTTCTCCTACATGAAATATAGGTTGGCTTATGTCTGCTGAGGGATAGTCATAGAGGACAGCAAGGAAATCACTCTCTTGACCTGTTGAAGAAATAAAGTGTCACCAATGATAGCAAAAATTGATTTTTCATTGTGTATGTTTTGTTTTGTAGAAAGTCATAAAGAGCCTATAACTTTGGAGAAGAACGCGAAGAAAGATACTAGAAATGAAAAAAAGAAAGCCACTTAGTTAATTATAACTAGCTAATTTTAGGCCACTTCTAGTAATTATTGTATTTAAGGGACATATTCAGTTTGAAACTATCAAAATGAGTATTTATTATATTATGAGGTAACCTATTTTTGATGAATCCCCATGTTTCTAAGTGCCTCCAGCTACAACTCTGAGCCACACTTTCCTTTAAGGAGATGAAGATGTGTGTTGAACTGTTCCAGCATTTAGCACCACTGGTACTTTTTGAAATCATGAAATTAGTTCATGTACAGGGCAATGTGAATGTAGCTATAATTGCCCATTTCCCATCACCTTTATAAATCAGCTTAATGAACATCCAGAAGCCCTTGTTCTCCTCCTTATGTGGAATCTGTCCTAGAGGTGGCACATGATGCTTCTTATTTTCCATTAACGAAGAGAGGCAAAATAGACATTTATAATTAAATCACCATGTAGCTGCAAGGTGCAGAACTGAGGTCAGTAAAGAGATAAGAAGGCTTTTACATCAGTCAGGATGACTCTGGGTCTTGCAGCACTGTAATGACACATGTTGAGTCCCTGGATTCCTGAGGGATGGAGTCTTGCACCTTGGGCAAAACTGACTACCAAGCGTTGAAAAGCTCCTCATCCAGCAGGAGCACCCAGCAAATGTTGATGGGTGGGAGATTTGTAAATGAATAATGGTGATTTTTTTGAGCATGGTGGTGGTGGGCTGATAGTTGGACTAGATGATCTTAGCGGTCTTTTCGAGAGAGTTGTAACACTCCTGGTTGTCCATATAGCAGTGATAGTAAAAATATGTGATAAGAAAAATATTCCACATCCATCATTTAAAAGACATAGAAAGCAGCATTTTCTCAGTTAATTTTGAGTAGCTCTATGATACAGATTTTGCAATGTAATAAGTCCTTTTACATTTGTATTCCAAACTGTTGTAAGTTTGTTTAGTTTTGATGGCTGTTGCCCAATCAAATAATCCTATAATACAATTAATAAGCATCCTTATATATATATAGGTGTCTACAGTCTGGAGTAGACACGAATTAATCTGTCAGTACATGGAGTATTAGCATTACATGGTTTTCTTAGTTGGTAAGTGTCACTGAATTGAAGAGAACTAGTCCAGCACCTTTGTATCACCCAATTGCCATGATTAGTCTACTGTACCCTATGTAATTCATCAAGCTATTCTGAGGACATTCTGTGCTAAACATGCCTTTCATCACTTTGCTGTTATGCACTAAAAATTAAGAAATATCTTCTCTATCTATGAAACTGCATTTAGCGATGCATTTTTTTAAAACTTATATCATTTCTAAGTGTTTTCTTTCCATACTGTAAGAGTGGAAAACAAGTCCTTTTCTGCCCTCTTTCCTGTTGTATGTGATGGTTTGCATTTTGTTACGCACTGCAGAGTACATGATTTTTTCTCTGCTCTAGAAAGATCTGCATTACTTTGATTACACTTTCATCTTTATATCTGTTTTAGTTTCATTTTTGCTTGTGAATTTGTAGGTCTGAAAAGGAAGGAATTAATCATAGTGCTGGCTGCTGCATCCATACAACCACTTAAAATGTGTGTACTTACATTATGCAAATCCTTTCAAGTTTCCCACTCCACTAACAAGCCCTCATTTTAATTGGTATTTAAATCAAACCTCACTGGGTTTTTTGGTCATGTGAATTACCCCACCGCACTCTACAACATTTCACAAAACCCATACGAGCTCTTTTCAAAGACAAAAGCCTTGAAACAGGGCTAAACAGATTACCATGTTTCTCCACACCCAAATTCCAGTGATCTTGACTGAGCTTCCTTCTAACACAACCTTCCCTCCACAGTTTAAGTGTGTAGGTTGACAGGTGAAATGGAACAACTCAAAAGCTGGAGTGGAAAGATCGAAGCGCTGAATCATTTCCATTCAGTAAGGTGTTGTGGGTTTTTCTTGCTGTAGTTGTGTGTTGTTTTTTTTTAAGGAGAGAAAGATGAGTATGAAATACAAGCTAGTTTTAGATACCTGCATTGTTGGATGTCTTTCAAGGTGTGAGACTGAATCCTGCATACCCCAAACTACTCATTCAGAGGCCAACTGTGACTGGATTACCAGACACTTCAAGAGAGGAGAGAGAGCCCAGGCGGTGCATCCAGATCCTACTTCCTGCATGGTTCCAGCTTTAATGTCTGGCAGGAATACTGTGATTCATGGCATAACAAATCCCTGAGGGGTTAAAGGAGAGCAATGGTGTGCCTGGGTGGCTCGCTGTGCTGCTGCCGCAAGGTGTGGCTGCAGAGCAACATCGGCATGTACCCAAATTAGATCTAAACCAGCCAGCTCGGGAAGTGAGAGTTATGCAGGTGCGGTAGTACATGGCTCAGAAAGGATTAACCCAATTCAAGGTCCCCAGGGAGGATGAAGGAGAGGATGGGCTCACAACCTCTGATGATGCCTTACTGCTACTAAGTTTTGTAAGGGATGCCCACACAGTGCGCTTTCAGATGGAGTGTGGTCATGTCTGGAGTTATGCATTTTTCCTTATTTCAGGACTAAGTCTGATCTATTGGAGGTGAGAAATGCACAAAGCTATGCCCTGAGTGCAGCTCTCAGGCTGCACGAGGAACTTTCAGGTGTCTGGCAAGGACATTTGCATTACAGATCAATTCTGCAATTTTGAAATTCATAGAATCATAGAATTGTTTGAGTTGGAATGGACCCTTAAAGGTCATCTAGGCCAACTCCTCTGCAGTGAATAGGGACACCTACAGCTTGATCAAGTTGCCCAGAGCCCCATCCAGCCTGACCTTGAGTGTCTCCCAAGAATGTCACTTCCTTGAATGTCTCACTCTTTCTGCTTATCTTCTTCTTTTCTTTCTTTTCCCTTCTATTTCATTCCTTCATTTTATTCCATCCCACTGAAATGAGCCTACTCTTCCAAGTAACTACCTGGGCTCTTGTTAATCTGTGGATCAAATCCTCCACCTTTCCTAAAGTAAAAATGTCTCTTCTTGGCCTGAAGGAAATCTTTAGTTTGATGACATGATTTAGAGTTCAATCTGGTCAGGAAAACAAATAGATACATACTCATTGGATTGCCACAATATATGCTTTTAGTATTGTGTTCCATTTAAAAGATGTGTTTCCACTGAATGACAGGGCTGATGCTTCTGTGCCTGACTTTAACTAGCAGCTTTTAAGCCATTATGAAAGTTACTGGCCTGATTCTGAGACTGAGAGAGATCAAAAGACCTATGCCAGCATTTAAAGCTGCCTTTGGGTGCTTAAACAGGCTCTGCATGTGCTGGGTGTGTAGGAGTGCACAAGGGGATTGAGTCCTGAGTTCCTGTATGGGTAATTTCCCGTTGAGATCACTATACCATCTACATTTGTTGAGTTATTTTTAGGGATATGTTCTATTTGTCACTGGAAGGAATGCACTTGGCTTTAGTCCTGCTAAATCATGATTTTACCAGGTACAGGAACTATATAAACTTCAGGTCACAGCCATGACAGTAACCCCTCATACCCCTGTTTATCATCTGTAAGGCCCTGCTCCAAATGAGTGTGCATCTTTGTTTTGACAGTTTGGTATTTATGATGGCGGTTGTTGGGAAGATCAGCATAGGCATTCTTCACAAATAAATAAATGGGTGTTTTGTATTATGTGCCCCTAATTCACCACTAAGTGTTTGATCTATGCTTTATCAGGACCCAGGGCTATTCAGCTGCTTGTGTCAGCCAGTTCTTGGCCATGCTAAAAGCAGGCTGTATTTCCTTTAAACGCTCATGAAACCAGCTTAATTCTCCATCCGTACAAAGCCAAGCAGCAAAAGTGGACAATCCTTCTCGGAGAGCCCCAGTATTTTGATTAACACCCTCCTCCCACTCCTTGAAAACAATACTTTTTTTTCTCTCCTGCATCTCTGGGGAGCAATTTACTGCAGCACTTGTCTGGCACACTGCAGCATAATGAGAGCTAAGGTTGTGCATACGCTCTACCCACTCACTTGCAGCTTGGGAGTGGGAGGTCAGCGAAGATCTTTCTCTTTCCGCCTCAGACACATGATCTCTATCAGCCTATGGAGGGTTTTGCAAATTGATTTTTTCATTTGTGCATGCTTGGAGCAGGTGCGTTAGATCCCCCCTGTGCTAGCTTGACCTGTGAAATGTCTTTTTGTATACCCTTAGTTGATAAACTTAGTGACATGGAAAGATGGCTATGTGCTACTTTTAATACAACTGTCCAAGAGTAAATTTAAGGTTCAGTTTAAATGTAAAATCATCATGATTTTTAACCTTTAAAAAGATCAAAATTGAAGCTCAAGAAAAAAAATTGTGTGAAACATCGCATGGAAGTTTGTCAAAATAGAGTATTTCTCATTTCCAATGTGTGTCAGTTCTTTCTGAATAGGAAGGAACATCTTTCAAGAGGCACCAGCATATAATACTGTTAATGTACTATATGTTTTTAATTAAAGTAATTCTTGGAACTTTGGGCTAGGACATACCTAACAATAAACGCTGTCTACAGACGCCCTCCTCCTCCCACAGGAAAACCTCACACTTGCCTGATTTTTCTGTCAGACAGATGAAGGAAGATGCATGGCTCAATGTATCATATATTTGGAACATCTTTTTACTCTTGAAAGAAATTAAATGAGTCCTTACCGGTCTGGCTTGCCACATTTGTTTCTTCTCCTCCTTCTGCGGAGGCTCTCGGTGTTTTCATAGTGTTTCCCATTGTGCTCTCTAATTCCGTCAAAGCTCTTCAGAACTAAATCAAAGGAAACATTGCATTTAAACTGCAGAATAACACCTGCTGTGCCAACACATGAGAAATAACCCAGTTTTGGTGTCTCCGATGTTATACAGCTTTACTTTTGAGAATGTGTGTCAAATTCATGTGAGAGTTTTACATATTTGCTGAACTCTCACCACTCTGGTGCTTTTATCAGGGGAATAGCAGAAAACCACAGCTAGGGAAGTTGCTCAGAAGAATGTAATGTAGTAAAAGTTTCCATTACCAGTGCCTCAGCACAATAGGAAGTCACAGCAAAGCCATGCCCCTACCGTCATTTATATATAAAATGTTCTTTGCAACACTTGGAGTTCTTAAGCTACAAAGAATTAACTTCTTAGATTGACGTATCTGTTTTCAGCTCTGTGTACTGTGTTGCTTTATTGCCGAACACTGAGAATGTTGCTCGGTGGTTTTCTTGTGATGCAATTGTGATCTCAGTAAATGCGGGCAATGTTTTTTTCCTCTTTTTTTTTCCCTTCTTTTTTTTTTTTCCTATTTTTTTTCTTCTCTTTTTTCCTTAAAAGTAACACATTGCCCCAAAACATTTGATCTTAGAGCACTCCTCTTACAGTTGTGCAAATTCTTCAAAATTTTATCAATTGGATGAATGTATGAAAAACACTTTGTCAGACAGAAGTGGAACTGAAATAATGGCAGAGAGAATCCATTTTCATGTGCCCATTCTGATTCTCCATGACAGTGAGCAGTCAGACATACCCTTTGGATTGGAAGGTTTCATTTGCTATTGTACATTTTCAGAGGCAGAGGAGAATAAACTGTATTTGTTCAAAATTGTACATTAAATCAAAATAACTAAGCACTACTAGCTAATAATCAATGATTTTTTTTAAAATACTTTTGTAATTTTCCCCATTAAAAATATGATCCTGCAGCACCTTGTGCATTTCTACTAGAGGTGCTATCTGTATCTTTCAGTCTTCTCTATTATGGATATTTCGAAACTGATTACTGCCTCTGGGATGCTTTCCTTTGCTTATGGCAGGCAAGTGCCTGACAGTGATAGTTGGAGCGGTGTCTAGCTTGAGAAGCAGTACTGCTGAAGTCAGTGATAAGTTATTATTAACTGTTTTTTTCAAGTTTGAGTATATTGCTTAATACAATGCATATTTGACATCTTAGAGAAAATTAGACATCTTAGAGAATAAGGTACTGTTCAAAAGAAAAATATTTTGCCTCTAATCAAATGGAAGCAGATCAGTGCTAAAACAGAAAGGCAGTGTGCAGTCTGACTCCACCTCATCTGATTTTCAAACTTCCTAGCTCTGTTCCCAGTGGCTTTTGGTAGATGTCTCTGTTTCACCGACCAAGTGGCATGTTGTCCTTTTTGCTGTTTGCATTTAGGATCTAGCTTGTGACACATCTGCAGGATGCAGCTGCACCAGTCTTTCTGACAAGTGACTTAAATTTGCTTTCACAAGATCTTCTTCCATGACTGATATAAGGAGTCTAGAGGCTGAATAGTAATGATAAAAAAGTAACCGTAAATTTAAATATACTATATTGATATTAATATTTGAACAAAAAGTCACTCTTGATAGAATACTCTGAATTATTCTCCATTTAAACATTTAAATTTAAACGTTTCTATAGCTAAACCTAGAATTCATTTTCACTGGCACTCTCAACTTGCAAGATTATAATTTTCTGAACTAACTTGGAATATTTTTTCTTCAAGACCTAAGTTTAATTCCTTCAGTATTTTTTCTCATTTATATGCCGTCAAGAATAACGCGTATAGGCAAAGTAATAGTGCAGCCAGTGTCTCTTCAAATCAGCCAGCAAAATTTCCTGGACATGACAACAGAGAACTCAACAGGGCTGATAAGCTCAGCCAGAAAAGTGGGATAGATACCCAGACAGAATCTTCACTGTCCTGTGGTAATCATATTTTTCTAGTACTTAAAAACACAGTTCATCTCTAACTAAGCTGATGCCAAGCTGCAGGTACCAGAAGCTTGTGCAATTCTGGATAGGTACCAAGCATGGCAACATGGATATCTTCTGCCCAATTTGAATTTTAACATATGCGACTGTTACTTAGCTGAGAATAGTATTTGAATTTTGTGTCACAAAGAAACTCACAAAAATAATACAGTCCTACCTCTGTGCCCCTTTATTCTGGATCTCTTGTTATTTGAGGGCCGGAAGAGCAAGTCATCCTACCAGTGAGCAGACGTTTGGCACACTGCTTTCAAGACCTCTTCTTCATGCTCTTAAGAAACATTGATAGAGTGGACACCATTTTCAAGGGTGCCTGAGTCACTTGGGAAAGTAATATGGAGCATTTGTACATTATGGAAAAACTTCTGAAAGTTTTACCTTGCACTTACAAACTTTCTAAAAGCGTAGCACTTTTAGAATCATAGAATCACCAAGGTAGGAAAAGACCTCGAAGATCATCCAGTCCAACCGTCCACCCACCACTAATATTTCCCCATTAAACCATGTCCCTCAGTACAACATCTAAATGTTTCTTGAACACCTCCAGGAACGGTGACTCAACCACCTCCCTGGGCAGCCCATTCCAGCATCTCTTTTTGAGATGAAATTTTTCCTAATATTCAACCTGAACCTCCCCTGGTGCAACTTAAGGCCATTCTCTCTAGTCCTATCACTAGTTATGTGGGAGAGAAGGCCTTTTGAGCAAGGCACCTTCATTTTCCTAGATGGTATTTTGGGCTCAAAACTCTAAGCATTGTTTTAAAAATACCTGATATGTTCTTGAAGGTTTACTGATACACAGCTGGGAATTGAACTGCTTGGTGTCTAGTCCAGAAGGATTGAGTGTGGGTAACACCATGTGCCTGCTTTGTATCTTTGTAGACAACATCCAAAACCAGCTTGGCTCATTTCTGCCATACAATTTGTCGCTTTACATGACCTCGTTTCTATCAACAGGATGGAGGAGCGTGCAGCTTAGTGCTGTTCACTTAGAAGAATCTGACTTATGGAAAATACAGTGTTACAAAGTACTTTCAGTAACAGTGGAGCGCAATGGCATTTTGAACTTTGATGTCACAGTTTGTACATTTTCCATGCTAAGTTTCACTGTCGCTAATTACTACTGGTGGCAGCATAAAATCTTGAAGGTGGCAGAGACATCAAGATGTTCTCTAAACTCAAGGCAGAAGCATTCAATAATAAAGTGAATGGAAAGGTTTGGCTTCTGCCATTGATTTGCTAATCCAAAGTGATTAAATGGAAAATGACACATCAGACCTGGTTTTCCCAGCAAGGACACATGTCATTGTGTGTCTGGGCAGAGTGAAGGTGTCTGCTGTTCCATTAAAGGCAGTGGAGCTAATGTCCCAAGCTATGGCTCAGCTCTCAGACACTATAAAATAGGACAGAAATGGAAGACATGGGAAGTTGGGCAGGGAGAAGGTTGTTTCTATTTGCATGCTGGCAGTGGCACATCACTGTTTTTAGGGTAGCAGCGTATTAATTTGTGTCCTAAGTATTTCTAAAGCAACACTGCACAGAACTCTTAAGTACATGGTAGATCTTGATTTAAGTAGTGTGCTTGTATTGAGTATTGACAGCTTAACCTAAATTTGTTGTATCACTTTATGATAAATTGTATGATGGTTTTCTCAAATTTTGAGATACTCTGCAAAAATAGACTTAACAGGAAACTGTAGAGCATCTTGTGGCTGAAGTCATTTTTTATCATTTAAGTAAATAGTGGAACAATGATAGTTTTATAGATGACATTCTTTTGAAATAGAGAATCTGTTCCAGGTCTCACAGGGTTTGGCATACGCGTAGAAGTTGCAACCCTCAGTCATAGAAGCAGATAATTGTGCCAGACCCATACAAAATTGCCCGACAGCTGTTTGGGAAGAACTGAGATGAGGTGATAGGCTCCAAGCTTACCTTGTAGCAACCCCCGGTCCTGCACAGAGGAGTGCAACGGTTGGTATGCAAACCAAGCCCAGCTCTACCTGCAGGTGGAAGGTTGGCTCTGCCCCCTCTCAGGTCAGCCCCTTAGGCTTGTGTGAAAACCTTATTTTAACCATTAAGACTACATTTTCAGGCTCCTCAGCTTTGGCCCTTTCCATTTGTGCATGTGTTGCTTAATGAAAGCAGGTTGACAGCAGCCACAGCAGTTTGCAAACCCACAACTACTGCAACTTACTGGGCTTTATTTTTGTAACTAAATGGAATGTGAAGAAACATCAGCGGTCCCAGTTCTATTTTATGTCCTATTTCTTAGGGGCAGAGCTCTTGGCAAATATGAAACTCTCTGAGGCTGGAATCTTACTGACCTAAATCATGCGTCCCAAAAACCTGCTGTACAATTTGCACCTTCCGTTCCTGCAAGCAGCACGTGTAGTAATAATTTCCTCTCGCAGAATCTGTTCTCTGAGAAAATGTGGCTCTATAGCACTTAAATAGCACAGCATGGAGGAAATTCCATTGCTTTGTAAGGATTTCTTCAACGTTATATTTAAAATGATCAAATATTAGTAAACATAAAGAAACAAATAATAAGTAAAAAGACAAAATACAAGCGCCCAAGAAAAGCTGTTTTACAGGTAATACTGCAGATTAGTAAAATGAGGAATTTATAATTCTTGATATGTTATACCTTATTTTATTTTTGTTACCTGATTCTGGCATCGATACCTTCAAGGTCTTAGAATACAATTCTCAATAATGTTCACATATAAAATCTGAATTTGATTTAGCTTGAAAATGAAAATAACAGCAACCTGTTGCATTTTTGTTTGTTGTTTTTTTTGTTTGTTTGTTTTCGGGGGGAAAAAAAAACTGCTTTGATTTAACAAATTGTATTTTTTATGCAAGTTTCCCTTAATTTGTCATTAATCAAAATTAGCATCGTCTCAATTTTTAGGCACTTGTATCTTTGCAATAAGAAAGAGCAAGGTAATATCGTGATCAAGGTAATTCACAGATGCATGCAAAAATCTAAGTACTCTGATACAACACAGTAATATCATATCATGCAAACTTTTAACTCTTTGAAGAAAAAGCCCACTAATCTGTCCATGACATTTCTCATATTGTGTTCCAATGAGCTACGTTTTGCTTCAGCACGAGGTCCTACGTATCTTTCTTAATGCCAGGTTTCAGCAGAAATAGAATCATACAAATGTAAAATCATTAAGGTTGGAAAATACCTCTAAGATCATCTAGTTCAACCAGCCACCTACCAAATACTTCTTGTCCCTTCCATGTTTAGTACCAGTCCTCATGAAAAGGATTAAGGTAGGCTTTTCTGCTTCTACCTTAGGTGGTACTTGAAATCCATGGTCTGAATGCTGTAATTACTAAAGAAATAAAGTTCCCCTTTATATAGATAAATAATGGAAGACTTGGTCCTGTTTGCAGATAATCTAAAATGCATCAGATTAATTTTTACCTTTAAATGCTAGGCATGATACTCCAGGTTGCAGTATTTCTCAAACAAGCCGTAGTCACAACACTGCTCTCATGCTGCCAGCAAGGGTTAGCTGATCAAGCCAAGGAGCAGGCAGGCGAATGAGCGTGTTGTGAAGTTCACACTGTCATGTAGAGCAGCATTTGCCAAACAGGCCACATACTTCCTCTCTGAGAAACAAGGAAGGCACAAAGTGTTTGCAACAGATGAGGTTTCTGTTGCAAGTCACTACCTAAGAAACTTTATCTATGGGTTGAGAGAAATAGGGAGGTTTTCAACATATTGCATCAGAGCTGGTTTGAGAACACATAAAACAAAATAGCAAAACAGCCTTTTTTAAATTAATTGCACAGAATAAGATTTTTTTCTCTCTTTTTCTTCTCTAAAATTTATTTGTTCAGTGAAGTTCAGTCCCCAACTGTTTTTTTAATATGACTTTCCTAGGTCGTGTTTTTTTTTTTTTTTTTTTTTTTTTTTTTTTTTTTTGGACAGTCGGGAAAAGGCACTAAAATTTGTCTCTCACTCTTATTGAGCCTCAATGGAAATCCAAGGTTTGCTTTATTCTTTACTCTGCACCCTGAAACATCTCTGTCTGCAAATACTTGAAGCTCAGCATCAGACATGGACTAAAAGCCTGTCTATGAAGCATACTTTCATGTCAGTGTTGTATAAAGCCAAGCAGGAACCACAGGATCTCTCTCATCTCAGTGTCTTAGATGGGGGAACTGGGATACTCGCCTGTTCACTGGTCTATCTAAAGCCACTCAGGCTTTAGTACTGCAGGAGTGAATGAAAAAGTCAGAGCGAGATATTAAGGTTTCCTTTTATGGTCTAGATATGTTCTGAAAAACTCATAGAAGTTATTTTGTGTGGTAAATTAAAACAAACGCAAACCCAAGAATCCCAGCACACACACCTAAGCAGAGTTCTTGCTTCGCACAAGAAGCTCTGAGTAGATGTACATTGTAAAGCCTATCTGTTTGATGATGAGAACTAAAAGTGGACAAGTGTGGGAACTGTTGTATAAATGGTTATTGGAATGAGGAGACAGTGATTAAACACCCAGGTCTGTGCCAAAATTTAGAGGTTTGGTAATTACAGGAGAATGTCCTTTCTTTTTGATGGGCTGTGCTAGCAGTCCTCATCTTGGACAGGAAAGTATTAGGGAACTTGATAAGGAAATCAATCATAGAATCATGAAGGTCAGAAAAGACCACTGAGATCATAGGAAGATGGCATGCACTTACCCTAATGGCACTCCTCCTAATAGCACTCCACAAATGGATATATAATATCTCTGGAATTACCAATAGAGCAGAGGTTGGGCAATGTCTGTGCTGGAGATGGGAATAGGCTGGGCAGAACTCTGCCTTTTTCTGATGCTTCTCACACACGCATGCCTTAGGCTGGCTCTGATGATCTTCGTGCTTTTACAAGAGATGAAGTTACATCTCAAGTAACTCAAGAAAAGAGTGGAAAGTGGATTTGAACAAACTCCATTGGAAACACTGGAAATCACATCCATGGTTTGTTCCATGCTCATACAAGAACAGATTAGTTTGAAGTGAAAGGAGGTAAATAAAATTCTCCATTCCCACGTTACTTCTGCCTATTTCTGGTAGCTTTTTACCCTTGTGTGATGGTGGGAGCCACTTTACCATTTTGGTGCATTCAGCCACCTTGTTTTAAATGATAATTGATAAAGTAATATTTATATCTAAATGGAATAAAGTTTTGAGTTTAGTGGGGCTTTACATATTATCTTAGAAGTATTTATATCCTGTTATTCAAGTCACTAGCCTGAAGCAGGCACTCAGTGAGTCACATGGGAGAAGAGAGCATTGCCTTTGCAGGGCTGCTCCTATTACAGGGATAAGGGATTTGGCAAGAATCATGTCCAAACAAGAAAATCTTCAAAAAGATATTTTTGATGGAAGACAGAGACTCCCTCCCTGCTCCCCTTCCCCCCTTTTAATCTGAAAATCACAGCTGTAATAGATGGCTACGGAGGAAAAAATATTTATTTCCCCTTTCCATTGCTAAGCGAACTTGCTGACCTCCTATCACAATTTGTGCACTAGTTTTTGCCACCAATCTGCCAGTACTTTTTCCTAAACAGATCATTAGCTTTGATAGAGGTTCTCTGAATTGGTCCCTGGAAGTGGAAGTTTTCTGCTTCTCCATGTTCTTTAAGACAGACTTTGAAATCCTGGAAAAATGGCATTAATGTCTTCACACATAGCCCTGCAATCTGTCTGTGTAATGAGCCTGGCTCAGGAGCTCTTTTCTTGTAAGAAAAGAAAAATGCAGGATCCTGAAATACAGCCCTGCAAGAAAAAAGTAAAAAAAAGACCCCAAACTGAAAACCACTTCTGAGAATATTTTAAGTCTTTTGTAGAAAAATTATTAAGTTAATTTTGGAAAGAGGAGTTAGTGGTCAGTTTCTTGCAGCTTGCTTTAGTTTTGCAGGAAGGAAAACAGGATATAGAAAGCCTCTTTAATCTGGCAGTGAAGGCAACAGAAGCCATTAACTGAAACTGAAGACATCCTCAAACAGAAATAAAGTGCCATTTTCTGTCAATGGAGTGATTATCTCCAGGCACAAGCTGCAGAGGAGAAGGTTGTGGTGTCCATTTCTTGGTGGCTCTGAAGCCAGCTTAGATGCTTTAAGCAAGATCAGATTTTAGCCAAATATGAGCCTTGTTTTAAGTGATAGGAAGCACCTGAGCACAGCAGTCAGGAAATGGAAGGAGGTCAAAACAGGTGGTGTGACAGATATGCCTGGCTGTGAAGTGCATGCCTGGAGAGCCCCTAGCTGTATGGGAACACTAACAAATGAAATACTGGGAAAAGTAGAAGCATCAGGACAATTCATCCATCTGACTGTTAGAATTAGACAGATGTCAGTCTCACTTTCTGGGTGATGTTACCGTCATTGCATCTCCCGTAGCCTCTAGGCAAATAGAAAGCCTGCTCCAAGAGGACTCTGCAGTCTTACAACCATCAGAACTGCATTAATTTGAAGGGAGTACATGTGTCAAAGAGATGAACCACAGTCAAGCAGGGTTTGCAGGTTGGAAAAATAAGAAATGATAATGTGAAGAGAGGAGAGAGGTCCGGAGTTTACAGTGCTGATGGTATCTAGTTGCAGCAAAGTTTCTAATCATTAGATCTGTTGTGAATCAGTTTTGAAAAACTTTGCATGAGTTTTCAGAATAAATAAGTGAGGAATTAAAATGCTGTTTTGCAACATGTATGGCAATTGTCCTTTCCAGTTATGATGGAGACAGAGGTATAGCTCTACAGTAACGGTCTATATATTCTTATTTATTATCTCATTGGAATAGCTGCAAGGGATGCTATTTATCTGAGAGCTCTGAACTGTGAGATAGCTGAAGCAGACACAAAAGGTTAGAAGTGTTCAAGAAGTGGTGAGAGAGTTGGGGTGGACAGGATAGAATCTGTGCAGTTCTGTGTACTATGATGACCCAAGAGAGTAGTCTGTGAGATGGGCCAGCCTCAGCTCAGCCGATCACAGCCTGACATTAAAGCAAAAACTCATCTTCATGTAATACTGATTTGATTCATCAGCTTTTCAGCATTGTGAGCTGCAACATTTCTTAGCATCTGAATTTCTACCATCCAGCATAAACTCTAAATATGAAGAAAAAAAGAAAGAAATGCTTGCAAAGCTGATGGTCCCTGTACTAAATAGCACTGAAAGCTCTGCCTTCTGTTTCCAATGCTATCACTTGTCACACTAGGCGCTACTGCCCAACACTTCACAATGCTCACCCTAATCCCGTGAATGTAGAGGGATTGTGTAGTATTGCTGCTTGGGATTGCACAACATAGCTGCAGCTACTTTGCAGAAGTTCAGTACTGAATGCTTTCGTCTGGTTGTTGTCAAATATGTCATGAGAATTTCCTCTGATCACAGTGGGTCAGTCCATAATGGACAACTAGAAAAAGAAGTGACGCTGAGATAGGAAATACCCCATGGCATCAGGATGACTAATTTTCATGATCTAGTTGTATATCTTGTATTCTTTAGAGGTTTGCTTATAAAAACTGTTCTATGGATATATATGAAGATCTCAGCTGTTACATTTAAATGTAAATTTTTAGTTCTTGTGTTTATAGGTAGATGAGAATTCCTAAAGAGTTAAAAATCAGAGGATTAACAACAAGAACAGAGTGTTTGTTATTTTTGAGGTGATCTCATGAGTTTTGTTTTCCTGATTCATGATTCTGTCAAGTTGGTGGAAATATGGGTGAAGGCACACAACTCCTTTATTACTGGTTACGAGGGCTAGTGTCGCAAAGAAATTATAGTTTTATAGGAAAAGACAACAAAAGAAATGCTGAGTGCAACCGTTATCTTATGTGTCTTAAGCCTGCCTCTAATGTGGTTACAGTGTTTAGAAAATACTTCTGCTTAATGTGAAAACTGCTGGCTGAAAATGAAGAAATTTAATTCTGGGCAGTCTTCAGCTTCTGCTCTCACATTTTTGTTCCTCACTTTTTTTTTTTTGTGAGGATACAGTGAGCCTAAGTTGTGATATGAATTTGAAAAACAGAGAACTTGAATGGTTTTGCTTGCTTAAATTCTGTGGTAAGAGGAACCTTGTTTTTAGAGAATCATAGAATCATAGAATGGTTTAGGCTGGAAGGGACTTCAAGGATCATCAAGCTCCAAACCCCTGCTGCACGCAGGGCCACCAACCTCCATATCTAATACTAGACCAGGCTGCCCAGGGCCCCATCCAACCTGGCAAAGGCCTTGCACAAGTCCAGGTAAATGACGTCAGTTGCTTTCCCTTTGTCCACCAATGCCATCACTCCATCATAAAAGGCCACCAGACTGGTTAGGCATGACCTTCCCCTGATGAAGCCGTGCTGGCTGTCTCGGATCACGTGCTCATCCCTCATGTGATCTAGCATGTCATCCGGGAAGATCTGCTCCATGATCTTCCCAGGCACAGAGGTGAGACTCACTGGCCTGTAGTTCACAAGGTCCTCCTTGCTCCCTTTCTTATAAATGGGAATGATGTTTCCCTTTTTCCAGTCACCCGGGACCTCACCTGACTGCCACAACTTTTCAAATATGATGGAGAGCAGCTCAGCAACCACCTCAGCCAGCTTCTTCAGAACCCTGGGATGCATGTCACCCGTCCCCATAGATTTGTACGCATTCAGTCTCATGAGGCAGTCTCAGACTTGCTCTGCCCTTACAGTGGGGAGGGATTTACTCCCCCAGCCCCCACCTAGAGGTTTAGGGATGCAGGGCTCAGGGACGTGAGAAATATTAGAATCCTGGCGGCCAGTGAAGACCGAGGCAAAGAACTCATTCAGTATCTCAGCCTTCTCCACGTCTGTTGAAGCCAGGTCTCCTTTTACATTTACCAAAGGAGGTACACTTGCTTTGGCCTGTCTCTTCTGGCCAATGTACCTGTAGAATGTCTTCTTATTGTTTTTAACATCCCTTGCCAAGTTCCGTTCTGCCTGTGCCTTGGCTTTCCTGATCCCACGTCTGCAAGTCTGGACAGCATCCCTGTATTCTTCCCAGGTGACACGCCCTTGTTTCCAAAGCCTGTATGTACCTTTCTTTGCCCTCAGTTTGCCCAGGAAGTCCTTGCTAAGCCATACTGCAGAGCCTGAAATGCATTTCAGATGCATCGAGTGGAGGGAGACATAATGCTATTGTTTCCAAATACTGCTTGAATAATGTCCCAAGCTCCTCCATGTCCAGTCCCAATAAAAATTAAATATCAATAACAGTAGTTGGGCATCACATCTCTTTCAAACCCCATATGCAAGACATGCTTCCTGAATATGGAAAGCAAACTAAGAGTGGACATTACCATGTGAAATAGAGGGAAAAAATAAGTAGAACTTCTAAAACTGTTCCAACCAATGAGACAAAGAAGGGAAAACATCCACAGATACAATAAGACTCCAAACAAGTCCTCTTCCCCTTAGATTCCCCTCACCCTGCAAACATATTCACAGACATCTGGGAATTTTCTCTTACCTGTAGAGCTTGGACCATATGTAGTACTGGCCTATGTGCATCCAGTCCTATGAGATGAAGATTGGCCTGCTCAGGCTTTTAGTTCTCCCTCCACGGAGTGGACAAGTTGGATAGAGCTTCTGGCAGTCTGGTCTAGTGGGTGACAACCTGTCTATGGCAAGGGTGTAGGAACAAAATGATTTTTAGGGTCCCTTCCTATGCAAGTCGTTCTGTGATTCTACGTTTCTATGACCTCTGGGAAACTTCTGTCAATCACCATTTGTCTCAGTACTTGGCCCAACGGAAGCCTTTTGATTTGTAGAGATCAGAGAGGAGGGGAATTTTGCATAGCTTTTAAAGTCCTTGAGATGTCTTTAAAACTAAGCACTTGCTAGAAATACTCAGTCACTGTGAGTGTTTGGACTCTGTGTGTCACCTGTACTCAGTGCTCCATTTACCTACCAAATTTAGCCTTTGAATAAGTAACTCCTTCCACCTTCAGAATGTGGGAAAACTAAGCCCTCTAATTTTTTAATTTTAGTTTTAGATTATTTCCTGAATGCTCCTTAGATGTATTGGATACTTGATAAAATATGCTGAGCACTATCAGAAATTGACATTGAGACCTATGTTTGCAAAGTTCATGCATGAGTTTTGTGCAAACCTAGCTCTAATTTCATTGCTCTGCCAAGGAGGCATGCAATTCCTTACTCCACATGAAAATCAAGCAAGCTACTCTTCTGGGAGAAGCCAACATGAGAAGAATATTTTCCCTTTTCTAGTCCTACTCATCCTAGTTCTGGTGAATGTGCTCTTCCAAAGGCCAGGCAAAAAAGCAACACACTCATTCTGCATCCTGGGGACATAACCACACAGATGCTCTCATCAAGGATCATTTTCTTTCTCTCTCATGATCAACTGAGTCAGTGCACCTAGTTGGCAGATGGCTAATATCGTGCCTTGCAGAAACAAAATAGGCCACAAGTCCCCTGTGAGGATGAAGCCCATTGCTGACTCATGTTCTCATCTAAATTGTGGTCAGAAGTGAGGAATAAGACCAAGTAGTGTTTTTTCTCTATTTTTTTTAGTCCTGCCCAATTAAAGCCAGACATGACACTTCCAGTGCCCTAAGACTTGCAGTTTTAGCTTTTTTCTTTGCTAGTCTGCAACCACCTGAAACTCACATATGAAGCTAACTGTGCTTGCTTCTATGATTGCTTAAAAAGAAAGAGGAACCTTTCAGGAAGGCAGTAACACTAGAAATATTACATGCTGTAATCCAAAACCATTGTCTCTGCATCCAAACAATAACCTCTTTTTTTTTTGGAAACCAGTTACTCCAACTGTGAGCAGTGATGCCCTATTAGTTCCAGCAGGTCTGTTTAAAGTGTAAAACATCCTAGTTGCTCTCTGGGCTAAAGGTTTGAGACAATTTCTAATTGAGGATTTGTTGTTTGCTTTCTGTTTCTTTTTAACGTGTCCCCATATTTATGCCTTTTCCGTCATAGTTACGCTTTGAGCAAATTCAGTAAAAAGCAAGTTAATCTGTTGAATAGATCAAGGTCTTTCACATCATGCAGCTGGGGGCTTTTTTTAGAAGACAGAAGCTCTTCTTAGCAGTTGTTATAGTAAATCTCTGGAAATTAGTCATTTAAACCATGTCAGAGCTATTCCAACCTTTCTGTTCTAGGTCAAATCTTATCAGATTAATGCTAATTTATTTGCATTTTAAATAAGTAGTTTTTGTTACTCAACCGTGTTGTGCCATTATATTATTTCCCTTACTGGTATACCTGTAGGAAAGATTGGAAAAGAGTCTGGGATAAAGATTGGACTGTAGCCATGCGCTCTGATTTTGATGTGCTCTGGATCTGGTTGATCTTCTGCAACTTGAATTTAAGAATTATTTTTAAATTAACAGGCAGTACTTTTCCATCATTAAACGTTAGTCCTGGAAGCTCAGCCTAAGATGTGAAGATCAAGCTCAGATCTTTCTGTTTGTTTTTGTTGTGCTGTTTTTCTTCCCAGTAGTGTAAGTAAGGAACAGAAGCTCACTTTCCCTTTACATAGCTAACTCTGGAGTGCTGGAGATAGAAAACACTCAGTGGAATTAAAAACTAAGTGTAAGGTCTGAAAGCATACTTGTTGACCGCTTAAGAAGTTTACACTGCACATCACCACAATAATCAGCACATTTCATAGTCAGTGAAAGCTGTGGTCATAATCTAAGGAAATAACAAATTCATGGCAGCGTGGAACTAGGTGGGCTCTATGTCCAGTTTCTGGGTAATGATGGTACTCAATCAAATACTAACCTTACTGCGCTATTCAAGTCACAGTGTAAAATTGGTTGGGCTTTTGTTCCTCCTTCTCTGTTTACAGCTCTTCTGTATCCTCACTCCTCTTTGGGTTAGCGATCATAGGCTTTCTAACCAAAATTTATTTACGGTCGGTACGAATATTCAGTGACCACTTGGTCTTGTACTAGCATTGTCCTAAGGTATAAGCAGCTCTTCTTCACTGGTTCAATTATAAAGATCATGCCCTATCTCAGTCCTTGTTTTTAAAAGTTAAGCAAGCCAAATTCTTAAGTCTTGTATGATGAGCTCTCCATTTCCTGACATGCCTCACAGCAAATTCTTTTCATCTGCTCCTGTTTGAATGTATCTTCTTCCAGCAACGTTTTCAGAAAGTTATTGCATAGATGTGACTCAGATGTATACATAATGTAGAGACTTTTCAGAGGGCTTCTGAAATGACTGTGACAGAGTTGAGAAACAGCCAGACCTCTCCTTCTCCTTGCTTTGATCATTAGAACTTGCATCTTATTTTTAAATACCAGTGTTCTGCATTCTGCAACTGCATAGATTGTGCTTCTTATCTTATTTACCTGCACCAGAGGACCAGGTGTTTTGGTAGGATGTGTTGACTGATGTTGTCTTTCTTTCCAGGGAGGTTCAGCTTTTTCTCCAGCGTCCATCATCACAAAGAGGAGAGCTCAAGCCCAAGCAGCAGTCCTGGCTGATGATGTGGGATGCCCCTCATCCACCAGTGAGGAAATTGTAGCCTGTCTCCGCCAGTTGCCTGCTCATGTCCTTAATGATGCACAGACTAAGGTATACCATACCAATGCGTATGCCATTATGAGAGGAATCAACAAGAATTTTCTATTGAAATAAAGCTATGAGGAAGCATAAAAAAAAAATTGGGCTGAACTTCTGTGAGAGACAAACTGGACTGGTTTTGGTGGAGTGGCATCCACCTCTGACCTTTGAATCCTCCTTTAGATTGAAATACTTTTACACTATTTTGACCATGTCTTCCAATATCAATCCTAGTATAGTTTTTGCCCTCTTTCACTCTTATTTCATCAGCACTTGGATGTTATTCTAGAGGAGAATCATGTCTCTGTAGTTTCAAGAATTGCATTTTTGCAGAAAAAGGAAATTGGGAGGGATATCTGCACTGTTTCTTAAATGGGAAGCTTGTGAAAGTTGCAATACAGTTCTAGAGATGGATCCTTTACCACAGCTAAAAACATTCACTGGCTATACATTACCCAGTTAGGACTGGCAGAAATCCAATCTCTGATTAAAAATAGCATTTCTATGACTATAAGACCATCAATTTTCTTGGCCAATTCAGCTCATTTCATCTATTAAGACTGTCAATAAAAGCATTGCTCCTTGCAGTGGTGAGTTTACATTTACATCAGCAGATCACTTGTTCAGTATGAATCTATCAGTTCATTTCTCTAAAGCATAAGTAAAATGGAAAAGGTAAGCTATTTAACTGCACTATCCTTGCTTTTTTTTTTTTTTTTTTTTTTTTTTTTTTTTTTTTTTTTTTTTTTTTTTTTGTAGCTCTTAGCAATAAGCGGCCCATTCCAGTACTGGGGTCCAGTGGTAGATGAAGTTTACCTTCAGGAGCCTTTAGCTAAAGCCCTGCAGCGCCCTCAACTTCAGAAAGTAGATCTGCTCATTGGAAGTGCTCAGCAAGATGGATTGATCAGCAGAGCTAAGGCAATTAAGGTAGGAAGAGTAAAGCAGACATTTTTATTAGGTTCGTCACTGCAGAACATGGTTAATTCAGTCTTTTTCATGCCAACTTTTTTCTGTGACCCTTTTTCTCCATTGCCCATAGGAAATATATGCTCTTGAACAGGTGTTTCTGAATAAGAACTAGGTATAGCTAACAATAACAATAGCCTGATTTATGTGCTCAGATTTTAAGCTATAAACTGGTGAAATAAAAAATAATTGGGTCCATGCAGTACTTTGGACATAAGTCCTCAAAGCCATGAGGGTCTTCCTGGAGGATTGTACTACTTCTTGTAAACCCTTTGGCACTTCTGCTCTTGAGGCAGCATATTAACCTCTTCTAGTTCAGCTGCACATCTCTACAATGGGCAATCTCTACAATGGGCAATCTCTACAAATAGCATTTCCCATTTAGCATTACTAAATTAAATTAAACATAGCAAAATGCTCAGATAAAAGAAATCAACAGGATTATTTTAAAGAACGTCTAAGAGAACTATGTTGCAATCTTTCTAGAACAGTGGGGATTTCATGAAAGGTCGTTAGCTTCCCTTTTCAGGTAGTCAGCAGCACACAGACCAGTTTGCTTCAGAATTAGTGATAAAATGATCCCTTTGGATGAAGACTTTTTGATCCACTTAAAGAAAGCTGATATTGCTTCTTTAGTCTTTGTCAGAAGTTTTCTGCCATTAATTCATGTGCCCTTCTTTTTTGAAATCAATTAAAAGAAGAAGACAGGCACAGTAAGTGGGTTGTGATCCTGGAGGCTGCAGATACTGTTCTGGACCCTGTCAGAAGGGAGTAACCCTCAGTAACCCAAGTACAATCATGTGAAAAAATTAGGAAGTGAAATTCTTTCCTTTACCACTACTTCCACATATAACAGTTGCCCACAAAACAGAAATGAATTTCCATGCTGAATTGAAAATGACTCACCAAATCAATCATGGTGTTAAAGAAACCCACAAGTATGAACAGCCAGCAATGTCAGGTTGAAATGAAAAGTAAAAAACAGTTTTAACCACAGCTCAATAATAAAATGCTGCCCTTCAAAAAAGAAAATCTAGAATATCTTTAGTATTTTTAATGAAGACTTGCAGAAAATAAGTTTGGAAGGAACTCAATAAGGTGGTGCAACGATACCCTAAGAAGTGGTTGTGGCTACCTTAACCTGAGGAGACCTGTTTTAAAATCCCCTACTACTGAAGTTCAGAGGAACAAAAGGGTTTAACTATCTCTACTTAGGAGGGTAATTAACTTCTTTATTAGTTATTATAATAGTATCTATCTCACTTGGTGCTACTGCTGTAAGCTAGATTTCATCTCAGCTCCAGAAAACTCACAGTATTCATTGTAAGTGGTTATATTTTGATTTCTCCTTTTGACTTTCTTCAGCTGTTTTCTTGCTTTTACTGAGAAGTGATTTTTCTTTTAATCCACATTTTCCTATTTCTACCTTCCTGTGTCATCAGGTTTTGAGGGGTTGAGTGAATATGACTGTTCTGAGCAGTCTGTTTTCCTGACTTCAGGTTGCGTTCTTAAAGACATGCGGTGATGTTAAAGCTACCTCATTTTTCCCTTATCCACGCACTTATTTCATTAATTTCTAGCAAATGCTGGCATTTCCTCCATCACTGAGCTATTTAAGGACCTAAAGAGTTGCAACCAAAGTCAGATGATAAAATCCTGAGTAGGCCACAGACGCATTTAGACACAGTGGAAGAAACTAATGAAGGCGGTGGTTGTTACTGAGAAGTCAGTGCTTTGTTTCCTCTGTCATAATGACATAGTGATCCTTGATCTGCGCTAATTCTCCTCTACAGTTCCCATAACAAAAGGAGAAGAAGGATTTGAGACACAACACACTGTATTCCACTCTTCTACTTTAGTAATTTGAAAGCTTCCTTTCAGGTATTTTTGACTTAGATCTCTCTGAGAAAGCTCAAAGCTATTTTTACTGATATATGCTAAGGAAGATGGGTGGGCTTGGCTGGTGGATAGAGCACTGAACTCAACTCAGGGAAACAAGGCATAGCTCCTAGTTTGTCTCTGACTACAACGAAGTTACTTCAGCTATTCTACAAAGAGGGGGCAGAACCTCCTAGGGTAAAGTAACCCTCTCTTATCAATCAATATAGTAACAAGGAGAAAGCCCACCTGTGATTGTGAATGTGCTCCAATCCTGTAATGAAAAGAAACGTGCATTTATTTGGGCAGATAAACAGCACAGCTAAAGGGTCCTGTAGCAATACACAAAATAGGCAAAGTCTTTCCTTTGCACCTCTTTTAGGATGATTGATGTCTTTAATACTGTAGCTGGTGAGGAGACACTTTTAGCTATTGCTAAAGGAATGCAAGGAAGCTTGAGACAAGCTTATCACCTCAGATTGAAGCTTCTTATAAAAGTTTTAGAAACTCCTAGCAGTCAGTGAGTAAGACCAAAGCCTCTAGACTGCAACTAGACCTGAAGTTAGTACCATGTTGTTCTGTAGTGGCTTACTAAAATTTGGTTGTGTTGATTGTCTCTGAACTTCTGCTGTAAGACTGTACTTATGACTATTTAGACCTTTACTATTAAAAATGAAAGAGAATGACAGAAAGCACACAAGAAACCAGTTCTGTGCTAGCAAAACATTTATGTCTGTTTACCATTAAAAGCTGAAGTCTCTTGATGATGTCTGTGTCAGACATTCATACTCAATGTCTTGCCCATGGTAGTGACCGTTTTATGGCATTCACCCGAATGCTTACTCATGTGAACTGAGACAGATTTACCACTTCCTGGAGCACTACATACTCATGCCCAGTGCAGCCATCTGATGTTTGAGTCTAAGTGAGAAACAAAGCAGGGTTTGTGTAGGGAACAGCAAATGGCACCATAATGCATTGTTATGTGGCATACGGAGCAGTTAACTCTGAATCCGTTATCACAGTTCCCATGACAGACCTTCAGGGATATTAGCTGCTAACAGTCATAGATTAGAGCAGCTGAGCAGAAACCTCTAAAAATGCTTATTTCAATTCCCATCTGGGCAAAATTGTATCCCTATGCTATACGAAATGTTCAGGTGGCAAGATCTAACAGTTCCTATTGGCACTAAATATACAGATTCACTCATTCTGATGTTTATCTGTGGTTGGTCTGCATATGTGTCTAAGTCAGTATAGCCCTGTTGATGTCCTCCATATGTTCTATGCCTACTGCTTAATCTCCATGTTGCAAGGACTGTTGACTTTTTATTTGGAAGACTAAGAATGCACTTTGTACGTTTTCTTTCCTTCTTGTTCCCTCCTATTTATTTGGCTTACAGAACTCAGAACCAGGACATAGGAGAGTGAATAAGCAGAAATACAGTCTGTTTTACCCCATGTACACAACTAGATCTAGGCAGAGCAGATCTTCTATCTTGCATTATAATACAGTCAGTTAATTTCTTTGTGGGTAAAGACATCCAGCTACATGCAACAGATGGCAGATAAGTGTATATTAGCTGTAATGACTTGGTGAACAGTGTTCTGAGAAATGCCATCAGTGAGGAGAATGGGCTGATATAAGCTCTTTGCTGGAGTAATTGAAACACTGCTGAATAGCTGCCAGGGTCTTTCAGCATCTTTTGTGATGATGTTTATCAAAAGACATTTAAACCTAACATCTCTGTATAGTCTGTTAGCATTATCACTACCCCAGTTTCACAGAAAATTACATTTTGCCCCATGAAAGATGTAAATATTTGGTTACCAACTGCTACACTTTCTTTTTAAATGAAATACTGGTCCAGGCTCACTCAAATGCTCCAGAAGCCACCCTCCAGCAAGAACAATAAGTGTT
Organism: Numida meleagris; assembly: GCF_002078875.1. Classification (NCBI taxonomy): domain Eukaryota; kingdom Metazoa; phylum Chordata; class Aves; order Galliformes; family Numididae; genus Numida; species Numida meleagris. The sequence goes on from NC_034410.1 coordinate 140,344,027, forward strand.
TTTCAGCTCATTATTTACGCAGTATTTATGATGGCTTTGCATCACCAGAGCAGTGGAAAGCAATGTGCCTGTTGTCTTTAATTATTTTCTTACCTATTTATTAAAAAAATATTGAAAACCCCACTGCAACTCAGAGGTCAATTTATACCTCTTTAGAGGTTGGCAGAGTATAAATTATTTTACATAACGTGCAGCTGTTTCTTCTAATCAAGTAGCAGCTGTTGTATCTATTGCTATTTGAAAATTGTTCTTTGGCCATATAATCTCTAATGGAGAATATTTTCTGGACATGGAAAATTAGCCAAATTGAATAAAATTCCGAACAATTAAGATACTTTATATTTTTAATGTTTCATGGGTTTTGGCTGTATTGCTTTGACTGGTGTTATCATGTTAAAGTCAGATGCTTAAACTACATTCTATTGTAGCCAAATCAACTCTTGAAACATTATATTTCAAAATGCACGATGTTAGTGCTGGTAGGTTGGGATGAAAATCTCAAAATATTTTATAGATGCCAGTTCTGTTTTTCATCTGGCTGTGCCTCTGTCAGCTGACTCATCACATCACATGGACCCCACTTAGCAATGATTGCTGAGAAAGGTCACCAGAAATTTCTAGGGCATTTTGAAGATCACAGAAACTAGTACACAAGCACAGTAAAAACCTAAAAGCAACCACTCTGAGTCAGATTGAAGGCCCATTTAGCACAGAACACTGTTTTCAGCAGTGGCTAAGACTTGGATGTTCATAAGAATATGGCAAGCAAATATGACAATTTTGCTAAATGTTCTGAACCCATAGCACTTTGTAGCTTAGAGACATCCTAACCAGAATTGGTCTCGGTATTTTGTAGCTATCAACTGATGTTTTACTTTTCCATTAGCTTCTTCGTGAGATTTTATCTTCACCAGTTCTGATATCCACAACACCACGTATCAAGTTGTTCCTCAGCTTAACCGTGCATTGCGTGATGATCCACCTCATTCTCTGTGTGTTTGAACCATGACGTTGACGAGGCAGTGAATGATCAGTTCCCAGAACACCACATCAATCACTGCAGATTTTTCTCTTTCTTTCTGTGTTTTAAGTATCCATAACAGATGTAGAAAAAAGTAGAAAATTCATTAAAGCAAACAAGAAAAAACAAGACCCAGTAAACAAAGGGTTGGAACCCCTCCTGTATGGGAACAGGCTGAGAGAGCTGGAGCTCTTCAGCCTGGAGAAGAAAAGGGTCCAGAGACACCTGAGAGCAGCCTTTCAGGATCTAAAGGGGGCCATAAGAAGGAAGGGTACAGACTCTTTAGCAGGGTCTGTGGTGATAGGACAAGGGGAAATGGATTCAAACTAAAAGAGGGGAGATTTAGATTGGATGTAAGGAAAAAGTTTGTAGGATAAGTGTGTTGAGGCACTGGAGCAAGTTGCCCAGAGAGACAGTGGATGCCCCATCCCTGGAGACATTCAAGGTCAGGCTGCACAGGGCTTTGAGCAACTTGATTGAGCTGTAGATGTCCCTATTCATTGCAGGGGAGCTGGACTAGATGACCTTTAAGGGTCCTTTCCAACTCAAATGATTCTGTGATTCTGTGATTCTATGAAACAAAATAGATGCAGGAAAGTTGATTAAATTTATTTTACACTTAAGAGCTTCAACTCTGCATTGACACAGAAGAGTATGTTTTTTTTACCATAATTGCTAGCCAAATCCTGCAGTCGCAGTCATCAAATGAACAATTCCTATTTAGACAGCAGCAGTGTTTCCACTGGATATTAGAGACCTCACTTGAATTCTACCAAAGCCAATGAAAAGCTTGCTTCTGAATTCCATGGATTTGCAGTCAGCTCTTTGGTGATAATTTCCATTTCTTGCAGAAAAAATATGTGTCCATGCTGTATGCAAAGTGAATGATTTTGCAGGCAAGTGCACTATGCAGTTTCACATGTGGCATTTGTGCAGACGAAATGACGTGTCATCTGTCAGTTGCTGATCTTTTTCGGATTACAGCCATGTTACTAAAACTGGCGCCACATGACTCTTTTCAGTTTGCATGGGCCAAAGTCTAGCAAAAGAAGAATTTATTACAAATACAAGGAAAATTGCCAAGATCTTTTTAGACCTTTGGACATTTGGTAGTGTTTTGAAATCCCTTGTAAAGTCATTTAATCAAACTGCACAAAGCATGAGAGCACATCAGTAAAGACAGGCCTAGGCCTCAGCAGAGGGAGACTAATTTTCCATCTTTCATTTCTCTGAATCTGTTGAAAAGTAATTATTCCTTCTGTACTTTCTGTGTAGGGTTGTGGAAAGACCTTCTAGCTGCATGATGAAAACCAGCTGCAGGACATCGAAATAATATATTCAGTAAAGCATCTCTGGTAACTGGACTGGGCAGACACCGGTATATTTTGCTTCAGACTGGCTGCCCAAAATAATATAGGTGGTTTATTAGATCTTTCTCTCTGGAGCTCTCATACTACATTTCAGCCAGCATGCACCTGAAAGGTGCTCTCCTTAGAAAGGACTTGTGTTGTTTTTTTTTTTTTCAGGAAGTTGCTCTGTTTAAGCTGAAATGAGTTCTACCAAAAAGGAAAAAAAAAAAAAGGTGAAAAGTCTAAATTAATACGAGAAAAACTTCCTCAAAGAAACACGTGTTGAAAACTTCCAGCAGTCTTTAGCTTTGTTAAAAATAGGGTTAGGGGGTTGGTCTCGATGATCTCTTGAGATCTCTTCCAACCCCTGTAATTCTGTGATTCTGTGAACAGTTTGGAATAGGAGATGATCCCCTGCTATCAGTAATTCTGCAGAGACACGTCCTCACTGCTCTGGGGAAACATTACGTCAGGTAAGGTCTCAGTCTCCCAAACTCATAAATAGGGCATTTCACTCCCTGAAAGGAATAGGGGTTATGAATTTTGAAGATCATGGCTGCTACTTCCACTGAGTTTTGGAGGAGAGTGATTTCTCATCCAAGGCTAAGGGAGGTATTATTCCAGTAGCAACTTAAATAAAGGCTTTATGGCAGACATATTTCTTTGTAGGTGCTTACTGAAGAGTCAGAGTGATATAGCCATGTGTTAGTGTTCTCTAATGTCCAAAGGTAAGGAGCAATCTCTTTCTCCCCCCCCTTTAGTTTTCCCACTCAAGCTCATCAGAAAGAAAACACTGGGCACATACACACTAAGGAAACTTCTCTGTTGACTATCTCTGTGAGAGCCAGCTGAGTTTTGCAGTATTAGAGCTACACCTCACCAAAGCTATTTCTACATCTTGGATCTACCAGCTTAGTGGTTCAGTCCTTTGCTATTTACTGAGGAAGTCAATTTTGTTGTTTGGTGACTGTCTTGGGAAAGTAAAAGTAGGACTGTCCCCTACTTCATCCTCTAAATCAGAGGTCATGGTAAAGAGGATTCATTCCATCAGAGGGATTTCTGAGCCTGTATTGTTCCATAAAAAAATGTCTGTTTTGATTTTGTTTGCAAATTCCATTTGTTTTGTTCTCAGAAATTTGAAGAAAGTCAAGGAAGAACCAACAGCAAAACAGCTTTTTATCAAGCTCTGCAAAATTCTCTTGGAGGAGAAGACTCCAACTTCTTCATTGAAGGTGCAGCTACATGGTATTACTCCCTTGAACATTCAACGGATGACTATTCGTCTTTTTCCAGGGCTTTGGAAAATGCCACCCGGTAAGAAACTCAGCCTATGATAATTATACAGTGGGGGTTAAGGAAGGTTTGTTTTGCTTGCCTTCAGTGTGCATTTGTATTCTGAATAACGTAAGAAATTGTTATGCAAATGAATAGAAAACAGGCTATATTATCTTGCTTTCCATGAAGCTTCCAATGCCAATAATAAAAAGAAATGTAAGGGGCTTTTATCCCTTGTGAAAAGGTTGCGAGGGTTTTCCTGAACTGTACATTGGATTCAAATTTCTAATGCTTCTTATACACATTTTCATATCAAAGATGAGTAAGTTGTCTGCAAACTCTTCATCAATTATTTCTTGAGTCTTCTCATCCCTGTGACGGGGAATACAAATAAATTAGATTGCATTCAAAAACACTCGCCCAATTATACAGTTAAATGCTATTTTTACTCTTTGGAAGTTTGAAGACATTACAGTGTTGTAGATTGCAGAAATATATAAATGTTGAAAATCAGTACTTTTTATTATTTTAAGTGGTTGCTTAGGTGAGTGTTGTGTTTTTAGGTGGTCAAGTTTGAAAAATTTGATTTCAGCAATTATGTGAAGTTTTATATTTTGAAACCAGTAAAATACATGTCTTCACCATGACAGATTTTCTACAGGTAAAACAGTTTGAGAATGTTCATAAAAGTGGCTCTCGACATAATTCTGTTCATTGATAATCTTCATTTTATCCATGGCAGAAGAGTTCCTTTTGTTTTATTCATGTGTTTCTTTGACTCTTGTGCAATCATTTGTGCCAGTGTACGGTGGTTGCATAATGTCTAAAACCAGCATTTACTCTCTTTACGTATGATTTCCCATGGTAAGAGAATTAGGCAATGCAAGACTTTTTTATGAACACAATGCCTTTTTGCAGAGGTGAAAGGAGAAAACATGATTTCAGGCTCTTGTCCTGTTTGATCTATCAGGATACACCATAGACTCAAAGTGCCTCCCAGCCTCTGATGGAAATAGTTGTAATGTGATTGAATATCAGCAGAGACACTGAAGGCAGTAAATATGCATAGCTTCAACATCATGATCTGTCTATCCAATAGTTGCATATGGCTTCAAGGTCCAGCAGCTCTGGAAAACAATCAGTTTGTGCAGCTCATTGCTCTGTTGTATTAAGACTCTAAGCCAGTCATGGCACTGAAGTGGGGCAGCTGTAGTTGGCCATAGACCAGTAGGTATCTTTGTGTTGGGTCACATGGCGGCTTTGATATTCTGCTTGATCTGCAGAGAAGACTGGAATTTTCTCTATTGGGAGCTTTTGTTTTTGCTGGTAGTAGATCTTGAGCTGTGGGGTCCCATCTCATTTCTCTGAAAGGAGGCAGAGAAGAAATCTTACCTCCTTTCTCCTGCCAGCGAGCAGACACTGGGGCAAAATTTTTAAGTGGAACACATCTTCAGAAAAAAAACTATTTCCCAGTTCCTTTCTCTGCTTCAAGTGCAGTTTACTTATGAAAACACTTTCCATTTCTAAGGCGTCGTGTTTTATAACATGCTGATCAAGTATGTCTGTCCAAGTTGCTTCACTCTGTTCTCTTTGAGACATCATAGCTACAAGTTCCTGGTATCTGGCTTCTCAGTATAACAGCCTTCTGTCACACCATGGGCATCTCTATGAGACTTTAGAGGCAAGGCTTAGCTTTCAGTAGGTCTTTGTCCTCCATCAGGATGGCAGACTGTTGCTCCAGGGGAGCCTCAGGGAGCGAAGGGTGAACAGGAGCCAAGACTCACTTGGAAACATCTGATCCAAGATAGCAGTGACTACATCTGTTTGGGGAGGGCTTCTGGGTGGTCCAGGTGCACCAGTGCATTGAGGTCACAGCATAAACAAGCCAGAGGGCTGTGGGTTGAACTGTGTGCCACTTCTCAAGACTTGCACTCTGCAGCGTTTGCCCAGGAAGAGGACAGCAATCACTGCATTGTGACCTTGCTGTCTGGAGATTACCTCCATAAGGAGCTGTTTTAATGCACGGCCGTCACATTTGGTCATCCACATTCAGCCTAGGGCTCAGCATGGGGCAGACATTGACCTTTGCAAAGCTGTAGCAGCTAGCACACTTGTTTGCAGCAGGGATATGCTATACAAAGAGCAATTCTGGCTCTCAGCCTCATCGACATAGGAATTACCTGCCAATTTACAACATGAAGCAAATGGCTTTGTTAGGAAAAGAAGTGACTGGCTTAGAGTCTCTTCAAGCGAGCACAAGAATCAGAAGTGAAACCAGGACATCTGATGATAAAACACTTCTTTTTTTTACAGAATTACAGTCAACATCAGTATTGCATATTGAGCAGAGAAAATCTTTTTGATTTTAACAAAAAACTTACCACCAGCATACATATTATTTGCAGAAAAGTTTTATATCGGGAAGTTATTAGTTCAAGATTTAACGAGTTTATGAAATGCTAGAAAGCAACCAAAATGTAAATTATATATGTCATGCATATTTGATGGTTTTAAAACATTTCCACTTTTTAAACTGTTTTAGCTACAATTCTCTGATATCTTTTTCCCTTGTAGAAAATGAGTTTCACTTTCTTTTTCATCATAGGATCATAGGATACTCTGGTATCCTTTGCCTGTAAGAAATAGATATCTCATTTTCGTGGTAGCTTGTTTTTTAATTTGCCCAGAATAACTGGTTTATTTTTTCCTCCATAGCACCAGATTAGAAACAGTTTAAAATGTCATTTGCTTCATGTTGTAATTAAGCAGGTCGTTCCTATGTATTTCAAGAATTTCTTGAGAGCTAATGCTCTCCACAATTTTCAAAGGCCGTTTTCTCATGTACAAACTTGTGCTGGTAGGTATGTGAAGAATGGTAACTTTCATTTCATATGGGTGTTGTCAACCATAACTGTCAAAGAACATTGTGGTCAGCCAGCCCATAGCTTGTGGTCTCAGAATTGAACTTAAAATAAACGGCTGAACCAAAATAGCTACCCAACCCGTGGCTTGCAGAATTGTATTAGTTAAATATAGCAATGTGTTTTTATGCTTCTCTGGCACTGTTGTTTCTTGCCACCAGTCATTCTTTTTTTTACCTACCAAGTCTGAAGGAACAACTAGTGCTTCAGAGTCGCTCAGCTGAGAATGGAAACCTCCCACTTCTGTAGCAGATACATTTGTATGTGCTCATGTAGTTATGGATATATAAATACCCAAGAGTGTCCTTGAGTCTCTGTGTGCATTTTAAATGATAAATGGTGATATATTTCTGTATGTATGATATTACCTTGAGGAATCACAATGAAATATCATGCAGTAAGGTGTCTGGCTGTCTGCCTGCTCCTCTTAAAACTCTTGTGCTCTTTCCAGCTACCATTCACCTCACTTTATAGACTTCCAGCCTCTCTTCTGGGGGCTATGGCAGCAAGGAAGGTTTGCATGTATTTGAATTCACTCCTACCTTTGTATTGCAGTGCCTGATTGATCATTTCACTGTCTCATTTCACTCTTCTTGTTTAACCTTTCTCTCCCAGATATGCAGCTGCGCCAGCTATTGCTGAGCCCTGCAGGACACCTTCAAAAGGGATCTCTTACCTATGCCAGCTCTGGAAATTCTATGCAAAAAATCACAGATTCAAATGCCAAAAGTCAGTGATCAGTGATCCCTAACCGAGGAAATGTCTAAGTCTTCTTACTAGACATGACTGCAACCTATTCACACTACACAGAGATTTTTAGTATTGCCAGCCTGAGCCCCCATAAACTAGACAAAAAAGGGAAAGTTTTTTGGCTCATTTCATGACTGATTTTCTCTATTTAGTAGCATCACTATTGTTCAACTGTTGTATTCTATTACGCTTTGTTTGTTTGGTTTGGTTTTGTTATGTGACTATGTCTGTTCCCCACTCCTGCTTTTTAAACAGTGACCAGTTTATCACATGTCCCATCATAAACATGGCCAATCACTGGGCTGCTAACTCCAGAGGAAGTGTCTTCATGTACTACGTGCCCGAAAGCTCCTCACAGAGCAGGTAAGGAGATATGTTTTCTTGTTTTTCTCAGATTTAGAGTTTGCAATAACATGGCTGTCTGCTTGGGAACTCTGTGGAGTAAATGCACAGATGTAGGTAACAAAGGAGGACTGGGATTGGCTTTTATACGTTATTCCTCTGTTGACTCTGTAGGAATGATGTTTCTGAACTCGGGCACTTCAAGTCAGATCTCTAAGTTAGGTTTTGCTTCTCCAACTTACCTGCCTTCCAACACCTCTCCTGTGAGGACAGGCTGAGAGAGCTGGGGCTGTTCAGCCTGGAAAAGAGAAGGCTCCGGGGAGACCTGAGAGTGGCCTTTCAATATCTAAAGCAGCTATAAGAAGAAGACAGACTGTTTAGCAGGATCTGTTGTGATGGGACAAGGGGAAATGGTTTTAAACTACAAGAGGGGAGATTTAGACTGGATATAAGGAAAACGTTTTTAGGATAAGGGTGGTGAGGCACTGGAACAACTTGCCCAGAGAGGTGGTGGATGCCCCGTCCCTGGAGACATTCAAGGTGAGGCTGGTCAGGGCTCTGACCAACCTGCTCTAGCTGCAGGTATCCTTGTTCAGTACAGGGGAGTTGGACTAGATGACCTTTAAAGGTCCCTTCCCACTCAAACGATTCTATATTCCCACTATAACGATTCTGTTGTTCGACTGTTGGCAGTTCCAGATAGCATTTCAGATTTCTTCTTTGTACATGATAAATCCTCTGCAAAGAACCAGAATGTGTTCTAAGTCACCTGGAGCACACAGATCTCAAGATAAATGGGGTAAAAAAATTTAAGAACTGAACACCAATTTAACACTGCCCCCTTTTGAAGTCAGTGCAGCTGCACCACAACTATGCTGGATGCCCTTCATTGTGGTCAGTCAATGGTGTTTATTCCTTCCTGCTCTAGCATTGTGACTTCTAATCAGCCAGCAGATTGTCTCACAGGGGAGAAAATATTTTTGATCATGAGCATTTGCAGACTAAAGCTCCATGTCAGCCTTTGTGTTAGCAACTTGCTTGAAAATTTTTCAGAAGTTGCATCATTTTTCAGATGAAAGATCTAAGTGGTAGCTTTATTCAAACGCAGACCGTCCTAGAAGTCAGGATGAGACACTGAGGTCTGCGGGCAGTGGTTAGCACTCTGGGTGCTGTGTTACACACTGTGGTACCTCCTGGTGCCCCAATTTCACAGCCTCCTGCCCTCCATATCAGAGCAGCAAAGCCCACAGGGATGCTTAACAAGAAGGATCTGCTATGTGTGTCCTTCTGAGGGAGCAGTATTCATCCCCAGCATTCCATATTGCCCCATTTATTTGTCTAAAGAAGGTTTTTGAGACACTTTCTGTTTTCTGAGGCTTTCTCTGAAGAGATGAGGAGCCACAATTGTTTGGAGGGGCTCAGGGAGGGGACAGTGTGTTCCTACTGGCACCATTTGATACTGAGAAGTTGCCTGTTAACTATGCATTTCTTCCCTTTCCTGATAGCACAGTTAAAAAGCATTTGAAAGAAGCCAACCAAGATCCAGGTTACAGATGAAGGCCATTATGTTGTGGTAACACAGACTCGCTTTCTTTTTAGCAGAAAAGAACTTAATCCTCAGGGAGACATTATGTTTCTGGCAGCTCCAGTGGGAATGTTCACAGTGCTCTGTTTGGCTACCGAGAGGCTCAGATGAGTGACTTTTACAAGGCTCCAAATAGAGCTGAGCTATGGTATGCCAAAAATCCAGCCACACAGAAAGAAAAGATGCGTTTGCAAATAAGCTAACAAGTTTTCTCTCGCTTTGGAGAATGATAGTGACGCAGTCATCAGACATCTTATTTGAACAGAGATGAAACAGTCCTATTGCAACTGAAAGTCACTGGTTTTGAGGCAGTGATTTTGTATGGATAAGGATTTCCTCTTCTATCTAGTCCTATTAAAAATATATCTTGGGCTCCTGTTATTGACCTCTCCAGGAAAATAATAGTTTACATAGTACTTAGCTATATGCATTTCAGTAATATCTACATTGTTAGTCATCTTTTAAGCTAATTATTTTACATTTTAGCACTAAATTTTTTAGTTTACTTTTTCATAACTCTCTTAAAAACAAAACCAAGAAACAAAGCCATGATGCTGTCTAAAATATTTTGTAGTAACATCAAGTAGGAAGTCAAAAACTGTAGGCTAGGCTACTTGCAAGAAGAAATTGGCATTGGAACCAAATTGGTATTCTGCTGCTATCATCGTTTTTTATGCTTAATTTTGTTAAAATAAACATTGTCTTAGTTTCACATCCAAGCATTTAAATAATAAATTGTAGAATTCATCTTGTTTCTATACCAACAGGTCCCTTCTGATAGTACAACCTGACTACTTATGAAGTAATACCCTTGTTTTCTATAGGGCTTCTGCTTTGCAAATGAAAGATTTCCCAAAGACAACCCACTAGGTCTGTTGCTGAAAATACTCCAAGTTTTTTGTTTAAACATTACTGACATTAATTCCTAAATGACTCCTTCCTTATTCTCTATCCCACTTTCATGATGTGACTGACCTCTTTCCCTTTCCCTATGGCATCCTCCCCTCCATACAGCGTACATGCACTGCATGCTTTCCAGCAGCCTCACTGCATGCCAATGTAGCGATGCTGTGGAGGTTAGTTGCTTCACATGGGAATGTGGCTAAAAATGGTGAGAAACCCTCAGCAATGTGAAACTGACAAAATGCAGTGTATGGGTGTTGTGCCCTGTGGGATTAAAATGATGATGTACGTGAAACAATCTTCAAGTAGAATATACTAGAGAAAGATAAGTCAACGATGTTACTGATTCCCAAGGGACATCCATAACCTCTGGAATAACAAGTTCTGCCAGTTCTCAGATTCTTCCTTGAAAATCACGACTCTCCTTAAGGGGAGGAACAGAGGTAGAGTAACATCAGCTTCAGCTAGAAGGTAGGTTGTGTGGTTTGAACCTCCTCGGGAGAGGTGAGAATTGAATCTGAGACCCTGCCAACAATTGAACTATTACATTTATGATCAGGAAAACACTAATACAGTCATTTCTTTGTTTTAATGAATGCAAGAAACAACAGTATGTTTTGCATGTAGTAGGCATCTATGGGTTATTCTGTGATTGCACATACTGGATCAGTTGTCCTCAGTGAACGTAGCTGGAGGAACACCTTGTTAGATATTCTGATCACTCATAGGCATTTGATAGAAAAAAAAAATTCTTAGCCTGTTTGATATGAGATCATATCTAGGTTTTCTCTGACCTCATTTGTAAAAATGTAAACTTCTATAGCATTATGCCCACAGGACAGCATAACAGATAAAATGTTTTTTTGAGTCTTCGATCTCTAAATTCTTCCTGCAATCTCAGTTTACACAAGATATGGACGCTTCTCTCTTTGTGTTTGCTGCCTATATTATAAAGTTGATAATGATAATAATACATATTACCTATGACTACTAACTACCTCACATGGGTATTGAAATGGGTCTAGTAAAATAATATTGTGTTCAGATAATTGTAGCAATGGAAAACTATTTACTCTTGTATAAAATATTCTGACTGTGGGAATGGCCATTTACTTATTAGGCTCCGGCACAATATAGAGCATGTATACTGCACATTCTTCGATTTCAGCTCTGTCACCTCTCTCCTACTTTATGTGCGTCCCCTAGATGTGTAACAGAAGAAAGAGTTAAAATGGAGAGGTGAAAAATTCTGGTATTTCCTCTCATTTCACATGGAGCAGTCTCTTAATAATTCACAGCAAGATAAACAAAAGGGACAAGAAGTCATCCAGTAAAGACAAACCCAACTGGAATGATGTAAAGTAGACCAAAAGTTATTAAACAGGGAGGAATTTTTTAGCAGTAGAAATCCATTAGCAAAAGTTCATGTGACAAATGGATGTTTCTGAAATGTACACACACGCACTCTCAGACACACAGGGGTAGGACTAAACATCGCACTCTACACTGATCTCCATTACATATGTGGAAAATCATGTAAGGCCATAAACTGACAGTTGTCATATAGATAAACGATTCTTGCAGAGAGCAAACTACCTCCTTCCACAGGGTAGCATTCTCCCAAAATTGGCATGACACCGTTTCTGCTTTAGTCTTCAGTTCATACTTGAATAAAGCAGGATGTGTAGCCAGCTCCTGCATTCATGATCTGTGGTGAAAATATATGTAACCCAGATGCCATTTTCTTGCTCTTGTGCTGAAAACATTTAGGCCTTGGAGTAAACAGTTATTCTAAACTGCAGGAGGAATGTGGCTGCTCAGCATTGCCTAAGATTAGTGGGAGAAGCTGAAGTTTTAGTTACAGTAAAGAAATATGTGATAGGAGAAGTATGTTTTGACAGAGATAATATTATTAACTGTACAAAGACTTGCCTTGTTAACCCTTGAAGAGATTTCTGGGTGATTTTTGCATTTTATTGGTAAATGAAGTAGCACTGCTTTCCAGGAAAGCATAGTTTTCAAGTCGCACTGGAGTGCCAAATGTGAGGTCTTAGAGAAGACGGACAGAATTTAGTGCTCTGCTCACTAAGGAGACAAGATCACCAGCAAAACATCATCGTTATCATTGTAGGAGTCTAAACTGAGACTTCAAGAGGCTCTTTTTTTTTTAGACATTAACTTTACATAATAATTGTCACACAGGCTTCTGTTAACTTGTGCGCTGGACAGATTCCTCCAAGATTGATAAGCTGCTGTCTATTTTGAGTCATTTCAGTTGGGGCTGTCTCCACCTCCTGACTATATGCCCCTGTATATGTTGTGAACTGTTAAAAGACTGCTGCATGCCAAGGTGAACATAGCTGTCTGGATTTCTGTGACACTTAATATGTTTCCCATAATTCTGAAGATGGCAACTCCTGACTGATTAATATATATATACATACATACGTATATATATCACTCAGCATTTCACATAGTTAATGTTTCATGTAGTTGATACTTCACAGAGTTAATGTGTTTGAGCCCGTTAGCTCTGTGAAGTATTTTCATTTTCTTCTTAGTAGCTATGCCATGCTGATTCTCACTGCTCTTACTATCACTTTAAATAAAGGAGATTTTCTACTCTTCTGGTTTTATAATAACCATATTCCTGGCAGTATACTCTGTGATCCTTTAATCTGGCCTCTATGCACTGTCCAGTGGAGGCTCTCCCTATGACAGTAGCTATTAGTCCATGACTAGCAACATCCTATAGTATGAAGGGCCACAGCTGAACAGGGCACTATGGCGGCAAGCAGAAATTTGTGTCTCTGAACTTCAGAGCAACTCACCTAAACACAGAGGTGGCAACAAGAACGGATGCAATGCCTGCTGCTTCTGCAGCTGGGCAGGTACCACTGTGACCTTAGGTAGTACATGTGCTGCCACAACAACTAGTCACTGTTCTCTATAAAGTTGTCCTCCCTCTTATCTCCTAAAAGTTATTGTTTTGCTGTTCTTGTTGGAATTGCTTCTTTTCACTCTTGCCTTATCTGTTGCATTATGCTTGCAACAGCTATGCAAACAGTCTTTTGCTGATTCAGCCACATCATTCTCAAGTCATTAGAAGACTTGAGGTCTAGACAACTTGTTTTTTCTTCCCACAGAGTGGCTTTTGGACCTTTATCATTCAGCAGATTTTTCAGAACTTGCATCTGATCTTGGAGTTTAGCCACAGATATACAGTGGAAAAGCACCAAGCTCAGAAGCATCAGAAATCACTTTCAAGTTAAGCAAAATTCAGCTAAGAGACTTGGAAAAGTACACAGCTAATTTGGAACTGCATGTGCTGCAATTGCATGTGCTGTTCCCAGAAAATTTAATCTAGCAGATAAACCCAAAGTCCATATAGCTAGAGAGACCTTTCTTGATGCTCTGGGCTTTGGATGAACACATACACTTTTTAAGGAAATCCATCCATTCATTTAGCATACTGATTCCCCAAAATACACGACAGTGTATGTGTGCTTATTGCTGGCTTTTTAATACAGAAATTTCCAGGCAATATTCTGAAATCTGTTATTTAGGAGGTCTGAGATGATAACAGTGCTTCCTTCCTTTGCTAAGATTAATTACTTTTTACTGCTTTATTTGTGTGAGATTTCAGGTTCTTGAATTTATTGTCTGCTATTTCAGTTTTATATTCTTCCATTGGCACAGTCTTACAGTGCGAAGTAGAACATTGTGTGTATTGGGAGTAAACCAAGTGGAAAAGACACAGCAAACTCCAGGATACTTTCACAAATCACATGAATCCATACGGCCTTTTTGGTACAAAGGGGGATAAACTTGGCAGTTAAATCATGCTAGGAATCAAGCTTTTTCCATATGTCCTGATTTTCCTGAAAAGAAGAAAGAAAGAAAAGTATTAATCTGTTTTTCACATGCTTTTAGTTTGGCAGGACTTTGTAATGTGAAGAGACACAAAGAACCAAATGCATCACCAGAACTGCAGAGGTCACACCAGTACTTACATTAGCTCATTAGATTTGTTAATGTATATCGAGCCTTTGATATGCATATTTAAAGGTGTGGCTTAAGATATGCGGCTGCCATTCCATATTTGCCTAAAGCCTATCAATCTTTTTTTTTAAACAAACAAACAGAACAATGTCAAAACAGCAGCCTTAGTAGAAAAGGGTTGCTTGTATCGTAAGACAGGCATGCTGAGTACATAAAATTGTACAGAAAGGAGTATGAAGAAAATTGGCCAAGTGTTGGTATGAATGAAGATAGAATTAATCATAGAATCCTAGAATATCTTGAGCTGAAAGGGACCCATAAGGATCATCGAGTCCAACTCCTGGCTCCACACAGAACCACCCAAATACCAAACCCTGTGTCTGAGAGTGTTGTCAAGCAATTTTGGAGTGTAAACATCAACTACATTCCTATCACATAGTAGCACAGTTTAACGTTCACCAGTGCATTTCTGTGGTTCTGTTGTGTAGATATCAGTAATAAAACAATAAAATAAGTAAGTAAAGCACAAAGCCAAATTGAAATACATGGCAACACATGCGTTTCTTTTTCATAAAAATATATATTAGAAAATTATTTTGATACTAGTTATAATTTAGGAGGCCTAAAATATCTATTTTTTATTGGTCAATATAGATAAAAAGACTAAAAAATGAATATCTGGTATGAGCACTAATGCCAGACTGATTAATCTTCAGCTTGTTTTCTTTTAAACTGACTAATTTACTGGCAATACTAGCCAAACTCTAGCTAGCTATGTTTGTATTTTTTGAAAATATTTATTTGTTTTTCTTCCTTAAAAACACTTTAAAAACCCATTTTTTTTCTATTGTCTGTGCAATCCTCCCGTTCAGTTACCTGTTCTTTACCAGTTGTTGGACTGCATTTTTCCAGTTAGAATTGATGTTGATAAGCCATGTACGTGGAACCCTGGAGTATCAGGAGTGCAGTTGGGAACAACCTCTATGCAGAGCTAGCAGTATACAACAGCAAAGCTATTCATGCTTATCTGTCACTCCCCTCTTTGTCCCACTCTAGTGAAAATATTGTCACTACTTGGCGCTACACTGAGTTTGCTGTCTGCTCAGAAATACTACATCCTACTCCAAAATCGCTGTTTGGGTATTTCTGGCCACTTTGTACTCAATTCTGGCAATAATGAATGGTGATCAGAGTCTGAAGGAAGAGAAAAAAAATTTCCCTGATATTTTCCATTTAGTGACCATTTAGATCTTCCACACTTGTCTTAAATCTACTGCTGACCTGTGCACGCATATTTGTGCTTCTTTCCACTTTTAAGATTATGTTTTCTTCTTCATCCTCTTACTACTGATACTCACGGGCCAGGATGTGGTACCACCAGCCAGAAAGTAGCCCACAAAATTGTAGAGTTTTGTACCAGTTTGTGCTCTGTATCAAACCCCCTACACTTGTATCGTACTTGTATAGTAGAATCATAGAATCGTTTGAGTTGGAAGGGACCCTCGAAGATCATCTAGTCCAACTCCTCTGCAATGATCAGGGGCACCTAAAGCTCGATCAAGTTGCTCAGAGCCCCATCCAGCCTGACCTTGAATGTCTCCAGGGATGGAACATCCACCACCTCTCTGGGCAACCTATTCCAGCACCTTACCACTCTTACTGTATAAAACCACTCTTACTGTAAAAAACTTCATCCCTATATCCAGTCTAAATCTCTCCACTTTTCATTTGAAAGCATTTCCCCTTGTCCCATCACAACAAACTCTGCTAAAGAGTCTGTTCCCTTCTTTCTTATAACTCCCCTTTGGATACTGAAAGGCTGCTCTCAGGTCTCCCTGGACCCTTCTCTTCTCCAGGTGAACAGCCCCAGCTCTCTCAGCCTGTCCTCATAGGGGAGATGTTTTATCCTTTGGATCGTTTTTGTGGCCCTAGTGAATAGTAAATAAATAATTTCAATCCTAATAAAATATCTATTTAGGAGTTTTCTAATTTTTATTCTGGGCTATGACTTTAACAAGTGTTACTTCTAGAAACAAAGGCTGAAAACACATTTGTTTTTGTGTAAACTTTCACTGCTAGCTCACTCATTTTAGATTTAGAACTGAATTCACTCCTGCTACAACTTCCCTAGAAGTGTAAGTTTGTCTCTTCGTTCCATCTAAACTAATTTCATGTCATCTGTTCTATTCAAAAGTGACTTTTTTATCAAAAAGATAATAGCTCCTTTATGTATATACCTTTGCTGCAATACTGACACTAAATATTGCTATAATGTATTGAGCCAAGCAAATTATTTTTAAAGTAAAATTATTAAACTATGATCTTGCTTAATACTTCTATAAACATTTGGGGAAGAAAAATATGCTTTAATCTTGTTTCAGTTCTGCATTTTTTTGGTGAATAATCTGTGAATAATTCACTTTCCAGATGCAAAGTATTACTGAGGTATTATGATAAGACTAAGGAAAATACAACCAAAGATGTATTTCATTTAGAAGGTTGTGTGTTTGTTTTTCAAAACAGATAGAGGGTAGTGCCACCGCTCATAAAATGTGAACGAGTCATCTTGCTTGCAGTCCACCTGCCCATGATGGTTTGAAATACAAGCCTTGTTCTGTGAGAGGCATTATCTGGGTCAGATCAGTGCTGCTGCATTTCACGTCCAAAGATAAAATAGTTTCAGTTGTGCCACCTTTCAACAACAACCTCTGCAGCCACTGCAGATGAAATTCTTTTGAGTGGATCTGGGATTTGTTTGTCTCTGTTCACAGACATCTGTTCCTTCTCTCAGGTCCCCTGATGCTGTCTGTCTTCATGCAGCATTTAACCAAGTCAATAGGATCTTTGTTTAACTGCATGATACAAAAAAATGCAAATGGACTCCAGACCAGAAATATCCTGTTCTGATTCATGATGTAAAGCTATAGATTGAGAATAATGTAGTTGAAATGTTATTAATGAAAGTTGTACGCTGTTTTTCCACAGGGCTTGAGAATATTGAGTTGTGTAAACTTTACTGCTAAGTCTTGGAAGGGTTGTTGTCATTCACGGGCAATCTTGTCTTTGAATTGTTAAAATATTACCTATTATATGTGTTACTTATTGTATGGAAGGAAACAACAAGGATTCTGTCTTAAATTTGATATAGGTGATTATTTCAAGCTGTTTTGACTTGGCTGCCATATAAAACTTGGAGGGAACAGACTGTATGAACCAAAACCACCCAGCCAGCCCAGAAATTAGATTAAAACTATATATAAGAGAAATCTTCATAAACATCTCCTATTACATCTTTCTTTATCCAAAGGCTTGGAGCAGAATCCTGGCCCCAATGAAGTCAATGGAAAAACTCCAATTGCCAGTTAGAAGGCCAAGACTTTATTTCAAGTTTGTGAAATAAAATATAATTAACCTTCCAAACTGGCTGCCAGATTCCATGTCACCATTTGCTTCTGCTTTCTGAATTTAATGTTAGTGAAAATCTGTACAAAAACTAATAGACATTTAAGCAGTATCCAAATGACTTTCTGTTACATGCATAGTTAACTTGGCAAATGTGCCCTGCTGTCCACAATTTCCTCTAGTAATGTGTTAAAGACCTTTAATTGCAAATTCTCCTTGTTATCACTTACTCTTTCTCTATGTTCTGGATCGAAGAAATCCCACAGCTCAGAAAATTCTAATTAATGGTCATTAATAACTTAAAAATTTGCTTTATTTGTTGAATTAAATTAGCTCCCTTTCTCCTCCAAATAAATAAATAAATAAATAAATAAATAAATAAATAAATTTAATTATCATTATATAAATTCTTTTTAGTTCAGGTCTGGAGCTCTTGCTGGATGTTCAGTATGCATTTGGACTGCCATTCTACCCCAAGTATGAAGAACAATATACTCTGGAAGAAAAGAGCCTGTCCTTACAAATTATGCAGTATATCTCCAATTTCGTGAACTCCGGGTAAATACATGACATTTAAGAGATTCTGTGGGTGGGGAGGTAGCAAAGAGTAGAGTGAATATAAGTCAGCTCCTGCCCTCACTCAGGTAGCCTCCATTTCCTCTAACAGTTTGTATTCCTACAGAGGGTTCTTTGGTCAGGAGTGTTCAAAAGACATGGCCAAGTTGGCAAGCAGATACTGAAGATTTGTAGTGTGATTTGTAGTCAGAAGTAACAGTAAATTTATTTCCATGGAGCATTGGCAAAATCTACTTAAATATTTGGGGCTAGAAGGCCTTGGTGTTGTTTCAGGGCCTAGTTCTAGGTTTCCAAATCTGAAGCATCTGGGCTTTGAGTTGCCATATTCCCACCAGAAGGGGGAAAGCACATGGAGACACAGTGAATGCGTTCGCCAACTACCATGAGAATGACCCTCAGCTTTACTGTGTTGTGGACATACTTGAGAATGAGGAGTATCTCTAGAAAGCTAGCATGGGAACAGCAACTTTACATGCTCTTTAGATTACCTTGGGTTGCTCTGGGACTGAGAGCTGTTGAGGTTGCTGATGAGCCTATGTCTATACAGGCCCTGTGTTCCTGTTCTTTAGGAAGTGAACCAGACTAACAAGTGACTGTCAGATTAGGTACCATGAACAATTCAACACTCTGGTCTGAATTTGAATCCTGCTGGTCAGACAGACTGGAAACACATTTCTTTGACCCAGCTGATCTACTGTTCTGATTCTACTGCTCATTATTTTCTAAAAATTATTTATCTCATTCCTTCTAGAAATCCAAACTACCCTCATAGTTTCTCAAGAAAAATGTCACGGTTGCTGCCACCCTGGCCAATGTTTCTGCCAAATGATGAGGGAGATAACTACAAAGAATTCACCATTTCAATGCCTACTTTAAAAGGACTGAAAAAAGCAGACTGCTCCTTTTGGTCTGATTATATTAGAAGACTGAAAGCATCCACAGGTGAGCAGAGTGTTTCCTGACATTAAATAAAGCCAAATTCTTTGTTTAGCGTTTTCCCTTGTCTGTAGTACTGTTAACATGTGTGGAAAAATACTTTCACAGATTAAACATCTTGCACTGTCCAGGGTACATGTTTGGGACTATCCAAAAACTTAAAGGATGCCACATAGCACATACTTCTTTCAGAGCAATTAGTCTGTAATAAAGTTTCATTGCCTTGTTCACTGAGCTAGAAAAGTCTTCCTGCAGTAAGGTGATGAAGCTATATCTTCTAATCATTTGCTCCTTATTTGAAGTTGTAATACAGATTTTATCTAAACTGGAAGATTGGCCTCTTTTGTCTATTGGAAGCAGGTAAAATGAGATCGTTGAGATTCATATAACAAGAAGGAGCACAATAACTTCTATCAACTGTTACTGAGGTTTTAGCTATATCTTATTATGGATCCTTCATGTTTTGACTTTACACCAGATAAGTTCATTTCGCTTTTTTTTTTTTTTCATAGCTGTGCTCATTGCAGCCCTTGTAGTTTTCCTTTGTATCCATCAATTTCCATGCAGCTCTAGGATTCTTTCAATTCTTTTTCAGATTTCTGGGGACAGTTAGACCAGTTTCAATCTGCTGCTCTGTACTGAATGCTCAATTTATTTGGGTAAATAAATACCTCTTTTTGTGTGTGCTGTTAATAAATTTGGATAGCCTCAAGAAAAGCAAACAAAAAACATCCCTTTTTGGCAGGCTGTGATTTTTGAATTGTTCTTGGAGGCCTGCAAGATTTTTTTTATGTCCCAAATAGTTTTTTATGTCCCAAGGACTCATTTTCACAGTGAACACAGTCCGGACCCTTTCTACGCTGGGAGCCAGTTGCATTTCTGTGAACAAAATGTACTGTCCAAAACATCAAGCTATCCAGGACATCTCTAATGTTTGACAGAGTACCTCAAATGGACTGAGCCATCAAACTGGTGGTTCCAATACAAACACAAAGAATTAATGTTCCTTTTGAAGAAACAGGCTTTATCATTACTTATGGTCTTTCTTCAAAAGTGGATTAAACATTTTTGCTACAGGCCTTTTCATCTGTTCCTTGGTATCTCTACATGTCTTTCAGTCTGTCAGATGGCTTTCTGCAGGTCAAGACACTCCTAGTTTGAAAACCTTGATTCTGATATTTGAACTGTCCTACGTATAGCTTTTAGAACGTTTGATATTTAATTTTGCAGCATTCTGGCTATGTAATGCCAGCCTGAGATGAAGTTACAGCTCAAGCAGAACAGCTGTTGACTGAGCACCACGGACAGAGGTTACTCCCAGCCCTTATAGGAAATTCCCTAAAAAGTGGGAAAATATACATCAGGGCAGATTGCTTTTGAGATGTAGGAAGTTTTAAACTGTCCAAACTGAAAAAATAACATCTGCGTATGGGTCAGTCCAAAGGTCTGTCTAGCTCAATATTCTGCCCTCGTCAATGGCTAAAGCCAAATGTTGAATATCTATAAAAATTGAGGGATGAAGAGAAAAAAACACCATAAGAGCTCACCAAGATGAGTCAAATTTTGGAAAACAAGTCATACAGTGTGAGATTTATGGAGTAAGTTTTAAAGGAAGGTTTAAAAAGTACATATCAACATGTTTTCCTGCAAACAGAAGTGAGTACACCCTGCCTTCTCTTCAAGCCAGTGTTTGCTTGGCCTCAGCACCATGGTAATGCAACCACATGGTTCACTTCTATTAAATTCCATCTCATAGCAATGCTGGCTTGTCACCTTCCTTCTATAGTAATCTTCAGTCTTTTTTTCACTCTGGAATACTGAAACTTCTCATATAATTTCTGCTTAAGTACGCATCACATCAAACCCATTTTGGTTCCAGAACTCAACACAGGATGGTGACTTAAAAACAATCCTGCCATGGGTCTCTTGATAATAGGTTAAGCCCAATGTCCTGTGAAAAAAATTATTCTTAATGCTCATCAGTTCAGCTAGCAGAATTGTATGAACTTCAGATGCTGATTGCTGAACATCCTCAATTTCTTTTTTAGAGGAGGTTGTGCTGAAATTCATGCCAAAGCTGTGTCAGCCCATCAGTACAAGTTTGTCACTTGTATTGATCCCATAGATCACATTCAGCACGAATGGACAAGTGAGACTGTAAAATGTGTCCAAGTCAGTTCAGTCAGGAGAACTATGGTCTTCAGATTTACATTGCCATGATCTTTAAATGAATATTAATCATTTCTCAGCACCAGGAGTAGCTTGCTGTACCTCACTTCTGAGCTGAAGCACCATAGCTCTGTTGTTACCTGACTGCTCCAGACTTCCTGTTCCTGGAGTGCTTCCAGGATATCATATGGGATCTCTGCTCTATGTTGGATGATAGATTTGAGACAGCAATGCTGCAAACCATTTTTGGCTGATACACCTGGCACTCTGTCTGGAGAGGGGACTATTCAGCAGTCAGCTACTGTGAGTCCCAATCCAACACATAGTGGAAAAAAAGAGCAGTTTCCTGCTCTTCAGTAATTATTAATCTTTGTGATAGTGTTTTGGATTGCATGGGACACAGTCTAGTCTAATTGTTGGGTTTTGGTTGTCATGGGTTGCAATTTCTGCCTCATGCCAAGTTGATGGATTTCACAAGCATGGCAGCAAGAGGCACGGCTAATAAAACAATCCAGTTTTCACATGCAAGTTCAAAGCTGTAGAGGTTCTCTTCTGATGCATTCTCAGCCAACTTTGATGAATTGTGTTTTTTCCATTTCACCACTTTCTTTGAGTCAGTACCTTTCTTGCTTAATATATCACCAGCAATTTAAAAGCAAAATAGTAACAGATTTAAGTAAAATGGAGATGAACTGCGTGAGTAAGTGATCATAAAATCTGACTGCAATTGAAGTTTCAGAAACTTTTCTTGATCATTTACTACCATGTGAAATGCTTTGACTTAAAAATGTCAAATGAGAGATAAAGGCTCAAAGCTCCATAGGTCCCAGTCCGACAGAAAATCGAGCGACTCTTAAACTCCTAAATTCCTGTATTTAGAATAAGGCCTATAATATTTAGAATCTCTTATACAGATGAAGTTACGTATCTTTTAGGTTATTCACTGCTCGATACAGAATCTGTTGTGTACATATATCCAACTTAACTGTTACCTGCAATTTTCTTTCCATTATGTAAATATATTGACCAAAGTTAAATAGGTGTTTCATTATGTGATCAGACTGTATTATTTAATGATGGAATGTGTCATTTGTTCCTGGCTTATAACTGAAATGAATTTCAGTGAAATTCAGGATAGTTTACCAAAAGTAATTTTATAAATGCAATGATTCTTCATTGTATTTATTGGCCGTGACTTTTCAAGTAACAGAGAGTAGTTTAATATGTTTCATTGCAGATGTTCTAAAAATCTGTAGTTATTGTCTAAAACCAGTTGGCGAAGTTGGCATTTTGGAGGGCAGTGCACCTGGGGAAATTTGAAAGTGATGGTGCTTGAAAAGGTTTGGATGTTATAAGTGGAATTCCCATGGTTCCATTTCATTGTGAATCCAAAGTGGTTTATATACTAAATCACAATGGTTTCCATGGGGATAATCAAAACCAGAAACAAGAAGAGTGGCCACCGTGGAAAAAAAAACAACAACAAAAAAACCTGTGGATCGCTTTTTCCAGGGAATGTGTTAACAACTTGAAATTCAGCTAAAAACAGGAACTCCAGAGTGTTTATGGATACTTAGACAGTATGTCTAAGTGCAAAAATTCCCCTTGCATATTGTGGTGACTGCACTGCATAACAGTGAGTCACTTTACAAGGGGCCTTTAACTGCATCCCAAACAGGTTAACTGGGATTCAGTCCACATCCCTTACTCATCTAAATGGCATCTAGCAAAATGAGTCCTCCTCAAGTAAGTGCCTGTGTAAGCAATGGGCAGAATGAAATATCTTTAGTGCCTCCCAAGTGAAATCTTGTCTCCCTAATACATGTGCTTAAATGTAGATATTTAGACATGCTTTTCATATCTAAATTAGCCAAACTCAACCCCACCTGTAGGCTTAGAAAAGTCAAATGCTAACAAAGCTGAAGTCTTCTCCATTAGCTTTGAGACACAATGTGTAAACAAGCAGAAGTCCAAACAAAGCAACAGTATTCACAGTTCAGACTTCAGACAAGGCAGAATCAGGAATGTTGTGGTTAGCATTCATCTTTTACTTATTTTATTCACACCTTCACTTTGGAAATCTCCTCTAGAAAACAGATTCCTTCAGTATGAGAGACATCTATGCAGCACTGAAAGCGCTCTGGCTGGGATACATTAAATAAACACCATTAGTACACATTCTTGGCACAGTTTGGTCATGTAGAGACAATTGCACTTCTGAAATAGGGCGGAAGACTAAAATCACAGAAGGTAAACAAATGGAAGAAGAGATCTAATAGAGGTGAGTTTGGGTGGTTTTCTGTGTTCCAGACAGACAATATCACAATACTCTCCACACTTCCTGTGTGGCAGGTGAGTATTAGAAGATCAAGCAGAAAGGAGAACAAGTCTTGCATGTGTGTAGTGCAAACTATTATGCTTTTTTGGTGGCAGTAATTTAAAGAATGCTGGAAGCATGATAATTAATTACCATTCACTGCTCTGTCATTACCCTAGAGCATTTTGCAAATGGATTGCAACTGAGAAAAATAGCTTCCTGAACCCTTACAGCTGCATAAAAAGGCTCTTATTAAAGTGCCATTAACAAAGTATATACCATCTAGCTTGCTGCATCAGAGATGTTACACGTATTTTAATCTTAGTTATATTGTCTTTGCAGGAAGTGAAAGTAATGGAGAACAATCTGTGGAATTCAACTCTACTGAAGTCCCTAGCAAAGGACTTGCCTCCAGTGAGAGCCAACCAGTGGGTGACAAGGTGGCTTACAGCAGATAGAAAGTGCTGTTGGATGGGTTTGCCACATAATGGTACACCCATGCAACTGAGTTGCACCAGATAAGACAACTGCTTCCTTTAGCTAACCTTTTAAGCAACTAAAGTAGACTGTTCAGGAAAACTTTTAAATATGGCACAAAGTAAGCCCAACAGCTATTACACAAAAGAAACTGTAATTTGAAACATGAAATATCAATATAAACTGTAAAAGTGAAACAAAAGTACTTGGACTTATTTCTTGTGACCCAAATGCCTATGTGTTATAGTACCTCCAGCCAGAAATGCATAAGCTTTAAAACCGAGAAATCCCTCACACGTAAAAATATGTATAAGACTGTTTGAGCCTTATAATATTAAGGAGACAATGCAAAAAATAATTAAAGCTTAGAATATCTTGCCCTTGGAACATTTATCTTTTGCAAGGGAATGTGCAACACAGAATAGTTTTGGAAGCATATGGTAAAGTGCATTGTAGGTTATCTCTAAAAGGCTCTGCAGGTAGTTTGGACTGGGTAGTTAATCCATTGCTGGGATCATTTGGCAACAGACAATTGGCTGTATATCACACACTTGTTCTCAGTAATTGAGAATAAGTGAAATCAAGACTGCCCTGAACCTACTAGCAAAGTGTCCATAAATTTCAGTAGGACCCGTATTTCTTTTGCAGCGTTGAAAGGATTTAATAAAACAACCCATAAGGCTTTGTTTGCTGCTTGGGCCCTCTGCCAGTGCATGAACAGTTACTGCTGTCTGTCATATATCCAGGTTTCCAAGGATTATACCTAGCTAGAAGGAAACTCGTATAACTTATACTTACATCCTGTTTGATAGACAATAAAAACAACAGAATCAAGAAGCTTGTTTACTTGTTAAAAAGGAAAAAGAGAAATTATTCTATATTTTCTGTTATCTTCCTGTATGATACATAACTGGTAATAATTAAAAAAAAAAAAAGATTTTAAAAAGCCTGGATCTTAATCGTATAGCTCAACAGAGCATGCTTTCTTTGTAGTAACTACAGAGGCAGTAGCTGTGATTCCTTGGCCAAGGCTGGGTCTACTCTTTCCTCTTTTGAGACTGCTCTTGGAAATCAATGCCTGATGAATTCTATTTAAAACTTACTGTACCCTGCCAAAACCTCTTATATTAATAACAGGTATGATTTTGCATGTGTTCACATATGCAGTCATGCACATACCTCCAGGCCTTGAAAGACCCATGGCTGAGTTACAGCTTTTCATATTCACTTAATAGTAACATGGGTTAAAGAACTGTGGGTCTCTCCAGCACTATTAACTAATTTGCACAGTGTCAGCACACTGTTCCCCCTTAGCTTAACCCTAACAGTCCTGTGAACATTCACTGATGTATATTAGTTTTCAATAGATCTAAAAAAATTTCTTCCACATCCATTAAAAAGATGCATTACAGCTCATCTAAAAGTATTTTAGGTCACTTTTTGCTCTCTGCAATTGTCCTCCTATCTTCCATTCCAGATGTTGAGGCATCTTTTCTCATCTAATATTTGTTATTTCACTGTACTGTCCATCAAATTCTTCAGAACGGCAGCCAAATCCCTGTGAAACAGAGACACTAACTGGGCTATTGCTTGTGGAGAATTGGCTTACTATTGCTGTATGCCTGGCTGCATTGTTACACTAAGTCAGATAATCTCTTTGGGGAAAAATGGGCTACCGGCTAAGTGTTGATGAGTCAAACCAATCTGCCATATCTCCTGTTGAAGAGACATTAAAAGGCTATTGTGTAAACATCAGAGTACTAAATATAATACTGCAATAATATAAATTCCAGTAAATTGTAACTGTATATGTGTGTGTGTTTATATATGTGAATATTTGCAACTATAAATTAAGAAGTTTTTTCTTTTTCCCTTCTGTGTATATCAACATTGGTCATGTCATTCCAAACAAGACAGTTTCCAAAACAGTAATTGATCTTCGTTGGCTTCTAAACCATCAAATTCTAAGAAAACAATTAAACAACAAAAAAGACAAATAAAACAAACAACCTCCAAAAATTCAGTAACTCCAACAGGAAATGTTCAACTGAACATTGGGGTTCCTTTCATAATACTGTGATCTCACTGTCTTCTGCACCACAGTATCTTAAAGCATCATCTATACAAAACTCTCCCAGTTTCCTAGAAGCACTCACATTCCTTTCTATGTTCCACTGTTTGTTTTCTCCTTTAAAAATGCTTTATTATTTTCTGGTTCTCAGCAACCCCACCTTCCCTTATGCCAGTCCTGTACATTCTCCATACCTCTTTTAACTCCCCTCTGCCACTGGATGTTTTGATGCAGAAAATTGCAGTATTGTGATCCCATATGTTCATCTAATTCCGCATTTCACCCATCTTCCATCCTGGGTCCTTAAGCTCAAACATCTTTGAAATCTGAAGTGACTTTTACAGCAGCACAAGTTATCCAGTCTTCTGCTGTCAATCTGGTCACTTTCCTGCCTTTATTAGTGTTTCTCATGGGGAACCACACCAACGGAAACAGTCCAGTCAAATCCATTAGGAAGATTTAGTAAGTATACGGACAGGCTGACTGACAGAGAGGTCAGGAGACTTTAGTCTTAATGATACTGAGAGGCCAAGTCTGCTCCCACATATAATTCTTTGTAAGAAAAATACATTCTCAGACTATTTAGGTCATTGTGCTTAAAGCTGAAGTGCCAAAGTCCTCAGTGATCTGGTAGTGGAACAATGCATGGAAGCACACTGCCTAGAGCCATGCTGTACTCCCTCCTGCTGGAAATAGCTTTTATTTATAAAAAGAGAAACTTCCTTGTGAACACACATAGACAAAGCATGCTGATGCCAATTAAGTCGTTTGGCTCAACTTTTTTTCAGAGACAAGCCACCAGAACCATTCAGTACATGGAGCAGAGTTACACTGTATTTTAAGGATTGGCCATCTAATCTACTGCATTTTGTGTGATTTTTTACAGAAGAGATATCAGGCAACAGGAAAAAAATGTATTGTATGGAAATATTTTACCATTTAGAGTTGGAAAGCAAAAAAGCTAACTAAATGCCAGTGCTGCAACATTGTTTTCCTAAGATTTGACCCACACAGCTGGGACATCACGGTTGTTTTCCTGATGTTGCAGGCACACACATCATATAATTCGCTTGGCCAACTTTAACAATTCAGTCTTTCACCACAGCAGCATCACAGCCAATGCTCTGTATTATATGAAAGGCTCCTATTTTCTCTAACTTGCTTCAGTTACACCAGTGGCTTATACAGTAGTAATTATAGATTTACGGACCATTGCTCCTCCCCGTATGAAGCTAAAAAAAATAAATGATCATGAAACCAAAGATCTTCCTCCACATGGTTCTCATTTAGTCTTTGAAACATAGATACCTGCCTAGCAGGGATTTTATATAAGTTTCAGGTGGTGAGAGAATGTGTTTAATAGGAAGTGTGAAAGTCAGTGCTTTCAGCTTTTCCTATTTCCATGATGTTAATCTGGGTGAAGGCTGAGAGGTCACTAGTTCCTTCCTCTGCAGAAGCCAGTCCTCCCATGTGGTCTTTGGTCACAATAACGTCAGCTCCCTCTCGCAGTTTTCCAGCTGCCCAAAGGACACTTTGATTCCAACAGCAACTAAAGCTCAGCAAACTTCATCTGAGAGATGATGTGCTATCAAAGAGATACAGTTATTATTCCTCATGTGTTGTGTTATCATGCTACCAAAGGCAATGTCCCAGTACCTTATCTCTGCTTCCTTTATGATCACTCTATAGAGAAGTCCTTGAGAAAAAGTCAGTGAAGCTGATGGTATCTTGTAGGCCACTGTATTAGCCTGGACTGGATATTTTTTATGTTACAGCTTTGTTTTACAAGCTGACTAAGGAATGCTGTAAGTCAGATCCCACTAACCTGTAGGGAATTTGAATGCCCGGTTCACATTATGGCTTTGGAAACCCCACCCTACATCTGTGCAATGGTCAGTGCTTACTCAGGAGTCTTGGCCCTTCCATAATGAGCGGATGTCCACGTCAAAAAGCACCACTGCATTTGGAAGCTGTTAGAATTCCTGCTGGTTTGCACAGGGGGAATTTAAACTTTTCCTTAGCTTCTCTGATGAATACTGAGCAAGACAGACCTAAGGAAGCTGGCCTATTATTTTTGTTCAGTGTGATTAGCTGGCCTGTTTTCACTATGGTTAATAAATATGTATGCTGTCATATACAGAAGCAATGCAAAACTACGTATCTTTTTTTTTGCAACCACAATATAAAAGAAGTCAGTGGAGCAGCATCCAGTTTACAACAGCATGTTATATGCACTGCTGAAGGCAGTGATCCAGTCTGCACATCAGGCAGTTAACAGAAATGAGAGCCTAAGATGAAGAGCAAAATGATTTTG